>NC_037088.1:56016396-56371396 GCF_002994745.2 Rosa chinensis | reverse complement strand
ACAAGGTCAACCGTTTATACGCTAATACTTCTATAATGGGAGTTGAACCACGATGAGACAATTTTCCCGAAAATTTTGCATTCGTTGATATAGCTCATACCCACAAGAGTGTGAGAGCTGGCAGATTGAAAAAAGAAGTTGTGAATTAGCGGTTATGAGCATATTAGTTTTATATGGTATTTAGGGTTGACCTAATAGATTGAGACCGAAACGATGACGAAAATAGCTTAAATTTTGACCGTAACAATATTTTCTTATCATCTTATCATGATAACATCCAACGGTCAATTTTGATAAATTTTATTTCCTCCATGTTGTTGCTCATGGAAAGTATACTTTTTTATACAACTAATTATCAAGTTATACCATATTAGTAGACATATAAGCATTTTGTGTGATCCAAATAATTGAAATTGAAAATAGATAAATTTGACATTAGCCATCTATTTGTAGCGTATTAATAGGTAATGTGTAAAAAAATTAACTCGATCTGTGGTTATTTCGACATCAAATAAAACAGTCAACCATTTATACGTTTATACTTTCCTAAGAGGAGCTGAACCATGAGGAGATAAACTTTCTGAAATTTTTACGTTACTTGATATAGCTCATACCTAGGAGAGTATGAGAGCTGATAGATCGAAAAAAGAAGTTACAAATGAGTGGTTATGAGCATATTAGTTTTATGTGGTGTTTAGGGTTGACCAAATAGATCGAGACCTAAAATTTGAAGAAAATAGCTTAAATTTTCACCATAACCATTTCTTCTTATCATGATAGCATCCAATGGTCGATTTTGATAAAGCCTATTTCTTCCACATTTTTACTCATAGAAGGTATACTTTTCGATATAACTAATAAATAAGTTAGATCACATTAGTGTTTGGACCCAAAATGAGCATTTTGGCCTGACAAGGCACGTCTTGGAGAAATTGAGCCAATGTTAGTGGCTCAAGCTATATATTGTGGACAAGTTCGAAATATATATTTAGAGGCTAAATAAAGCCTACTGTGGAAGCATGGAAATGGAAAGTCAACTTTAGCACATTTTCCTACTTCGGCTAGGAGAAACCGAGCTAAACAGAAGGAGCGGCCGCCTGACCAAATGAAATCTAAATGGGCTGAAACTCTGCAGATCCATTGTAGACATCCTAAGAAACATTTCTTATGAAGAGTGCAAGATCCAGATAGAAGTGGAAGGCCTTCAAAAGATCAGTCCAATGGAAAAATTGGAAAACTGGACCTGTAAGGGGTCCAACAGCATTTTCGGCCGAACCACTATACTAAAAGCTCTGAAATTTTACCAGCATGATCTACACTCATAGTGGAACATTTGTTATGAAGACGTCACGGCCAAAATATGAGTTCCTGATGGAGATATACATGAAGGAATAAAGGAGCCGAAAGTGCTTCCTTATCTCCCAAATTCAACATTCCTTATCTCCTTATCTCCGAAATTCATCATTCCTATCTCCATTAATGCTCCATCTCCACCTCCCTTATCTCCAATTAGTGCTCCTGTTTAATGATAAATGCTTTGGCATGGTAGCCTATAAATAGAGGTTACAAATTCATCACAAAACACACATTCACAACAACAACATCTCTAAGATGATCTAAGTTCTCTCTAGAGCAACCTCTCTAAGGGCAACTCCTCTCCTTCTCTTTCTCTCTTACCGGTGATCACACTCCTAGTCCTAGTCTTCTCAGAAGCCGACTTTCAGTGCCACCAAACCCTCTGCCAACGTACTTCGGTCCTAGTCTCCTCGGGAGCCGACGGTAGTGCTGCGACCACAACGGTTACAGAACCAGCCAAGCAAGGGTAACGCCCTAGCAACCCAGCCAAGCTAAAGTCACGCTTTAGCAAGTTCTCCTCACTTCCTAGTGGTTCTCGCTCTGCTCGATCTACAACATCGAGTATCGATTGTGATTTTCAAGAAGCTCAGCAAAAGTCCTCGCCACGAGGCACAAAGAATCCCACGACGAGGTTGGTGCTCTCCTCGTCCACAATCTCTTGAAAGAAGTCAGGTCAAGGGACACCCCCGACGACCGCACCCGAACGGTGCTGGCACGCCCGCGCAAGAAAAGAGACTTTTGACCAGCTGCAACAAAATTGGAGCCAAACATTTTGGCACGCCCAGTGGGACCTACTGTGAGCTGTAAATCACACCACTATTAAGAAATTAAGGTTAGTAAGGGGTTGTGAATCATAACGGAATAGGTGAAGTCTCTTTTGTTAATATTGACCTAAACTCCTTATTGGTGCCTAGTTCAGGTCCCTTAAGGTTAAGGGCGGTTTTTATTAACACTTGTTGAACTGTCTTCACACTTATGATCTTTCTCATCTTAGTAAGCTATAGCCTATGTGAAATGGTGTCTAGAAATGGGACAACGTTCATAACAGGTTATTGAATCTAGAAGTGCGTGCAAATGGGCCTAAACCACTATGTGGGAGTAGTTCATGCCAAAATGGATTCTGCCTCTTTTGTTCGCCCTCCCCCACCTGGCCATTTCAGTAAGGTTGCCCAAAGGATTTGAAAGAAAGTTTGTGTCTAGGCGACTATACTTGGGCCGCAAGTCTAAACCTTGATTCACAAAGTCTTATTGAATTTAGCTACTTATACAGTACAGCATACTGCCAGATATTCACCATTGGGAAGTCAGACGATAACCCTTACCAAAAGGTTTACGTCAACTGCCTGAAACATAAGACCTCCAGTTACAGACTGCACTCGCGTGCAGATTGTCGTGGTCTTTCTGAAGAACAAGTAACCCAAAGATTTTCTCCCCACCCTCCATCGATAGAGATGTCAACTGAACAAGGAGGAAATCAACAGGGCGAGAAAGTTCCCGCCGCCCAGCCTAATCAGGCTGGCGATACGTCTAGCATCACCCAGGTAGCCGCAAGCGCAGTTACAACTATTGACTTTGTGCCTATTCTCGTTCCAGAAAATGCAACCATAGAAGAGCGGCTTAATATCCTTCAACAGAATTCTGCTGCATACCATGAGAAGATGGAAAAAGCCCTTGTAGAGGACCGTCGACGGCTTGATGAGTTCACGATCTCGGTCAAGAGGCTTGAGCTAGGGGCACAACAAACACAAGGTCAATTGGATGGCATGAACCAAAGAATGCAGAAGAACCACGAAGAGCTGTTGGTTGCAAGCAAACACATCGCTTCAGAAGTCGCGACGATTCGCAAAGAAGGATCTAGCGTCGTGACCCAGGTGGCCATGCAGAAGGCTGACCTTGATCAGGCCAAAGAGGTTCTACATAAAACACTGGGAGATCCTAGTGCCATTCTAGGCTCTCTAGGTCAGTCCCCCATATCTGGCAAGTACATACCACCAAATGCTAGAGAAAAAGCAAGCGGCGGCAGTACAGCCACATCCGTTTCTGCTGTATCAGTCAGAGGTAAAGAGACTACTGTGGCAACTGGTGGGAAGAACAATGCTGCGTCATCAGTCACGCAAGGGACCAGGACTTTGAAAATCAATGAAGGGGCTTCTGTTGATCATAGCCTGTTTCCCCAATATGACAGCGATGGAGATGAATACGTGCACCACGATCCACCTCTAGCAAGTCATTATGTTATCGACCGGGTTGAAAGTCCAGCGAAGGTCACCTCAGCCACAAAGGTTCAGCCAACAGTGGGTTTTACGTCGCAGACGTCAACCCGACACCAAACGACACATGTAGGCGGCATATCTTTGGTTAATCAGGCTTCACAGAATCAGGCTTCACAGGCGCCACCGCCGATCTGGCCAGTTGATGATACAGTGGTTCACCCACCTCCTCCTGATCCAAGATATATAAGGAGAGAGGAGGTAGAAGCAATGATCAGGGCCGCGAACCAGAGGCCTAACCTGGAGGAGGCCTACCAAGGGCCCTTCCCACCGCATATTACACAGACACCTTATCCTAGGGGATATAAGAACATTACGTTCTCTACTTTCTCGGGAGAGGAAGTCGAAAATGCCGCGGCCCATTTGGTTAGGTTTCGAGTACAGTGTGGCCAGTACCAGAACGACGACAATCTGAAGTGTAACATCTTCGCTACTTCTTTATCAGGGTCTGCCTTCACCTGGTTCACTAAGCTGCAACCGAGATCAGTTGCGAGTTGGCCCGCGATGGAGAAGCTGTTCAAGGAAACCTTCGGGACTATCGAGCCGGAAGTAGATCTGGCTTCACTCACTCAGATGGCTCAGCAGCCAACTGAATCCGCTGTCATGTACCTTCAGCGCTTTCAGATCCAGAAGGGAAAGTTGAACGTGATTCTGCCGGAGAAAGAACTGGTGAAATTGGCAATCAAAGGCTTAGAGCCCCGCCAACGCAAAAAACAGCATGGAAGCATGTTCAATTCCATGGGGGAACTGATCACAGAAGTAGGAAGTTTCGAGCACTTGCTCAGGGAGATGGACGCTTTGAAAAATGCCTCAAAGGGGATATACATCCCAGGGAAACGCCGAATAGTGGCTGCACTCAGCCATCAATCCAGTTCCTTTGATCCTTACTACAAGAGTGAGGAATCTAGTACAGCAGAAGCTGATGAGTCTGAAGAAGATGAGATAGCTGCCCTGGAACTCACCGGGAAAAAGGCTTCAACGTTAAAGCAACTGAAGCTATGCAAAGAGCCAGTGAAGCTAAAGTCGGTGGTTTTCACCAAACCAGAGTTCGCAAGTTATACTTACGACGCGAACAAAGCGCATGAAATCTTGGATGAAATGATCGCTGCGAAGATGGTGAAAACCGACTTCGGCCCATTTCCCAAACCAGAGCAGCTAAGGGGGAAGAAATACTGCAAACTCCATAATATGTGGAATCATAATACAGCCGATTGTGTTAAGCTGAAGGATCAGATCCAAATCTGGTTAAATAACGGTAGTTTGCAAGTAGAGGCACCGACAACAGCAGCAGCGTTGGTAGACCTAGATCCTTTCCCAGATACTGGCATCAACATGGTGGACGTGGCATGGGGTGAAAAAGATCAGCAGAATCAAAGTCCAGACCACGCGGCTAAGGATTTGAAAAGGGTTGGAGACAAAGTCATGAAGCGGGAATCCAAGACTCGTTTACCCATCGTCCTATGCTCGCGGTGCAAGGAAGAATGTGAGACTCAAGCCCTAGATGAGGAAACATCCCAGACTGTCCGCTTTGGATCCCTGCCGCCAATACGGTTAGCATCATCGTCTAGAAACTTCCAACCATGCAGCCCAAGAGTATACGGTGGTTCAGAAACTCTTTCTCCAAGGGACTCAAACTTATTCAAAAAGTTGAAAACCGCGAGGGAGGAAGAGCAAGTAGATAAGCAGCAAGGGGTTTTGACTCGACCTTACATTCCGCCAGTGTCAACATCCTCCATCAAAGAAGGGAGATGGTATACACAGAAGAAGGGCAAGGCAGTGGAGATGAGCTCTTCAAGGAAGAGAAAACTCCAGCGGAGGTTTGGAGAAGCAAAGCGAACCTTGGAAGCACTAGATCAAGGACTGATCAAACCATCGCAATTACTGAAACCTCCAGAAGAGTATCAGAGACAATTGGAGGGACTGGCCTCCAAGAGATTCGTTTCCCCGCAACTTCAGAAACAGCAGCCTAGAGTATGGCACAAAGAGCAAAAGCCACGTGCCCCCAAGAGCAGCGCTCAGGAGAAGTCCCTAGTTCCCGCGAGGCAAGAACCGCCGCCAGCTCGTAAAGTCAATGTTTGGCGGAGAGTATCTCGCGAAGAAAGAAATAGCGAGCCTTCCATCTTTGACAGGCTGGGGGGCAAAGACAATCGGTCAACAATTGTGAAGAAAGTTCAAAGCTTGGTGGTCGATCTCCCAGAGGAAATGCCAGCGGCAAAACAAATTTTTGAATCACTGAACCAGGTTTCCATGGTACAAGAGCACGAACAAGCCAAGGTGGTGATCCCTGCAGAGGAATCATTGGTTGCTTTCATGGTTAAACGATTCAACGCCGATATCCCAGCAGATGAACCCAAGCTCAATCTTGATGATGACATGGACGAAACAGAAATGGTGGATACCTCTTGCAATATGGTTTATGTGCTCCCTGCTAAGTATGCCTTACCAGTCGCTGCGCAGGAATGTGTAGAAACTGATGCGATTGGAGAACAGCAGTTGCAGATCACTTCAGCCGCAACAACGCAGGTGAAAGAAGCAGTGTTCCTTGAGACTAAAGATGCTAACAATAAGGGTTTCTTCATGAGCTTCACAAGACCCACACCCGCCATGGTGCAACACATGCGACCTTTGTATATCACAGCAGAAATGAATGGGACTAAGGTCAGCAAGATAATGGTTGATACCGGCGCGGCTGTGAATGTCATTACTACCAGAACCATGCATCTACTAGGGATCAAGAAAGAAAAGATCCAATCCACTTCCCTTACGCTAAAGAACTTCGCAGGGACTGTGACCAAAACATTGGGTTTGATTTTCCTACAAGTCAAGGTGGGTCCAGCAGAAGGGGTGTACACTTTCTTTGTTACAGATTGCTATGCGGCATATAGCGCAATTATGGGTCGCGACTGGATCCACAGGAGTTATTGTGTCCCATCCACCCTTCATCAAGAGCTGATCATATGGGACAGAGTCGCGGACAAGCCAGAAATTGTTAAAGCAGACCCGCGACCTTTTGCGGTATCCGCCAACTACTTGGACGCAAGGTATTACCTAGAACCAATCTCTCCTTTACAAGTCGTTGGTATTGATGATAAGGGCCGCCCCACAGGGGTGACGACCTCGGAATTGGCACAATGGGGACTCGCGGTTGCAAAAAATGACCTCGAAAGGCCTGGATATGTGGTGCCATCTCCAAGTGCTAATTAATGGATCACGAACTCATGGAGGAAGAGGTAGAGGCCTTCCACTCTTTGTTTGAGAGGCTATCCTCATACTTGGTGGAAACACAGGCCTATGATCTAGCCGCGACCTTAGAAATTGTTAATGAAGAGTTCACGGATCAAGAAGACGAGGAAGAAGAGATTCAACTTGCTCCAGCGGCATTGGATGACACACCTCCGAAGGTTAGGGACCCTACTGAAAAGGTCAATCTGGGAACAACTGATGAGCCTATAGAAGTGGCTATCAGCACTTACTTAGAGCCTAGCGAGAAACAGAGGCTCGTCGAATTATTGTTGGAATTCAAGGACTGCTTTGCGGAAAAATATGAGGACATGCCAGGCCTATCATCAGACTTGGTATGCCACCAACTACCAACGTTTCCTGATAAGAGGCCTGTGAAGCAAGAACCACGAAGAATGAACTCGGAAACCCAAGTTCTGGTCAAAGAGGAAGTTGAAAAGATGCACAAGTCAGGCATTATCAAAGTAGCCAAGTACAATCAGTGGCTATCCAATATAGTGCCTGTTCGCAAGAAGAATGGCAAGATGAGGGTTTGTGTAGATTACAGAGACCTTAATTTGGCTACACCTAAAGACGTCTACCCCATGCCGGTTGCTGACATGTTGGTAGACGCAGTTGCAGGGCACGAATTGTTGTCTTTCATGGATGGCACAGCGGGATATCACCAGATTCCGGTCGCGGAGGAAGATAGACACAAGACCGCATTCCGTTGCCCTGGGTTTGCAGGAGTTTTTGAATATGTGGTCATGCCTTTTGGACTGAAGAATGCTGGAGCAACATATCAGAGAGCTATGAACCTGATCTTCCACGACATACTTGGGAAGATCTTAGAGGTTTACATTGATGACGTTGTCGTGAAGTCTAAGAAGAGTGGAGATCACTTCACCGATCTCAGAAAAGTTTTCAAGCGCATGCAGCTACACAAGCTCAAGATGAATCCCGCCAAGTGCGTTTTTGGAGTTCAGGCAGGAGATTTCCTGGGATTCATTGTCCATCAAAGAGGCATTGAGGTCCCTGAGGATAAAGCAAACGCGGTCATCAATGCATCTCCCCCGCGAACGAAGAAAGAGTTACAGCGACTACTGGGTAGGATCAACTTTTTGCGACGATTCATTTCTAACTCTTCAGGCAAAATCCATCCGTTTTCCCCACTGTTGAAGTTGCAAGGACAGAATGAGTTTGTGTGGGAACCTAAACATCAAGAGGCTTTCGACAAAATAAAGGCCTATCTGGCGAGCCCGCCAGTGCTTGTTCCTCCTAGAGCGGGATTTCCATTAAAGTTGTATGTTTCAGCAGCTGAGGCTTCCATTGGCAGCCTCCTCGCTCAGGATGATGCAAATGGTGTTGAACATGCCATCTTTTACCTCAGTAGGACACTCACAGATTGCGAAACAAGGTACACTCCAATGGAAAAGCTGTGTCTTACATTATACTTCTCAGCATGCAAGTTGCGGCATTACATGTTGTCCTTTACTACTGGCATCATTGCTCAAACCGATCTAGTCAAATATATGCTATCACGACCTATCTTGAGAGGCCGTATTGGCAAGTGGGTGCTCGCATTATCAGAATTCTCGCTACAGTATGTGCCACAGAAAGCAGTAAAGGGGCAAGCCATAGCAGACTTTCTGGCACATCACCCTATGCTAGATGTCCCCGCAGTTAGAGATTTAGAGGTCGCTGCCACAACTTTAGATCGCCCGGATTTAGCGTGCTTGCCAGAGTACGCCATGCTTTATCAAGACACAATCTCACTCCAGTCTTGGGTGTTATATTTTGACGGGTCAAGAACAGATACGCTAGCAGGAGCAGGGGTTGTCTTGGAAAACCCGGCCGGCGATCGATTTTCCTACTCTTTCCAGTTGGAGTTCCAGTGTACCAATAACCAAGCAGAATATGAGGCCCTCATTATAGGCCTAGAAGTACTACTGGAAATGGGAATCGGAGATGTACAAATACTTGGCGACTCTCTCTTGGTTATCAATCAGTTGTGCAACGAGTTCAGATGCAATAGCTTCACGTTGGTTCCTTATTGGAACAGGGCATTAGACCTGTTGGACCAGTTTGATAACATACATCTAGAGTACATTCCTCGCGAGCGAAATTTTGCAGCGAACGAGTTGGCCCAACTAGCAACAGGGGTAACATTGAGATATGGTGTGCGGGAGAGAATCCTTAAAGTCGAGCGTCGCACGCTTCCTTCATGGATGGCGAGAAGAGATCCTCCAGATGATACCTTAGTCGCGACCCTGGAACCCATTGACGTGGATTGGCGCATCCCTTTGATCGCTTATCTCAAGCAGCCAGATCCCATTGCCGACAGGAAGATTCGTTTTCTTGCACTAAATTACTTTCTTAGAGGTGACGAGCTGCGACGACGAGGCGAAGATGGCATAGACTTCAGATGTGTTTATGGTAGCGAAGCGAAACAACTCATGCGCGAAGTTCATTCCGGCATTTGCGGTGCTCACCAAGCAGGTCCAAAGATGCGATGGTTGCTCAGACGACATGGATATTTTTGGCCCAGTATCTTGAAGGATTGCATCACATTCGCTAAAGGTTGTTTGGACTGCCAAGCTCATGGGCCGGTCCAGCATGTCCCTAATGTTCCAATGCAACCCATTATTAAGCCTTGGCCCGCAAGAGGATGGGCGCTTGATTTAATTGGGATGATTCACCCACATTCATCACTTCAGCACAAGTTCATCATCGTCGCGACCGATTTCTTTACAAAATGGGTCGAAGCAGAACCTTTGAAAGAAGCATCTGGTGGTACGTTGCGACAATTCCTATTTAGGAACATCATATGCAGATTTGGTATCCCAGAAGTTTTTGTTTCGGACCGGGGGGCAGCTTTCATGGGTGGTGAAGTTGATAAACTGGCAAAGGAATGGGGAATACAGTTCGTCCATTCCAGTCCTTATTATGCTCAGTCTAACGGTCAAGCGGAGGCCAGCAATAAAATCATCATCACTTTGCTGAAGAAAATGTTGGAAGCTAATCCGCGACAATGGCATGAGACCCTTTATGAGACTCTTTGGGCCTACCGCACATCGAAGCGAAATCCCACCGCGACTACACCTTATGCTTTGATGTTTGGCCATGACGCAGTCCTGCCTTTGGAAGTCAACGTCCAATCATTACGAGTCCAAGAGAAACATCATCTCATTGGAGAAGACTACGTTCAGGCTATGTGGCAGGAACATGAAGACCTTAGCGAAAAGCGCTTGGAGGCTTTAGATAATTTGGTCATGGAAAAGCAACGAGTCGCTCGAGCCTATGACAAGCGAACAAGGGGAAGGAATTACAGCGAAGGAGAGTTGGTTTGGAAAGCAGTTCTCCCGCTTGGCGAAAAATTAGATGGTCGCGGCAAATGGACTCCAAGATGGGAAGGCCCGTACATCATTTATAAAATCTTAGGGAAAGGAGCTTTTCATCTCAAGGACCTGGATGGAGATGTCCATCATAACCCTATCAATGGGAGATACTTGAAGAAATACTTTCTCAATATCTGGGACGCGGATGAGTCGTAGACAGTTTATTCGCATAAGACATGGGGGACAATTCTAGTGTTCCTACTCTTGCAAAGCCCATTCATGAAGGCCTGTTTTTTAGGCCCATAATCATTTCTTTGCTATGCCTAGCAACACTAGGGGGGCAACACTATACAATACTAAGCCTATATAGCCTTTAAAAAAAAAAAAAAAATACAACTCTTCGGGGGCAATTCTAAGTGTCCCTACACTCGCGAAGCTACTAAGCCGAGTCAGCGGCTCCAGAAACTTTTTCCAGCTTTGCCCTCACAGGAAAGGCTGAGCTCAAGGGAAATGTAAGAGCCACCACCGTGACCGCCACCTCCATCGGAAGTAGTCTTCATGTTACCAAAGATGTCCTCACCATGCACAGGAAACAGTGAAAGGGTTTCAATCTCCTGGCGATCTTCTCCTCTTTGTTCCATGAAAGTTTGTTCTACATTCATGTCAAAGAAAGTAGAACTAGTTCTCCCTCCAACTGAGATTGAACAATCCCTAGCACTATTCTCCATGTTCATAGATCCATAACCGCCATAGTTCCCTATCTGCCCGTTAAAAGCAATCATCACACTAGCGGAAGAAGCAGAAGCAGGTGCAGAAGATCCAAAGTTAATATACTGATCCTCATGTTTCCAATTGGTAACATTGTCATCACCAACAAGCCCTGATCTTTGCATGGGAACATGAACATCCGAAGTGGACTTCTTCTTCTTCTTCTCCCGAGCCCTTTGGTTCACGAACCAAAAATAGACGTTCTTGAACTCGATCTTGCCGTACCATTTCAGCTGGAGACAGATCCTCTGAATCTGCTCTATAGTTGGGGACCTAACTCCCTTATTGTAGAAAAGCTCCTTGAGGATTCTTATATGATCTGTAGTGGGAATCCACCTAGTATGGCTCTCCCTGCGAAGCATGTTAGCACTAATCTCGGCTGCTTTGTTACTTCCACCATCCTCGGTTGGATTCCGGTTTTGTGGTTCCATTGGGGATGGATTGAGAGAATGCGAGAATTGAAGAGTGATGATGATGATGAGTATTTAAGAAAGATTGCTGCTAGAAATATTCGAGTTGATGAAATGATTTTGGGATTGGAAATTTGGGTTTATAACGTGGAGGAAGATATAGGCATGCAAATATCTACCCTTGGATGAAGATCAATTTCAAAACCGATGTCAGTAAATCGAGATTAGTGATTCCAAATCTCGGGGAAAAAAGGGACTAGCAGCATGTGAGGAACGGTTTTCGAGGAGACCGAACGGTTTTCGAGGAGGTAACTGTTCTTTTCACGAGATTATTTTTCACGACTGTTGTTTTTCAACGAGTGATTAATGCCTTAAATCTCGGAAAAGAATGAGTTATTGGCGCTAAGAGTTTTGAGTTAGGAGCCAGCAAGTGGATCCAAAAGATACATATTTTCTCAAAACCCTCGCCGCGAGGCTCTTTTTGATGAGGAGCATATTTTAAAAATTCATATTATTTTTAATATGCAACTAGGGGGCCTATATTTGGGGCCTTGCGAGACACAATTATTGGCTTCTCACAGATATTTTCAATATCAGGATAAGAAAATATTATTGTATTCATAAAGTGGCTGTGCGGCCAAAAGCAGTACATTCATTACAAAGCCAAAAGTGGCTAGAATACAAAACAGGAATCTTCGGATATCTTTTGAATCTTTTCTCAAGTGGAAGCAGCTATGGAATCCAACGTCGGGTTAAGCTGCGCCATTATCTCAAGGAGGACAGACTTCAGGGTAGGGAAAAGAGGAGTACCGGAGCCCCCTTTACATGGAAACGACAGAGGAATACAACATTGATTTGGCCAACGCCAGTATCCATGAGAAGGGGAGACACCTGTAAAAGAAAATGGAGCCTCCAAGCCCCCTAAATCGGAAGCAGCTATGGAATCCAACGTCGGGTTGAGCCGCGCCATTATCTCAAGGAGGGGCAGAGAGTGAAGGAACCAAATATCAGCTTAAGTCTCTGCATCCCCTCTAGCCTTGGTAACCACCATTAGCTGGACGTGAAGTACAGGAACAGCCATTTTGTAGCTTGAACCCATTCCTTCAAAGAGTCCATCCCTTCTCATCCCTCCAAGATTCTATCAAGAAGAGAAAGGGGGAGAAGGAGGTGAGAACCAAAGCCCCTTCCATCTGGAGGGCACAACACGGGTCAGGTCCAGAAGGAAGGAAACAGAGGAGGAAAGACGAACCTCAATTTGGCTTCCCTCCCTTCCCCGATTTGCTCCAAGTGGGGGATCCTAATAAAGATGGTCTTGCACGATCGTGGATCTCACACTCGGAGCCCCCTCGTGTTTCTAAACCAATCTGAAGCCTGGCATTATTGTTGCAAAATTCCAGAAAGGCGAAACAAGGGGTTGCCTAAGATTACGCCATAAGGCCTAACCCAGGCTTAAGATTACGCCATAAAGCCTAAAATTTAGAGGCTAAAGGTCATTTCATGAGGAGAAGATTTGTGAAGAAGGAGAAAAAGAAGCAAGGACTGAAAGGCCATTTCTTGAATATTTCAGAAAAGTTGTTGTGAGTATTCCCTTCCTGAAATACAACTATTTATAGGGACTTCAGGCAAATCCCCACCCTTGGATGAAGCTCAATTTCAAAACTGATGTCAGTAAATCGAGATTAGTGATTCCAAATCTCGGTAAAAAAGGGACTAATAGCATGTGAGGAGACCGAACTGTTTTCGAGGGATTAGCAGCATGTGAGGAGACTGAACGGTTTTCGAGGGGGTTTACAGAGATTGGCCCGCAAAGCTCAATTTCAAACAAAGTTCCTCCACGTGGCGTTTTGCCGCAATGGCACCAGCTTCAGCCTGAGTGGCCCGATCTCTGATACGGGCCAGATTGCGACCCATTTCTTCAGAAGCAGCCAAAGGCTCATCGAGTTGAGCTTCTTCTGCAATAATCGCATTCTCAACAAAGGCTAAATGTGCTTGGAGATCCTCGATCTGAAGTTTGAAGTCTGACCTTTGGATTTGTAGTTCCCGCAGGCGGATGGATCGTTCATTTAAAATATCGCGGGAGATGTCCATTTCTCGAGAGACACTATTCAAAGCCTCTTGAGCGTCGCGAGCCTGGGTGTTCGCGGCCGATTGATGTCGGTGGGCCATATCAAGTTCATTCAGCAGAGAGTCGATAGCACTAAATTTCCACAGAGTCAAAACCTTCTCCTGGCGAAGATACCTTAGAGCTTCCAAGACTCGCGGGAGGATGTCAGTCTCCAATACCCGAGGACCCAAATGTTCGTGAAGCACCATCTTAGCCTCATCCACAGTAGAAGGAGGAGTTACCTCCAACACCCTTATCAATCTCTCGAATTTGGTAGGAGGAGGAGGCGGCAGAGGCGCCACAGGATCACGAACCACCAATGCAAAAGGGTGGACAGCTTCCTCAGTTTCTTCATCTTCAACAGGTTGATCTGTCTCTTCAGCCTTAGGGGAATCTGGAAACTCAACTCGAGGCTCACCATGGGCAAGTGGAGCAGATTCAAGCACAGAGCCCTCAGCTTCGACGGTTGTCTCATTTGTTCGCGAGACTTGGGGGGCACCACCACCATTAGTATCATTTTCCATCTCTGGGGCGACTGTCCCGCCAATAAGACCAGTAGCATTTGCAGTCGCCTCCTTGGTACAAACAGAATCCTGGTCAGGTTCAGAAATGTCAGAGAGCAGGGTTGGATCTAAAGGGAAATGGAAAGTATTGGCCAAACAGTGGCTTACCTCTCGAGCTGTCGGGTCAATATCTGGTACGTGGTCACCAAGACGAAGAGGCCCCGCCTCATTCACCTCTTGAACCTCTAGTACCGAGAGAATCTCTGTCGTCATCAGTTCCTCATAAGCAGCAGAAGTCTCAGAGTGGCTTTCCACGCTTTCATCCTCCGAGGAGTCGTCATCAGATATCGTTATTAGAATGGTAGGACCTTGCAGATGCTCTGTAGTGGGAGATGGGAGAGGTGCCACAGGGTTAGTTGATGCTTGAACTAGCGAGAGAATTGGCTCTTCTGCAGTGGCTGAGGGTCCAGCCTCGCTCAGGTGAGAGGGATCAGTGGTCCTTTGACGGACCTGTCAAAAGATACATAGTGAAAATCCTGCCCAGATTTTAAAATTTAAACAAGATAAGATGGGGTCGGAATTTACCAGTCGCATTGCCAGAGGTTCATCATCTTCAAAACTCTCTTCGACGAATTGAGCTCGATCGCGTTTGCAAGCAAGGACAGCAGTGGCCTGTACGAGAAAAGAGTCATAACTCAAAAGGGAGGGAAGCACCAAATATACAAGTTTGGGATCGTTCTTAACCAAATTACCTCAGCAGGATCTTCATCATGCGAAGACTCTCCCTCAGAAGTCTCCTCTGCTATTGCCTTTTGTTTCCCTGCCTGAACAGAGGCTGTCCTGCTCCGGGTAGTTTGCTGCAAAACACACTCAGGAATAAGAGCGGGAAAATCAACACAAGGAAATGGAATAGTGAACAAAGACAAAAACTTACTGTTGCCCTAGGCTCGTGGATTTGTATCTCTGGACGCAATGAACGAGCAGGTAGAATAGGTCGCGGGGGTTGTTCCACAGGTTTGGAGATGCGCTCAAGAATCTCGCGGTCCTCCGGACCAGGGCTACTCATGCCACAAAAGATTAGGGCGAAGAGTTCGTCATGTGGCAGGTCCCAACAGTTCACTGACACTTCTTTCCACCAATCAACATAATCATCGTCGACATCGTTGAGGGGGTACAACGCTCTGACCCAAGGGGGAATCACTATCAAAGTAAACTGACTCTGAAAGGGGGTAGACCCAGGCGGGGCTAATCTCCGCCAAGAGGTGTAGTAATTGGCAGAATCAATCAGAGGCCAGGGTACCAACTGGGCCAACCCAAATTGGCGAGCAAAGTGGTTAGGGGCGTAGAGCTCGTAACTTACGCGATCAGTGGCAAGACGAATATCCAAGCAGGAGATGGCGCGACGAAAGGCCAGGAGGGCTCTTTCACTATGATCCCGTCCACTGGGCAGAAATCCATCATCAAGGGGAGGAGGGAATCGCCTAGAAAGGACTATTTTTGGGTCCGGCATTTCTCCCAGCAAGTACAAGTAAATAAAACACTCGGAGTAGGGTGGAGCTCGATACCTTACGTTGCGGCAAAGCCAGTTCCCCAAAAGGGAATCAACTGGAGGTTCCTTTGGAATATCCCCGCGACGAAAGAGAGTGAAATAAATCTGCAGCCAAAAGGCAAGGATCCAGAAAGGGCCACTAATGTCGGTATCAAATGGGCGCATTACAGCCCTATAAAGGGAGCGATATAACGCACCCAATACAGGTTGCCCAAGGCCAACGCAAATACCATTGTAGAGAGCAGTGGCCAGAGAATTCCAGGGCCCAGTAGGTTTGTTGGAAGAAGTGCAAAAGATAAATTTGCAAAGCCAGAATTCCAGGAATGCGATACCTCCTGTATGGTCTCGTTGGGTGCAGTAATAGTCGCGCCAGAATGGGTAGGATTTGCTGTAATGCCCTCGACTAGCCATATCCATTCTCAAAGAAAATTGAATGCCATCAAACTGACCATGCACATAGGGGTCAAAGTCAATGGGCAACCCCGTGATGGTAAGAACATCCAACAGAGTTATGCTCATCTGCCCAAACCGGAAATCGAATGTATTGCTGGAGGTGTTCCAGAAACAAAGAGCGGCGGCTAGCGGTGCAGGGCTAGTATTATGGGGAAGACAGAAGCATAGATCGATGGTTTGAGTGATACCCACCGCGTCCCATCGGGCCAAATCTCTCGCTCGGACCTCCTGATACCAAACCTTTTCCTCGGGAGTGACAGTAGGCCAGAAGCCCACTTTCCTTCTTGGTCCCCAACTGCTAAAATCACCAGGCACCTGCCGAAGAGCCGCTATGGGACGACGGATGGGAAGCCCATAATAGGCCATAACATCATCTGGCAAACGATCGCGAGGTGTGGGACCCAGACTCGCTTGACTATCACCGCCACCAAAGCCCATCAGTCGGCTTCTCTCCTCTCCGGTCTGGCGTCTACATTGAATACTCATGTTAGTCCGCCAGTTGAATGCGGCTTTCTCAGTGATTTCATCTGCCTGATCGATAACGAATGGTCTCTTGGATGCCATTTCTAGGTCGCAAGGATTACTTCTCCATTACACCTCGATTTATAGCTCAGATATTTTGGAGATTAATTTATTAGTTGGGCCAGTGAGTGGCCCTGGTTGATAATTAATGAGTCATTATTCCATCTTGAGAATCGCATCTAAGGCGACAGTGAAGATACTTCTCCATTACACCTCGATTTATAGCTCAGATATTCTGGTGATTAATTTATTAGTTGGGCCAGTGAGTGGCCCTGGTTGATAATTAATGAGTCATTATTCCATCTTGAGGATCGCATCTAAGGTAACAGTGAAGATATTCCACCTTTTCTTACCACCGCAGGGCCAGTATAGTGGCCTGATGTTTTTTAGTTAAAACATGATTAAAACCGGTGCGGTTTTAGATGCTAAAATTGCTGCAAGTGTGGTAGGCCTTGATCAAGCAAGGAAAGCGGCTCCAACCCCTACATTTGAGAAAATCAACAGAGAGCCAGCAAACAAGGTAGATACTTGTTGCTATACACATGGCGAAGCAACCACCAAGGAAGAGAAGGATCCTCACTCGCGATCAAAAGCAGTCTACTTCGCATGAGGGGCACGCTAAAGTTCTGATCTCCTACAACCTGTCCAACTTTGATTAATTCACTGCATACCAGACATCAGATCCATAGGGGGGCAATAAAATTGGCAAAGGAAGCGTCAGTTCATGACAAAGGCAATTCAGTAGTGGCATTCAAGCTTTACGGCCTATTTAGAGGCCTATATGGAAACAGTCAAGCCAATACAAGTGGCTTTGGAGCGACAACATTATAAGATTAGTGCTGATTCAAGACCTCTTCAGTCAAGACGAAGACCTTTGACTTCGAGGTCTGGGGGGCAATGTTTGGACCCAAAATGAGCATTTTGGCCTGACAAGGCACGTCTTGGAGAAATTGAGCCAATGTTAGTGGCTCAAGCTATATATTGTGGACAAGTTCGAAATATATATTTAGAGGCTAAATAAAGCCTACTGTGGAAGCATGGAAATGAAAAGTCAACTTTAGCACATTTTCCTACTTCGGCTAGGAGAAACCGAGCTAAACAGAAGGAGCGGCCGCCTGACCAAGTGAACTCTAAATGGGCTGAAACTCTGCAGATCCATTCTAGACATCCTAAGAAACATTTCTTATGAAGAGTGCAAGATCCAGATATAAGTGGAAGGCCTTCAAAAGATCAGTCCAATGTTCTGCAGAAGCAAAATTGGAAAAACTGGACCTGTAAGGGGTCCAACAGAATTTCCAGCCCAACCACTATACTAAAAGCTCTGAAATTTTACCAGCATGATCTACACTCATAGTGGAACATTTGTTATGAAGACGTCACGGCCAAAATATGAGTTCCTGATGGAGATATACATGAAGGAATAAAGGAGCCGAAAGTGCTTCCTTATCTCCCAAATTCAACATTCCTTATCTCCTTATCTCCGAAATTCATCATTCCTATCTCCATTAATGCTCCATCTCCACCTCCCTTATCTCCAATTAGTGCTCCACTTTCAATTAGTATGCATGTAATGAAAAAATTTGAGTTTGGGTTTAGGGTGATTGGGGGGGGGGGGGGGGGGGGGTGTTTGTTTCTGTTTCAGTGGCTTTGGACACAATTTGATATTCTCCCTTCGCACTAAAATCAATGTGTCAATGTTTCATTGGTAATACTCCAAAAAGTCTGCCATTGAAATGAACTTGCTTATTTAATTTTTTATAATAAAAAATTACACATTTTAGTGTTTAGAGCATCTCCAACAATAATACTTATATTCATAGCTAAAAGTGAAATATAACTAGTTTAACTCCAACGGGATACTTAAATCACAAGTTAAATTTAGGTTTCAGTTAAATTTTTTCATCCTAGCTAAATATAGCTAGAAAATTTAACTTTTGTTTAGGTATTGTGGTGGAGTATAATTTTAACTTAAAATTAGTTAAATATTAAATTTATTTTGAAATAAGTAGTCTGTTGGAGATAATTACGCAGCTTTCGGAAAAGAAAAAGAAAAAGAAAAAGAAAAAGAAAACAATAAAAAAACCATTAACGAGCTTCGAACCTTTGCAGCCCCCAATAATTAACAACTGGCTTCACCGCTATGCTAAGTTGCTTACCAGTGGTTGTGTTCTTCTCTTTATAATATATCATTTGATCTAATATATCATTTGATCTACTGTTAAGTTCTTCCTCTGCAAATTTCTTCCTCCGCAAACTGGAGGTAGCTGTTCTTCCCACGTCGCTCCTCAAGTATAAAAGAGTCCAATCTTTCTCCGTCTTAAATAGGGAAAGAACAGAACAAGTCTCACCTCCAATTTTCCTTCAATTTTGGGTCAAAAGGCAAGTACGAATTTGGGTAGCGCAGAATTTGAATAAGACTGATGAGATTTTGCAAAATTTCGGAATTCATCAACTGCATTCAAGAAACCCAACACGTTCTCTTCCTAATTCGAAATCTTTTCCACCAAATTCCTTGGTAGGATATAAATTGCACCCAATTTCGTCTCCAGTTCTTTAATTGTGCTTGTTCCATATTTGATTTGCAGGCCAAGTATTGGAATTCAATTTCGTGTGTATATTCAAGATTTGAATGATTCAGTCGATCAAATCCCGGCTGAACTCTTGAGTTCAAACTGAAAAAGAGTTTTGAAGAAACAGAGAGAATGGGTTGGGATGGTGACGAGATCCAGGCAACATAACTCGATCCAAGTAACCATATAAAACTAAATCTCTCTTTAACTGCCTTAGAGATCCTTCTGATCTCGCCTGCGTTCATCGGTGAAGACCCTTCTAGCTTCCCAATTCAGACTCCCATGTGCAATGTGAGAGAGGTAAGAGAACAACTAACGTGTTAGTGGTGAGAGAGGTAAGAGAACAACTAACGTCGTTATTCAACTGTTAGTGCACGTGACGTGCACACTGCTGGTGCAAGTGAACTGACGGTGCATGGAATCCTCTCCGATTAAAAGAATGACTAAATTCAGTTTGCCCACAAACTTTGGGGCAAACATCAGTTTGATCCCTGACCTTTTTTTTTAATCATGATGGTCCCTACACTTCTATTTTTCATCACGCACGTCCAAAATTCAAATTTGTCTCCAAAAATGACTTCAGGTGCTGAGCTGGACCCGACATCATGGCTCACTTTTCAGACTTCGAAGGGCATAATGGACATTTGAACCCAATAATCTCAAAAAATAAAATTAAATAATAAACCCCATAATTCTTTAAAAAAACCCATAAAATATGGGGCTTGAGATCGACGTTTTCAGTCCCTTGGATCAAATCTAGTTCCTCTGTCCCTGCTTCTCTTCTCCCCCACCGACGATGCCTCTTCTCTTCTCTCCTACACTTGAAAATTGCAGAAATCTTGTTCTCTTATTCGAGAGAAGGACCGTCCGATCTGGGTTGTTGGAGTCGTTGTCGACGGAGACGATGCGGCGGAGCTAGGTTCATGCGAGTTAGGCCTAGGCCATGCCCTGTTCGGTGAGTGGAATTTTGTTGTCCAGGGTGGTGGTGTAGGCGGCCATGATTGTAAAGAACAAGAAGACGATGATGAAGAATATGAAGGTCTCCCGCCTCCCATGCATCTTTCTAATCTGATCAGGTTCCTCACTTCCTTGAATTTCACTATGAGTCTGCAAATGTGAAATGTGTAGCGGTGGTGCTCTGTTTGTTTTGGTCTCAGATCCATCCTCGTCTTCCTCTCCGCCAATCTCGTCGACTTCTTCATCCTCAAAAAACTCAAGTTCGAGTAACTCCAATTGACACCTACCGACGATGACACCCACCTCAAAAATCTCAAAACTCCCCCAATCGATTTTCGAAGGTAACCCATTTCTAATGCTTTCATCTTTCTCTTCTGGGTTTCTTTCATTTTGGCTAAAGTTTCAATCTTTGATTCTGGGTTTTTTATTTTTTTATGCAGGTTAGCTCAGTTATAGAATTTGGGTTCTGGACCTTTGTGGACTTTGTCAGTGGCTGAGTTGACTTGCCGGCGTGTTACTTCTTGGAGGTAGAAGAGAAATCTGGTTTTAATGGTGAAGGTGAATTGAATTTTGTGTTTGATGATTTGGGTGGCGCAGGTTAAGTGAAATTTGGTTTTGATGGTGGTAGGGATGCCTCTGGAGAGTACAGAGAGAGTGGGTTTGGGGAGATCCGGAGATGAGGGAGAGGAGAGAGAATGCGTAGTCAGAGACTAGTTTTGATGGTGAAGAGGATTGAGAGTGGGAAGTGAAGTACGAGAGGAGGGCTGTGGGTTGCACTCGTGGTGGGGGTTGGGCGGAGCTGCGAAGGAATCTGGGTTTTTGGGGTTAGAGAGAGGGTTGTGGGATTTAGGAGAGGAGGAGAGATGAGATGAGGGTAGTTTGGACATTTCATCTAAATTAGGGGACAAGTCTGAAAAGTGGGCCATGCTATCGGGTCCAGCGCAGCATCTGACGTCATTTTTGGAGACAAATTTGAATTTTAGACGTGCGTGATGAAAAATAGAAGTGTAAAAACCATCATGATTAAAAAAAAAAAGGTCAAGGACCAAACTAAGGTTTGCCCCAAAGTTTGAGGGGGCAAACTGAATTTAGTCCTTAAAATAAAATACCCAAAACACTCGGCCCCTTGTGTGTTCACTAATTGGGCTGCCCTACCAGCCATGTGGTACGCTTGCCATACGTAAGAATCTCTCTTGAACATGAATCCTTTATTTTTGTGGGGAATGCTTCTCTTTTTTAGTTATTTATGATATTAACTTGTAAGGGGCTCTTCCCAAGCAAATTTATATTGCGACAAACAAATAGGTTGAAAAAAAAAAAGTTAAACACTATAAACTAACTACAGGTCATGTCACACATGAAAATTGAATCTCATAACTTAAACTAGCCTTCCTCGAATACATGTTCTGTATGTGCAAATATTTTTTATTTTAGAAAATAAAAAAGAAAACAGTTATTGCAGGGAGAAGATAGTTGGAGAGAAAAGTTGATTGTGAGATATTTGTTTATTTTTATTAATAAAAATAAATTTTATAATTGTCATAATTGCCCTTATGATTTAATTAGTTATCAAACTTCTTTTTCATCTTTTAAGATTATTTCTATCAAAAATTTGGATTTTGGCTAACAAATAATTTTCTCTTAATGTATAGTTAACAAATTAAAAATAAAATAAAAACTCTTCCGCGAAATCTTGATTTGTGCTAAAAACTATGGGCTATAGCATACGAAATCATTTTGGTGGATGTGATTTTCATGAATCATAACAGACCTTGAATAAGACAATACCTGGGCCAAATCAATTTGGACAAAATCACACAAATTCTTGCTTATTTTGTGTAAGTCACTTGGCGGCTTAGCTAGAGTATCTGTTTGAGAGTTCTATTGGGACCTCTAAATTTGCTTAATTGACCTCACTCTATTATGAATTATTAAATGACATATATAACCTACTATAAAATGACTATTAAGGACAATAATTATACTAAAAAATATTATATTTATTTTATGTAGACTTTCCAATTCAATAATATTAGATTGAATTTTTTATTATTTTCCTTATCTATTTTCATTTTCCAATTTCACTACATACTCATTAAAGCATTCATATATATTTAATAAGAATTAAAAATGATTAAGATCGTATGACATAAAAATGTATGATATATATGTTGAACGCATATTGGTGAGTTTATGATTTATGACCGAAATCTAAGTCAACCAATTATATTTGCAAAAAAAAAAAAACTAGTAGTTTAGAAAAAAAAACTAAAAATATTTAAATAATTAATCATGTGGTACAAAAAATAGAGAAAAAAAATGATTTTTTTTTAGAATAAAAAAAAATGATTTCTTCATTTTTTTTTTCACAGCTCAAATAGAAAAAAAAAAACAGAATAGTTCATGGCATTTTCTTATTGATTAGATATTAATTTTGAAACCCAAGTTTGATTAAGAAATGTATATTTAGTTAAGATTTATAGAGTGATTAAATCATTGAAATGACAAACTTTTTTATTTTAAAGATAACAATTTGTTTGCAAATTATATGATTGAGGTTATTTGAGGAAGTTTAGTGAGGTTTGGTGAGTAAATTTAGTATTTGAAAATTTGATAAAAGGTCTAAAAAGTATAGAGGTCAAGTGAGTAAATTTGGAGCTTCTAATAGAAAAACTCTATCTGTTTATATAACCAAACTGAACACACTGTATTGTTTCTTTTTGTAAAACTACACATAAACGAAAGTTGCAATGAAGCAACAGTACTGGGACCACATGTAATTGGCTTTGTAAGTAAATAACGTAAAACAGTAAGCAATGTCTCCTCCATAAACAATATCTGGATTGATACGATAACAGTTAACAGAAACCAATAAACATTGTCTACCATATCCTTCATTTGGCAACCGCGCCTACCTGGAAGCTTCAGTGAATAAATAACTACAGTATTAACATCAGCTCAACCTCAATGACAAGATGACTCTCGATCCTTCACACCTATCTTTTAGCTTCTAGCTTCAACACCGTGCATCTTTAATACATGCAGTAGTCATCAAGCTACATTATATCTGTATAAAATGCGTATTGATACCAAATGCTTATTGAGGGAAGTCACCATTTTGGGCAAATTATAAGCCCGAACCACCTATGCACTACACAGAATCACCTACTTTGAGTCTTACAGATAGATATGCTCTCTATCCAATGATCTTTATGGCCTAAATTAAGCATCAAATTTCAAATTCATGCTCGATCTTCCATGTTTAGCTAATAATCTGATATACAAGGTTGCTGCGTACTTTCACAAGAAATCATTTTGGTGGATGCGATCTTCATGATAGACCGTGAATAAGACAATACTTCGGCCAAATCAATGTGGACAAAGTACACAAATTCTTACTTGTTTTTTGTATGAATGCCTTGTGTAGTATTCCAATCATATGAATGAATGTTGCAATGAACCAAAAACTCTGGGACTAAGTGCAACTGGCATTTTAAGTAAATAACGTAAAACAGGAAGCCATGTTTTCCTCCATATACAATATCGGGACTTGATACGATAACAGTTTACAGAAACCTAATAAGAAAACCGGCCAGAAACCTCCCAAACATGTCTACTACCCTTCACTTTCGCAACCAGCGCGTCTACGTGAAAGTTTCAATGAACAAAAATTACAATCCAAAACTGTTAAAACAGTCACCTAAGTTGTATTAGTGAGAGCCAATAAGAGCAAAAGCTGCACAACAAAACATACCTTTGGTAGATAGAAACCGAAACCCATCCAAACTAAGTCAAATTAATATAATTGCAGATCTTCAAATGTAGCTTCTGTTTGAGCCCAAAAGTATTTTTGGCAAGATCTTTTGGTGGATTTGATCCAGTGGGCCGATACTTGCGGCCCAAAAATAAGACTACTCGGGTTTGGGGTATAGCTTCGCCCATTCCGTGATCCATAAGGAAGATGAAACCTTATTGGGATCGAGTAGCAGAAATTGAATAGGAAACTTCAATTAATAATCCTTCTAAAGCAAGGAGCAGTCGAAACCCTAGGTGTATAAATACAGGGTTAAGCGGCAAAGTAAAGGACCTCTCTCGAATCAATCAATCCCAGCGATTACAAAGCCTCCCAGGAGCAAACCTTCAACCTTGTTGAAACCCGGTGACCGTACTTCCAGTCCTAGTCTCTCCGAGCTGACTGCCAGTACCACTGCCACAGATACTACCAGCGAAGCAAGGGTAACGCCCTCGCAACCCAACGAAGCTAAAGATACGCTTTAGCAAACCCTGTGCTTTCTCAGAACTTCCCAGTGATTGCTCTGGTGACCGAAGAGATCACATCCAAAGTCCTTATCCGTAAGGCAAAAAGTCCTTTCTCGGAAGGCTAGAGAAGAATCCTGTGACGAGGTTGGTGCTCTCCTCGTCCACAACGCTTGAAGAAGAAGTCAGGTCAAGGGACTCCCCCGATGACTGCACCCCATGGCGCTGGCACGCCTGCGCACACGCTCAAAAGAGACAGTTTGCACGCCAACTGGTTTTGGAGCCAAACAACTTTTCGAAAAGGCAATCAATAGTTAAGTAACCAACTTTTTCTTCTATGAGTGACATGAAGAGTTTCCCCATTAATGGCCACGGCAGACCTGCCATGCATCTCTCCAAAAGCCCACTCACCTCCCCTGTTTGGATTTGATTTGAATAGAAGCAGAGTGTATCTCTCTGCTTGCTTGTGGCAAAAGTCAAGATTTACAAACGTGCGCTGCATAGTTAAAAGCATATCCTGCATATTAGTCTTTGGCAATTGACGCAGTCGGAAAAATCACCTAGGTTTACAAGTAATAAATCTCAAACAAAGATTCTGGAGTCCACCAGAGATAAAAGAGAAAATTCATCAATCAAATTGAAAAAAGATAAAAGATAGGTTATGCAGCCGTTTAAGGTTGCTTATATATGAGAAAAGAAACCCTAGGGCGAGTAACAATGAAACCCTAAAGCCCCACGGATAAAAATAAAACAAATCCAAAACAAACTAGGAAACCGAAAATTCTGAAAAACAGTAAATTGCAGTTTTGAGACCCTAAAACACCCCGAAAAAGCCCACACGTCGTGGTAAAGTGACGAGTTTTGTTCCTGGCGTCGTTCCCTTTCCGGAAAGCTATAGCAATCGCGAATCGGACACCGAATGCCAAAGTTGCAATAGTAACTTGGGTTTTCCACTTTTTGCACGATCGAATTGTTCTTCAATTCAGACTGTCATTCGTTCTACATCAGCAATGCAAAACTATATATAGAACTATAGAAGAACAAGACAATTTCTCCATCCACTTGACCAAATAGAGAACAAAAACTTGTATGGTTCAGAAAATAATCAATTGAAAATTGTTCATTGGTACTAACCCTATGTTTCTCGATCTTTTCTATTTTATGCAAGTAACCTGATAAATTCCAGCAGCTTTACTCATCTTTTGGTGTCTATTTATTGATTAATAGAAGAAATAAGCGAAAGGAACCGTATCTCATCTCAGAAGTGAGGAAAAGTGAGGAGCAGAGTTTTTACTCTAAAAAGCTGGCCTTCAATACTGAATCTAATGAATTATTCATCTGTACTACTTTGATATAATATCTCTCACTCATGTTATTGATCAAGATGGCAGAGCAAATGATGACATGTGTCATGATGTAAAAGTACATGAGCGACAGAGGAAACATGTTAAGATATCTAGTTGCAAATAGGAGCCATAATCCTGAGATGGTCACTTACTTCAGTTACTTGTTACGACTTACGAATACTAAGAATAGCAGTATTAGCTTTTCATTTTTGCTTGAGGCACTGGATGGTTCAAATCAAGCACAAAGCAAGGCAGTGTCTTCTAAATTCTTTCACTCTTCGGCAGAGTAGTATTCGTCCTCACAGCAACCACTTCTGCTCGTTGTTGCCTCACAACCACCTTGTTCATATGCTGATTTGCCTAAATCACAAACATCCATGGCCTTGTAAAGAGAAATGCTACTGTTGGAGTGATTCATTTTACAGATCATCTCTTCCATGTCGTGCTCGTGCTTGTACAGAGCACGGGCCCCACATTTCTTCACCTTCAAGCATCTGTTGTTTCCTAAAGCTCGAGCGGTTTCGAAAACAAACCTGACCGGATTGCATGTGTCCTCAAGACAGTTCTGAGGTTTCACGTCATGACTGGGTAAAACAACTACGAAAAGGCGATCTGAAACAATTTGTGTTGGGATGAAACCGACACCTGACAAGAAATTAGGAGAAGAGTATCCATGCCATCTACAGTAAATTGAACTTGTATCAGGATCTAAATCATCATCTTCAGGAACGGCAGACGGATTGTCTTGAGCTTCAAATAGCGCACTTACGGCAAACCCAATCCACTTGCTATTACATGCATACGAAGGTAACTTATCAGTTACCGAGTCGCCCACACTTTGATTATTGAACCACTGAGGAATTTCACTTCCAGGAAGTACAAAACAGAAATGGTCAAAATAACGGGGGGTTTCCTGCACCATATGAATAACCATATCACGAGAGAGAGAGAACCTCAACCAACCGCTTTAGCACTGAATATAAAAAATAACTAGAATCTTGATTAGCGACGTACCCAAGCAATTGATGCAAGAGAGCGAGAATTTCGATAATCTGCAGAAATCTGGTGGATCTGGAAACACTTGCAAGGAAGTACAATTGTCAGTTCTCACCCTTAATTCGACAGATAATGGGAGGTCTGGGAATTGTTGGAGCCATTTGCAATTGTCCACATTAATATATTCAAGCTTAGAAAGCAAATGAATGCTTGCAGGAAGGCTAACAAAATTGTTTCCTCTGAGTTCCAACTTCTTTAACGAGAACAGAGAACCGATATCATTAGGGATTTCTCCTTCACAAAGATTACAGTCATTCAGATTTAATGTCGTCAAAGAAGAGAAATGCTTCAAGGAAGCTAACAGAGGAATCAAAGGGTGAAGACTCCTTCTTGGAAATAAGCCAAAAGATGATACTCGGAGATTCTGCTTAATAAAAAGGGAGTACGGCAGCTGTCTAATAACAATTCCATTCAAATCAAGCTCCTCCAAACTCTCACTGAAGTGCTCAATCGATGCAGGTAGTTTCTCAACAACAGTCCCACTTAAAGAAAGCTTTGATAATCTTTTCATTTGCCCCACAAATTCTGGAATCATTTACAGTCTTAAGCAGCCAGATACATCAAAAGTTTCAAGAAATTCCATTTTTACTTCACTGGGTAGACTCCTTATACTTTTACAATTTCTAAAATTCCAAATTCTGAGTCTCTTGAGCAATGCAATGGATGGATGAATCTGAACTAAATTCGTACAACCTTCGAGAACCAACTTCTCAAGGTTTGGAATACCTGTAAAGTCTGGGGTCCTTGTCAAGTTTATGGAGTAACTAAGATTGATAGATTTCAACTTGCCCAAGTACTGTAGAAAACATGGATAATGGTAGAACAATCAGCTTCTATGCATGAACGTTAAAATTTAGTTATATTTGTGCCATAGCAGATATTCAATAACTTACTTTTATTCCACTCCAGAGGCGATCAATATTGCTATAGGGCAAACTGAGTTCCGTAAGCTCATCCAGTTGAAAATCTTGTGGGAGAGATTTTGAAGGATACCAACTCCAATTCAGAAATCTCAAGGCATTAGGAAGACATTTGGGGCCAAGAGAAAGCCTCAAATTATCAATGTAGAGCAGCTTCAGTTTACACATTTTAGAGAAGCCTTCAAGATTCCAATATGCCTCTTCTAATTCAGGCAAGTCTAACAATATGCCTTCAATGGCTTTTGTTCCCTGTTATAACAAATAAGTCAAATCCAGGGATGAGTATTTTTCATGTTAAATGAAATGACAGTGCTATCCAAGCTTGGTGATTCAATTTGTTTAAAATCTCACCGTATTCTTTGTGAATACATGAAAAATGTCGTTGCGAAGCCACAACCGACTGCGCCCACCAGGCTCTTCATAACACTCTCGTCGAACAATTTCACATCCCATTTCTTTTATCAAGTCATGTATACCTATTTCATTGCCTGATGAAATAGTTAAGAGAGATTTCTCAACAAGAACATCTATTGCAATACGAGTGCAAACGTCAAAACTGTATAGTAGTTCAATAATAAACTTGGCTTCACATTGCAATGAAAAACATGCGATGTCCAGAAAAATCTCCTTCTCCATGTCATCATCAAGTCCATCATAACTTACTTTTAGCAAATTAAAAATTGTTCTGTTAGGAGTACTCCGTAGTTTTCCAATGCAGAACTCCATGCATCTAGACTTCTTTTATACAAGAAAGACCCCAAAGTTTTAAGAGCCAAGGGAAGACCTCTGGCATAGCTAATGAAACACTCAGAGAGCTCTGTGTAATTTTCTTTCGGCTCATATTTCCTAAAGGCTTTCAAACTAAACAGTTGAAGAGCTTCATTTTCGTTTAATCCCCTCACCTCATATGGTTTTTCTATACCATGTGAGACTAGTACATGTCGATTTCTGGTTGTAATGATGATTCTTCTCCTCAAACCAAACCAATCTTTTTCTCCCCCAAGTTTTCCAGTTGCTCTGATTGATCCACATCATCAAGAACTAGAAGAACTGCTTTATTACATAAACATCTCTTTGTCATAGTGATTCCACTATAAACATCCCATACTAGAACATTTTCTTCCTTCGAGATTTGGGAAAGAATTTGTTTTTGTAGATGAACTAGACCATGGGTTGAGGAGACCTCTCTGACATTAGCAAGAAAGATGCAAACTGTACATGTTGAAGGAAATCAGCTATTAGTGTGCCTAATCAAACTAGGAGTAGTAATAGGAGAGAAGGTTCTATAGTTCCTAATCCTACTCAGATTGGTATTCCTTGTAACATTAGAACATGTACTTTGTAATCCCTATATATAAGGCTCCTATTCTCAATAATATGATTACACAATTCTCTCTACATTCTCTCTCGAATCTATTTTACTTAAACACGTTATCAGCACGAGTTCTAACCACAAAACAAAAATCAAAAACCCGAAAACCTTCTTCATCACCGCAGCTCCTAGCCCACTCTAGCCTCACCTACACGCCCCTGCGCACTCATCCCTGCTGCCCCTGCAGCACCAACACACACCAACTGCATCCTTTTTCCTTTCCTGCGCACGTCTGTCTACTTGCAAGCCCGGAAACGTCTAGTTAGGAACCTCATATCAAAATCTTTTCTTCATCAAAGTTGTTCGTCTCTGTGTCTTCTATCCGACCTCTGAATTTCATCCTTTTTGGAGTCGTTTTGAGACCAGGAAATAAATCGAAGTGAGAGCTGTTTAGAAGCAATTCTGCTCCGAATTTCAACAAGTAAGTTTTAAATTAAAGTTCCTGCTTTTGAAATTTTAATTTCTCCTTCTTTTTCTTCGGGGACTTGCAACCTCCCTTCTTCTTCATCCCACCTTTCTTATAATGTGGGTTCGATTCTTGAGAAAGTGGAATCGTGGGGATTCACGCAATTAACGAACTAAGAGCTTTCGTAAGACTTCGGACTAAGAGCGTCCGCAAGCATTGATTTATGACCATATAAACATCATTGTTTCGGTCTAATCCAATCATTCTTGGAAATCGATTTCTTGGTAGCATAGCTCGGAAATCTTATTATATTAGTTTTCGTGGAAGCATTGACTCCGAAACTAAAAACGTTCTTGCTTTCCTTTCCAGGATGTCAGACTTGAACGAGCTCGATTTTACTCCATTAGATTCTACGGGCACAAATATTTTCCTGTGGGCTCATGTTGTTGAGCTCCACCTAATTGCCCTTGATTTATTGCCTATAATCCAGGAGTCTTATTCTAAAAGAACCACTCAAGGCCCTCAAACTGAGATAGATAATACCAGGGCATTTACCCTGATGGAGCGCCACATGGAGATGGCTCTCCCGTTTGAGTACATGAATGAGGATACCGCTAAGAACCTTTGGGGTTGCGCCTCGTAAACGTTTTAGTGACGTTCACGATTTTTCAAACTTAGAAGCATGATGGAATAATATCTGCTTCTCTAAACTCTGAATGAGTTACAAAATATTGTTCGGAAGCTCTCCGCATCTGATTATTGATGCATGACTGTGAAAAATCACAAAAGAACAATTGATTGAGAAAACTCTAACATGGTCATAGGGGTCATGACGTTGAGGGTATAAGGATTGGAATCCATGGCGCCACTTTTGGCCATGGTAACACTATTCCAATGCCATTGATCCTAGGGACCATATGTATTGTGCCAATACACCTCAATCAAGAGAGCATCTTCTTCATGGTATTTTAAGGAGTTCCTGATCAATAGTGATCAAGATATCGAGCTATGAAAGACTTTAAATCTGGCGATGAAGACAAAATGCCGCAGATTTTTATTTAAAATAGTCTTTTATATTTTCCAAGAATTATGTAATGGCAATATGCGTTAGTCAATAAATGACATCTTGTATTAACTCTTTCTCATGTGGCGCATCTAATTAAATATGATGTCTAGGAACGTAATTGAGATTAGTGGTATTTAAGAGAGTCTCGCTCCACCGACATCTCTCTCTACTTCCCTGATCATATTTGATTAGAGTTACCAAATGGATAGAGTGACTACGATTTGTCTACATTTGATTTTTATTTTGGATTAGACTATGGAAACTTTGATGTAATCATTGGCTATCATCAAATAAAGTATCGATTTATTTTATCTCATGTCATGGACATATGTTTCTAACTTTATTACTTCAAAGATATAAAAGCCAATGGTTTTCATGTGGAAACACATTGTGAGAATGTATTAGAGAAACTTATGTGTCGCTCTAGTGGGTTGTATGCAACCACTATTCGAGTCATTGAATCCATCCATGTCATGAGAGATGATTTATGGGATTCTGACACATATAGGCTTTGGCATGACCATTTGGGACACCCAGGTCGTGATATGATGATCCGTATCTTAAAGACTTCACACGAACATCCATTTTTAAGAACGAAAAATAAGTAAAACTCGAAATTTGGATCAAGGAGGAGCACCTGCGCCTCACAGCGCCTTTCCCCTTCAAGTCCGGCCATCACAAGCCCGCGCCGCCATCCCCTTGCGACCCAAGGGTGGCTTTGACGCCACCTCTACTCCCCTGACTCCAATTTCTACTTCTAAAGTCAATTGTGACTTTGTAGCTCAACCAAAATCCTCATTGGTTGTTTCTAAAGCCCATCATTCGTTCTGCAAAGCCTGCTCTTTAGCAAAATTAGGATTGAGACCATCCTATGCAAGGACACTAAAGAAAATATACCATTCTTGCAAAGAATCCAAGGTGATATTTGTGGACCTATTCAACCACCATGCGAACCATTTCGATATTTTATGGTGTTGGTTGATGCATCGACACGCTGGTCACATGTCATGCTATTGTCCACTAGGAACGTTGCATTTGCTAAACTCCTAGCCCAGATTATTAAGCTAAGGGCTCACCACCCTGATGATCCTATTAAGTCTATAAGATTAGACAATGCTGGGGAGTTTACATCAAAAACTTTTGATGATTATTGCATGTCCATTGGGATTGAAGTTGAACATCTAGTTCCTCATGTTCACACCCAAAATGGTCTCACAGAAGCCGCCATTAAACGACTACAAATGGTCACTGGGGCATTGGTAATGCACACCAATCTCCATATTTCTGCTTGGGGCTATGCAATATTGCATGCAGCTGTGCTTATACGTCTGAGGCCTACTGCCACTCAACCCTTTTCTGCTTCCCAGATGGTGACTAGGTATGAGCCTGATGTCTCACACTTACGCATATTTGGGTGTGCAGTTTATGTGCCAATTACGCCGCCACAGCGCACCAAAATGGGTCCTCAACGACGATTAAGCGTTTACGTTGGATATGATTCTCCAACGATTGTCCGATACATAGAACCCTTTACAGGCGATCTCTTTACCGCTAGATTTGCATATTGTCACTTCGATGAGACAGTCTTCCCGTCGTTAGGGGGAGATAAGAACATCAATGTTCAACAAGAACGACAGAAATTTTTGTGGTATGTCCCCACTCTGTCTCATCTCGATCCCCGAACGGCACAGTCTGAAATTGAAGTGTGGAGAATTATCGATCTTCAGAACATAGCAGAATCGATGCCTGATGCGTTTTCTGATATCGCTAAAGTGACGAGATCACATATACCTGCTGCAAACGTACCTGCAAGGATTGATGTCCCTAAAACTAGAAGACATGACGCCACCTCAAGAGTACCTGAGCATGGCACCAACGTCCCCTCTCACAATGATGGTGACGTTGTGGCTAGGCCCACGGCTCCTGCCAAGAAGCACAGGAGGCCCATAGGTTCGATGGATTCTCGCCCAAGAAAGAAAGCGAGTTTGGCACAAAATAATCCATTAATCATCGATGTAAATAATCCATCTCATAAGGATATTCGGAATTTTGGTTATGTCCAAGAGACATCATTGGGGGACACTCCAATGTCAGAACCAATTCTAGAGAATAGAGAGATCTTCATGAATTACACTAGTGTACATGAGATGATGGATAGAAATTCTATGACTATTGATGATGCATTTGCATATCATGTTGCAAAAGGAATTATAGAATATGATGATACCGAACCTCGCTCTGTCGAAGAATATCAACGAAGAGCGGATTGGCCTAAATGGAAAGATGCAATCTAGGTTGAATTAGATTCACTAGCAAATAGACAGATATTTGGGCCTATAACGCAGACACCCCCAGATGTAAAACCGGTTGGCCATAAATGGGTCTTTATTAGAAAGCGTAATGAGAAAAATGAGGTGGTTAGATATAAAGCCCGCCTTGTGGCATGCCATATTGCCGCCAAAGCTGCCACCACCACCAAGGGTGGCCGGCCTCACCCTATCCCCCTCCATCAAAACGACAATGATGTTTTAATGGGTTTTGCTGATGCAGGGTACCTCTCTGACCCTCACAAAGGTCGCTCTCAAATGGGTTATGTCTTTACCATGGGAAGCACTGCGATATCTTAGAGGTTTACAAAGTTCCTCAAATCATGCAGAGATTATTGCTATACATGAAGCCGTGCGTAAATGCATATGGCTAAGGTCTGTAATTAAACATATCAAGGAAGTTGTGGTTTGAAGTTTACCACAGATGAACCTACATGCATTTATGAGGATAATGCAGCTTGTATTGAACAAATGAAGTTAGGTTTTATCAAGGGCGACAACACCAAGCATATATCGCCTAAGTTCTTCTATAATCAGTAACAACACTTCTAAAGATTGAAGTGAATCAAATACAATCAGAGGATAATGTAGCGGACTTATTCACTAAGTTGTTACCTAAAACCACCTTCGAGAAACATGTGAAGAGCATCGGATTGAGAAAGTTATCCGAACTCCCACGATTGTAGCAATCAGGGGGGAGATATCGACATCAAGGGGAGTTATGATGTCTACATGTTCGATCTCGAAGAGTGAAGGACGTGTTGTGCTCTTTTTGTCCTTCGACCAGGGTTATTTTTCTCCCGGGCAAGGTTTGAAGCGGCACAAAGGGGAGTGTTGAAGGAAATCAGCTATTAGTGTGCCTAATCAAACTAGGAGTAGTAATAGGAGAGAAGGTTCTAGAGTTCCTAATCCTACTCGGATTAGTATTCTTTGTAACATTAGAACATGTACTTTGTAATCCCTATATATAGGGCTCTTATTCTCAATAATATGATTACACAATTCTCTCTACATTCTCTCTCGAATCTATTTTACTTAAGGGCTAAATACTAGTTAGTACCCTGTGGTTTAGGTCCAAAATCAATTCAGTCACTGGACTTCTAATTTCATCAAAAACAACCCTGCACTTTCAATTTTGATCTAATAGGTCCAATTCATTAATATTATGTTATGGGTTCAAGTTATAGTTGGATTATTTGTTGAATAACTATTTATTTTTAATAGTAGGACTCACTCCTAAATTGACTCTGCAGACCACCTCAACACCACATCATAAAACATAGGTCATATATGAGCCACATTAACAAGTTAAATAACTCAATTGTCGGAAAACTAACAAATTGGACCTATTAGATCAAAATTGAAAGTGCAGGGGTGTTTTTGATGAAATTAGAAGTTTAGGAACTGAATTGATTTTGGACCAAAACCACAGGGTAGTAATTTGTATTTAGCCCTTTACTTAAACACAAACTTCAAAATGACGAGAAATTTTCTCATACACCACTCTAGCAAGGGTGGTCTTACCCACCCCACCCATCCCCCATATCCCTATAAAGCGAACATCATTTGCTTCTTTATCTAAAACAACATCTATTTCCTCCAACTTAGTATCCATTCCAACTAACTTCTCTGAGGAACCAAATACTATCAGGCTAGGATGCACTTTGCTCCACAGTGCTTACATAATCTCTCTGATAAGCTCTGTTTCATACCTAACAAAAAGAAAACAAATAAGAACATTTGATCACTTCTAAGAACCGCAGCATTAAAAGAGCGTTTTGTAACACTATATATGAAGTCTTGAAAAACTCCGGAGATGTGAGTGGTTCTATTAATTCAATATATATGACATATTGCTAAGCATTACCTAATCTAATAATTCATATATACAGATTGAATACTTCAGAAGATTATCATAGAGATTAAAAGTTTGAACATTAAAATAAGTCATATACAATTCATTACCTATAATTCTTTGAAGTCCACCCAGCGAGATTGGCTACTTTTGTTAAAGCATCTCTCCACACTTCCACCTCTTTATTACCTTCCCCAAGCTTCTCTTCATGTTCATCGAATGCTTTAGCAAAGCTGCCCCTTTGATGTCTCACATGAGACGGGTCCACCTCATAAAAGATTGGTAAAATTGTCCCCCTCTCTTCCATGCATTCAAAAATCTTAGACAGTTCAAGCAAACACCACGTGGAAGAAGCATAGTTTGGTGAAAGAACAACGATCGCAAATCTGGATTGCTCGATTGCAGAGAAGAGAGCCTAAAAGATGGCTGTGCCTTTTTCAAGTTCTAGGTCGTCCCTGAAACTCCTGATTCCTCGCCACTGCAACTTGTTGTATAAGTGATCTGTGAAGCCCTTTTCGGGTGTCTTTGCCTCTAAAGCTCAAAAACACGTCGTTTTTCCATGGGAAAGCTGAACCAGTGGAGGCTCTAACTTGGATGCTCAACGCCATTCAAAAGTGATTGATTGCTGATCAGAGTTCTGCATCAAAAGCACAATCACTAGAAAAGAGATTGTAGACAAATCGAGAGAAAAGGGTTCAAGAGATACAAATGCAGAGTCCCTATAGAGAAGAGGTAAACATATTACTATCTTATGTGGAATCATATATCACCTCTGTTTTAGAATATTTCAGTCCCAGTCTCTACCAAATAATGCAAGTTGTTAATCCAGTTCATACAATGTAAATCCCTTATTTGCATGTGTTCAACAGCCACACAATCACTCGTTTCAACCAAACATTTAATATTCCTGTCTAACTATAGAATGCAAGTTGTTAATCCAGTTGCAGAGGGAAGCTTTTGCTTTTGCCATGTAAATCTGTTGTTTGCAATTTTGCATATGTTCATCAACCACACAATCACTCGTTTCGACCATAAATTTAATATTCTTATTCTTACCGTCAATATTCATGATTCTATTCGTGACTTGTTCTATAGATAATGACACTTCAAAATGTGTTAGTAATTAGATAAACTTTTGCAACTCAATGAAGAAGAGCCCAACAAAAGTACAGACCCTTTAAGTAGAAAACTAGGCCAAAAAATTGGGAATTGTAAAAGTAAAATGGGAATTGGAATTGGTCTACTCATTTCATTTCATAGTTCCTTTATATAGGGAGAGAATTACAATGAAAATATCAATTACAATTATGACATTAAATGCTTATTGATCCGTAATTGTGCTGATTGATGGTAATCGATGATTCCTTGATTCTCTCTCCGTTAGTCGCTTTGACGAAGGCACATAATATGTTTTTCCTTTAACACTCCCCCTTGTGCCAAGTCAAAGATGAAATGGTGCATGAGTTGTTGCCTCACTAAAAACCTTGCCAAGTAATAATAAAACCCTGTGGGACAAAAAATACACATTGGTCGAAGGAAAAGAGCACAACCCACCTTTTACATTTGAGGATCACATGTGTGTTTTAGACTCCCCCTGACGTCTACACCTCCCCTTGATCTTTACATTAATCAAGGGAGCTTGGAAAGTCTTCGCATTCCTATGCTTTTCACATGTTTCTCAAATGTGGCCTTAGGCAGTGATTTGGTGAACAAATTTGCCACATTTTCCTCATACCTTACTTGATTCACTTGAATCTTGAGGAGGTTCTGTTGTTGCTAATTGTAGGAAAACTTTTGCGATATTTGTTTTGTATTATCACCCTTGATATATTCTAGCTTCATCTTTTCGATGCAAGTTGCATTATCTTTATAAATGCAAGTAGGCTCTTCAGTGGTAGAACTCAAACCACTAGTCCCTCTAATATGTGTAATGATAGCTCTTAACTATACACACTCATGAACCACCTCAACTAGAGTAATGATCTCTGAGTGGTTCGAGGAGGTAGCCACAAGGGTTAGCTTGGCTGATCTCCAAGATATCGCCGTGTTTCCAATAGTAAATACATAACCAGTTTGGGAACAACCTTTATGTGGGCCAGAGAGGTACCCAGCATCAGCAAAATTGACCAAAACGTCATTTGGCGTTTTAGTGTAGTGAGTGGCGCTTTTGCCATCAACATTTCCTTTAGGGATTATAGTTCCATCTGCGATCCATCTTGTCTCTCTGTAGGGAAAGAACAGTCCTAAGTCAATGGTTCCTTTTAGGTATCGGAAAATGTTCCTGATACCATTCCAGTGACGCTGCATTGGCGCTGAGCTAAATCTAGCTAACAAGTTCACTGAGAATGCAATGTCTGGTCGAGTACATTGGGCTAAGAACAATAATGTGACTATTGCACTTAGATAGAGAATTTCAGCTCCCAACACCTCTTCGCCATCTTCCTTTGGACGAAATGGATCTCTAAATTTCGACCGATCATGGGAGTGCTAGCATGATGCGCTTTGTCCATGTTAAATAGCCTGACTTTTGGACATACGCGGACTGGTGGATTAGTATTCCACAAACTCGATGTTCTAGTTCAAGGCCTCGACAGAATCGAGTTTTCCCAAGATCCTTCATCTCAAATTCGGATTTCAAGTAGCTCGCAGTTTCTCTTATTTCATCAAGAGTACCTATTATGTTCATATCATCGACATATACTGCTACAATTGCAAATCCGGAACTTTTTTTCTTTATGAATACACAGGGGCATAATTCATCATTCTTATATCCCTTTCCAATCCAGTAGTCACTTAGATGGGTATACCACATCGGCCCGGATTGTTTCAACCGTAAAGTGAGCGTTTCAATCTAATTGTAAACGCACTCCGTGGTTTAGAGTCACTTGACTTGGGTAATGTAAGGCCATCAAGAACTTTCATATATATCTTTGAATCAAGATCCCCATAGAGATATGCAGTAGCCACATCCATGAGCTGCATTTCCAGTCATTCAGAAACTACCAAGCTAACTAAGCAGCAGAACGTTATAAATCCATTACGAGAGAGTATGTCTCCTCGTAGTCAATTCCAGGGCGTTGTGAGAAACCTTGCTCCACAAGGCGAGCCTTGTACTTCAGGACTTCATTCTTCTCATTACGCTTTCTGACAAATACTCATTTATGTCCTACAGGCTTTACACTTAGTGGGGTTAGCACTACAGGACCAAATACCTGTCTCTTTGTCAGATAATCTAATTCTGTCTGGATTGATTCTTTCCATTTAGGCCAATATGCTCTTTGTTGACATTCTGCAACAGAGCATGGTTCGATATCATAGTGCTCTATGATTTCTTGAGCAACAGTGTATGCAAATACATCATCAATGTGTATGGAAGATCTTTCTATCAACTCATACGCACTCTCATAATCCATTGAGATTTCTTTGTTTCTGGAATCATTTCAAACATCAGAACGTCCTCTAGTATTGATTCATGGACATAACTATAATCAAAGACAATCTCATTAGAGGGATTCTCTACATTGATGATTAATGGATCGGTTTGTGCCTTACTCGCCCTCTTCTTCCTTGGGTGAGTGTCAATCGAACCAAGTGGTCTTCCCCTCTTCCTTTGTGGAGCCACGGCCTCAACCACACCTCCACTAAGTGTGGTTGCAGTGCCTCTATCTACGGCACCGTGCCCCTTGTTAGGGACTTCTAACCTTGTAGACACATTTACAGCTGGTATATGTGATCTCGTCACTTTTGCTATATCAGTAAACGCATCAGGCATCGAATCTGCTACTTTCTGAAGATCGATTATTCTTTTCACTTCACTTTCACTTTGTGAAGTGCGGGGATCCAAATGAGATAGAGTGGGGACAAACCACTACAATTCATGTCGTTCCTTTGGAAAATCTTTTTTTCTATCTCCCCCTAACAATGGGAAGACTGTCTCATCAAAGTGACAATCCGCAAATCTAGCGGTAAAGAGATCGCATGTCAAGGGTTCCAAGTAGAGGATAATTGTTGGGAATTCGTATCCAACATAAATACTTAATTGTCTCTGAGGACCGCTGTGGGGGCGTAATAGGAACATATACTGCACAACCAAATATGCATAAGTGTGAAATGTCATGCTCATATCCAGTTACCAACTGGTACGCAGAAAATGGTTGGCTAGCAGTGGGTCTGAAATGAATAAGTAAAGCTGCGTGCAATATTGCATAACCCCATGCCGAGATAGGCAGGTTGGTGCGCATAGCCAATGCCCTAGCCACCATCTATAACCTTTTGATGGTGGCTTATGCGAGACCATTTTGTGTATGCACATGGGGTACAGGATACTCCACATTGATCCTAATAGACATGCAATAATTATCAAATGCTTTTGATGAAAACTCTCCAGCGTTATCAAGTCTTATAGACTTAATAGGGTGATCAGGGTGGTGAGCCCTTAAACGTATAATTTGTGCTAGGAGTTTTGCAAACGCAACATTTCTTGTGGACAATAAAACGACATGTGACCAACGTGTCGAAGCATCCACCAGAACCATAAAGTACTTCAATGGTCCGCATTCTAGATGGATAGGTCTACAGATATCTCCTTGTATCCTTTGTAAGAATTGAATGTTTTGTTTTGTATCTTTAGCATAGGAAGGTCTCGATCTTGTTTTTACTAAAGAGCAGGCTTTGCAAAACGAGTTATGTGCCTTTGAAATAGTACGTCAATGAGGCATAATAGGAGAGAGGTGCTTCTGGTACTTCATAAGACAATGACTGTATTTGAGCAGTACTAGGACCGACAACTTGCAATGTGATGGATTTTTGTCCCATTTCATTTTTCACTCGAAATAAGGGATGTCCAAATGAGTTCTTTAAAATACGGATCATTATGTCACGACTGGGGTGCCCTAGGCAATCATGCCACAGCCTGTATGATCAGTCAGTGTCCCACATTTCATTATTGGTGACAGCATATGATTTAATGAACCGAATCGTAGTGAGGTACAGTCCACTAGATTGACTCATAAGTTTCTCTAAAATGTGCTTCCTTCCACATTCATTAGAGGTAATATAAAGGTATTCAGTTCCATTCTCGCAGTGTGTTTTTACATGATAACTGTTGGCACGAATATCTTTGAAACTTAACAAGGTTCGATTAGCTCTTGGTGCATACAGAGCATATTTCATATTCTTTAGAGTATGTCTATTTTAGTAGAATGATAATCTTTTCATTCTAAATTTTTTTTCTCTAGATGTATTGTTTTACATCTTTATAGTGCTATTTCGAACCATGTAAATATGTGTAGTAAATAAATTTGAATAAATTCAGTGCTTCAGAATAAAATTTAAAATTTATTAACAAGCCAACGATATTCAAATCAAGGTCTTGTTCTAATTTATCAAACCATTATTGAAATAAACTTTAAGACCAAGCAGTAGTCTAATTAAAAATGAGGCATTATGCCTTCACAACTATTTTTGGAAAATAAAATGAATAAAGCAGATCAGTCAAGGTTGAGATCATCCATTGACTGAGCAAGTTCTTCTTTGCCATTGAAGTCTGCAATTGTAAGGTTGACGTCTAGGTCATAACCTCCTTTTTCCATATAGTGAGCCTCTTGTTCTTTAGACTCTCTATACCTCTTGTAATTCGCTGCTACTCTGTTGCTTGCTTGGTAGTTCTTGTACCAATGCTCAATGACTCCACACTTATAGCATGGTTCATTGTCAACTCTTTGCTTTTTGACAGAAGGATTTGTAGGTGCCTTTTGCACGTTGTTTCCATGACCCCCACGTCCCTTTCCACGTGGTGCATTGTTGCCACATGTGTAGGGATTAGCACGTTCAAACCCCTTTGCATTGGAGTTCTTTCCACCTTTCATTTTTCCATAATTAGCCTCGGGAATTTTCTTTGTCCCACTGGGCCTGACATTGTTGTTCAAGAGAACCTCATTATGCCTCTCAGCCACTTGCAGTAGGCTGATCAACTTATTGAAGGTTGTGATTCTTTTGTTGTCATACTCCAGCCTATACTGGTTCGCTAGTGTAAGCGCTGAAGTAGGAAAGGTGGAAAGAGTCTTATAGATCATATCATCTTCTGTGATTTCCCTTCCACAGAAATTGAGACATGCCTTTAAGCGTAACACGTCCTTGTTGAAGTCATTGACCCTGTTATAGTCAAGCAAGCGGATTCCATTCCACTGAACGGCCAGTTCTTGGAGCAAAGTGTTATGAATGTTCTCAAAACGTTCCTTAAGGGCATCCCATAGTTCTTTAAGTGTCTTCAACTGAAGGTACTCCCAGCGTAGGCTAGGATCAATACGTCGCCTCAGAAACATTAAGGCATTTGCTTTCACCTTATTAGATGGTTCATCATCTTTGGGGTCGGTAATGGTGGCAGTGTAGTCTCTTGCCACAAAGGCAGTTTCCACATTGGAAACCCAACGATGGTACTCAAGTCCTTCTGAGTCCAAGATGTCAAATTCAGGTTGAATTGGATCAGCCATCTACATAAACAAGAGAGAAGATATAAATTACGCAGTCATGAAGACATCCGCATAAATTATTTTCCAAAAATGTGAATTAGATTTCAAGACCAAGATTCGTAATAGTCACATTTTTTCTTTTGATGCTATGTGAAAATGTTTTATCACAGTACGTGTGTATGGATAATGCGCATGAATTTTCATGGCAAAACGGAATTTATATGTTGCATTCTAAAATTAACCATAACACATGTAACAATAAATAAAACATATCATATATAAAAATAAAATATATGGCATGCTCAAATTTCACAAATATACAACAAATTATATACTACACATAATAATTAGCAATAATATATCATGAGTAAAATAAAATATAATCACGAAACATGCTTTAAATTTCATGATAAAAACATAAGCAATAAAATATAAAACATGCTAAACATATTTAAAAATCATGCTTAAAGATAATCATATAAAACATAAATAACAAGGCATGCTTGAAAGGATCAAAATTATCTAACTAAACATGCTTAATAACAAAATATAATAAAAGCATAAACAATAAAATATAAAGTATGCTTAAAAATAGAAAATAAAATTCACATGCATGCTTGGTATAAAATAAAATAAAGAAAACATACTTGATTTCTAGAAAAGAAAACGATTCTAGCGCACGCGCATGTTGATGCAGGCGATGTTTTTTTGCTTGAGAAAAACTGGGCCGCTTCCTTTTTTTTTTTTTCAGCAATAGGCCACAAGGCTTTTTTTTTCTTGTTTTCTTTTCTTTTCTTTTTTCTTGGGCCGTAGGCCTGCTTCTTTTTGTTTTGTGTTTTTTTTTTGGGCCCGGTCTTTTCTTTGGGCCTGGTCAGTCCCCTTATTTTTTTTTTTCTGTTTTTTTTTTTTCTGGCCCGTCTTTTTTCTTTTCTGGGCCGGGTCACACGCCCTCTTTTGTTTTTTTTTCTCTTCTCTTCTTCCTCGTTCAGGTTTGCAGCTGGGTGGCTGGGTTCTCAAGCCGTGGGTGAGTGCTGGTGTCTGGCAGCAGGAGCGGAGGTCTTCAGCGAGGTTGCGAGGCGCAGGGTCTGCAGCGAGGTCTTGCGCGGATGCTGGTCGAGGCCGGTCTGGCAGGCTATGGGAAGAGCGCTGGAGGCCGGTGGGCTGGAGGCAGCGAACTGTGCCTGCAAGGACGCGCGCTGGAGGCAGCAGCAAGTGATCGGTGAAGGTGGGGCAGGTCGGGAGTGATGTTGATCGACGCTGGGAACTGATCGACGCCGAGAGACGAGGCCATTTTGGTCGATCTTGGATGCTGTGACGGTGGAGAGCGCCGACGACGAGCGTAGGCGAGATGCTAAGCAGAGGGAGTTATCGAGGCCGGACGGGGCCAATCTGGTAGGGGATTTTTTTTTTTTTTTTTTTTTTTGCTGCAGCATAAAAGAAGAAATGTTTAAGGATATCTCTATTTGTGTTTGATCCAAACTCTAGGTTACTTGACCTAGTGGTAATATGGTTCAATTAGAAGAATCTAGAGATTATCTTTCCTTGTATGATTCTAACTCTATGCATTGTAATCCTCTATATAAAGAGACCCCTATTATCAATGAGAATACACAACAAATTTCTCTTAATATCTGATTCCCTAAAACACTTTATCAGCACGAAGCCCTAACCCTGAAATGCCTTCAAATCCCAGATACCTCCGCTGCACAACTTGAAGATCTCAACCCCAGGAGCCCAGAACCGGCCGGAACAACCCCGAACTAGCCTCTAGAAGTGACGAAAGTCTTCCTGCCCGGCTCAAAGCCTTTCGCTCAGCCTCTGACAACGATACTCCACCTTCAGAAGCTCCTCGACCCCAGATCCCAGGAACTGGAAACCTCATCAACAGAACCGGCCTGCAAACAGCCGAACTGCCAGCCTGAATCTGCCGCACCTTTGAACCGCCGTCTGCCTCTCCAGCCTATACCTTCAGCCCTGTGAAGCCCAGCCCAAAGACAGAAGCCCTAAGCCCAGAAGCACAGAGGCGACTCGGCCCAAAGATTGAAGCCCAGCAGCCTGAAGCCCACTGACATCATCCCTGCGTCATCTGCTATGTTAGCATCCACGTCAGCCTCCAGTCAGCCTGCCACGTCAACACCCGGCAGCCATGTCAACGCCAGTCAACACTTTTCCGGTGACTTTCCGGCCAATTTTTCGGTCAAGATTTCCGGCAATTTTTCAAGGTAAACTTTTCTAAAAGTTCCCGTTTTTTGAAGTTTTTATTACTTTTCTCTTCTTTTTATCGGGGACTTCCAACATCCCTTCTTCTACCCCCATTTCTTCTTCATAGGGGAGACCCAAAAGCTGAACTGTGGGGGTTCGTGCTCACTCCAAGCTTGGAGCTTGTAGAGTCCTCCAAACTTAGAGTTTGTTGAGAAGAAAACGATCGACCACATACATCGTTGTCTCGATCTAATCCAAAACCCCTCTTGGAATCGGATTTTTCTTGGAAGTGACTACGCTCAGAAAATCTCTAATTTCTTGGAAGCGACTACGCTAAGGAATTTAATAGTTTTTCTTGGTAGCCTTTTTTCACTCTGAAACTAACCCTAATCTTATGTTGTTTTTCAGAATGAGTTACCTGAATAAGTTGAACTTTGTTCCACTAGAGACAACTGGCGCAGGATACCATAAGTGGGTCCGAGATGTGCGCCAACATCTTAAGGCTGATGGACTTCTAGAAGCCATCCAAGAGCCTAGTCAGAACGTGCTCTCTATTGAGCAAGCTACTGCTTTTGAAGCAAATCAAGCTAAAGCCATCATTCTCATGACAAGGCACATGAATGACGCGCTCCAAAGTGAATACCTCAATGAGGAAGACCCAAGAAAGCTATGGGTTGAACTTGAGCAGCAATTTGGCAACGTTCGTGACTCCCTGCTTCCTGATTTAGAAGTGCGATGGCATAGCCTCCACTTCTGTAATTTCAAGTCTGTGCTTGATTATAACTCGGAAGCTCTTCGTATCAAGTCTCAGATAGAGTTTTGTAGCCAAGCCATAACTGATACGATGTTGATTGAGAAGACTCTCTCTACCTTCCTCGTCTCTGCCCTGATGATTTCAAAGAATTATCGGATTGATGTGAAAGCAGGACGTATCACAAGATTTCATGAGCTTATTGGTGCCATGAACATAGCTGAAAAGCACGACAACATACTTTGAAGAACTATAACGCTAGACCCGTGGCAACTAAGTCTATTCCGGAGTCTAACTATAGTTGCACCCCCAATGGAGGACGCAAGGAGCGAAACCCTAAGAGTAGGGATAATTCTGGACGTTCTGGTCCATATTCTCGCCCTAAAGAGGAAGGAAATAGCCAAGAGAGGCGTGCACGGAACCGTGGAGGTCAACGTGTGAAGAGAGAGAGAGAGGCGGAGCCTCCGGCTATGGTGGTGATGCCACCAAGAGTAATAGTCGTCCAAATCATGCACCAAAAGCATCTCGATCAAGGGAGCCTAACCATAAAGTTGTTTGTCTTCGATGTGGATCAAGTGGACATTGGGCAAAGAAGTGTACTACATCCCAGAACGTTGCAAACGCATACAAGATGTATCGTGAAGCAAGGGAGGCAAATTACATGGAACAAGAAGATCAAGATGGCGATCTCGATCTAAGGGTGGAAGACTACAAGGATCAAGACCCAGAAACTGGTGATTTTGATTAAGTCTTTTTATTTTCCAAGAGATGTAGGCAATTGCCATATTACTTTTGTAGTAGATGCCAATGATATTAGTCTTCCGTCAAAGTAGGCGTACTCAATGTAAGTGTGATGTCTAGGAAGGTTTTGAGATAAGTGGTACTTAAGCGAGCTTTGCTCCACCGACATCTCTCTACTCACCTGGTCACATTTACATTGGAATTACCGAAAGAAGTTAGACGACTACCATTGTTTTGCATTAACTAGTTTATTGGATTAGATTTTCTTTGTTTAAAGAAACGATGATGTAATTCCGTTTGGCTTATTAATAAAAGTTGAGTTCTTTTTTTTATGAATCCTTTTTAATTACGAGTTTTTCTTTTAGGAATGGATGAACTTCAATGTCTTGCGGATAGTGCGACTACGCACACCATTCTACGACATAGGCAATTATTCTTAGAGATGTTGCCTACATATTCCTCTGTGACTACGATGGCTGGGCCATCAAGTTTAGTTCAAGGACATGGAATGGCCCAATTCCTTTTGCCTAATGGCACCTTGATTAAAGTCACTGAAGATCTCTACGCTCCTAAGGCAAATCGAACCTTATTGAGTTTTAAAGATATAAGAGCCAACGGATTCCATGCGGAAACGCATAGTGAGAACGGAATAGAATTCCTTTGCATTACCTCTAATGATTGCGGAAGAAAGCGCATCTTAGAGAAGCTTATGTGTCAATCTAGTGGACTTTATGTCACTACAATTCGACCAATTGAATCCAATAATGTCATAAGAGAAGATCTCTTGGATTCAGACACATATTGGCTTTGGCATGACCGACTAGGACATCCTGGTCGTGATATGATGCTCCGTATACTAAAGACTTCACACGGGCATCCTTTCTTCAGAGTGAGAAGAAGCAAGAATCAAAAATTGATTCCATGACTTAGCAAGACCTCAAAAATTGCAGCTTCTGGCGCTGCGGCCACCGAAAGACCGCCCCTGTCCCTAGTGATGACGCCACATATGGCGCCAACCATGAGCATGACGCCATGGTTGCTCCTCCTAGTGGCTATGACGCCACACAATCCAATTTCCATGGCTCTAACGCTATAATGGGAGATGTAGTCACACACTTTACTTCTAATAGCGCTACAGACGCTCAGGCCCAACCAAAATCCTCATTGGTTGCTTCTAAGGCCCCTCGCTCATTTTGCAAAGCCTGTTCCTTCTGGAAATTAGGACCGAGACCGTCCTATGCAAAGGATCCAAAAATACTCATTCCGTTCTTACAGAGAATCCAAGGGGATATCTGTGGACCAATTCAACTATCATGCGGACCTTTTAAATACTTTATGGTATTGGTTGATGCGTCGACACGCTGGTCACATGTCGCGATGTTGTCCACTCGAAATGCTGCTTACGCTAAACTCCTCGCCCAGATTATCCGTCTACGGGCTCACTACCCTGACCATCCTATTAAGTCCATTCGACTTGATAATGCTGGGGAATTTACATCAAAAACATTCGATGACTATTGCATGTCACTGGAAATTGATGTAGAGCATCCAGTTCCCCATGTTATACCCAGAATGGTCTCGCAGAAGCTGCTATCAAACGACTACAAATGATAGCGCGGACATTGGTTATGCGCACCAATCTCCCTGTTTCTGCTTGGGGATATCCAATATTGCATGCAACAACATTGATTCGTCTACGACCCACTGCAACCCAATCCTACTATGCGTTACAGCTAGTGACTGGGTACGAGCCTGATATCTCACATTTACGCATTTTTGGGTGTGCCATCTATGTGCCTATTACGCCGCTACAGTGTACTAAGATGGGTCCACAACGACGAATGGGCGTCTATGTTAGCTATGAATCTCCAACCATTGTCCGCTACCTTGAACCCTTGACAGGCGATCTCTTTACCGCTAGATTTGCGGATTGTCACTTTGATGAGACAGTCTTCCCCTTGTTAGGGGGAGATAAGAACACAGATGTTCAACAGGAATGACAAGAATTGTCGTGGTCTGTCCCCACAATGTATCATCTTGATCCCCGTACCGCACAATCCGAACTTGAAGTGCGAAGAATAATCGAGCTCCAGAACGTAGCAGATACTCTGCCTGATGCGTTTTCTGATGTTGCCAAAGTGACGAGATCACACATACCTGCTGCAAACATGCCTGCAAGGATCGATGTTCCGAATACTGGACATCACACCACTCCTATGACACCAGGAGATGGTGCCATTGCCCAACATGGAAATGATGTGGCATCTATGGCCGCAGGTCCCGCAAGGAAGCGCGGTAGACCAATTGGTTCGAAGGATACTCGCCCTAGAAAGAGAGCGAATGATACACAAACAGATCCTTTGATCATCGATACTCAAAATCCGTCCCATGAGAATGTTTCGGATTACTGTTATGTCCAAGAGACATCATTGGGGGACGCCTCAATGTCAGAACCTATCCATGAGAACGTAGAGATCTCTGTAAATTATACTAGCGTACATGGGACGTGGGAAAGAAACTCCATCATCATTGATGATGTATTCGCGTATTCAGTGGCGAGTGAGATTATTGAGACCGATGACATCGAGCCACGCTCCGTTGATGAATGCCAACATAGAGCTGATTGGCCAAAATGGAAAGATGCGATCGAGGCAGAACTTGATTTTCTAGCGAAAAGAAAGGTATTTTGCAAAGTTGTACCAATACCGCCCAACACAAAACCAGTTGGTCACAAATGGGTATTCGTTAGAAAGCGTAATGAAAAAAATGAGATTGTAAGATACAAAGCTCACCTTTTGGCGCAAGGCTTCTCACAACGCCCTGGAATCGACTACGAGGAGACCTATTCTCCTGTAATGGACGTCATTACGTTCCGCTACCTTGTCAGTTTGGTAGTTTCCGAAAAACTGAACATGCAGCTTATGGATGTGGTTACTGCGTATCTATATGGGGATCTAGATACGGAAATATACATGAAGATTCCAGATGGAATTCAGTTACCCAAATCAAGTGGCTCTAAACCACGGAGCGCGTTTGCGATTAGATTGAAACGCTCACTATATGGATTGAAACAATCCGGACAGATGTGGTATAACCGTCTAAGTGACTACTTGATTGGAAAGGGATATGTCAACAATGAACTATGCCCATGTGTGTTCATAAAAAGGACAAGTTTCGGATTTGCAATAGTAGCGGTTTATGTTGATGACATGAACATAATTGGCACCCTTAAAGAGTTAAGGGAAACCGATGAACACTTGAAATCTGAGTTTGAGATGAAAGATCAAGGGAAAACACGGTTTTTCCTCGGTTTAGAACTTGAGCACCGTAGAGATAGTATCCTGATTCATCAATCAGGTTATACCTAAAAGATTCTTAGGCGTTTCAACACTGATAAGATTAAGCCTTCAAGCACCCCAATGGTCATCCGTAGTCTTGATCCAAAGAAGGATCCATTCCGTCCAAAAGATGACGACGAAGAAGTGCTAGAGGCAGAAGTGCCCTATCTAAGTGCAATAGGCGCATTGTTGTACTTAGCACAATGCACAAGACCGGATATCTCATTCGCTGTGAACTTGCTAGCTAGATATAGCTCTGCGCCAACACGACACCATTGGACTGGTTTGAGATGAACACTTGAAATCCGATGAACCCTTGAAATCCGAGTTTGAGATGAAAGATCAAGGGAAAACACGGTTTTGCCTCGGTTTAGAACTTGAGCACCGTAGAGATAGTATCCTGATTCATCAATCAGGTTATACCTAAAATATGCATAGGCGTTTCAACACTGATAAGATTAAGCCTTCAAGCACCCCAATGGTCGTCCGTAGTCTTGATCCAAAGAAGGATCCATTCCGTCCAAAAGATGACGACGAAGAAGTGCTAGAGGCAAAAGTGCCCTATCTAAGTGCAATAGGCGCATTGTTGTACTTAGCACAATGCACAAGACCGGATATCTCATTCGCTGTGAACTTGCTAGCTAGATATAGCTCTGCGCCAACACGACGCCATTGGACTGGTGTTAAAGTTATCTTTCGATACCTAAGTGGTACGATTGATATGGACTTGTTCTATCCCTACAAAGTGATGATGGATTCAGACCCATCAAGTACCAGGGACACTACACATGGTGGATTGTGTTCCCTCTCCCCAACCCAAAATGATATAAGTGTTTTGGAAGGTTTTGCTGATGCTCGGTATCTCTCTGACCCACATAAAGGTCGCTCTCAAACTGGTTATGTTTTCACCATGGGAAAGACCACGATATCTTGGAGGTCTACAAAGTAGACCTTAGTCGCTACCTCTTCGAATCATGCAGAGATTATTGCTCTTCACGAAGCAGTTAGTGAATGTATATGGCTTCGCCCCATAGTTACGCATGTTCGAAGCAATTGTGGTTTGAAGTCTACCACAGATGAGCCAACGAGCATTTATGAGGATAATGCTGCTTGCATTGAACAAATGAAGCAAGGCTACATCAAAGGCAACAACACCAAGCACATATCGCCCAAATTCTTCTATAATCAGCAACAACAGAAGCTCCTCAAGATCAAAGTAAACCAGGTTCGATCTGAGGACAATGCGGCAGACTTGTTTACTAAGTCATTGCCCAAAGCCACGTTCGAGAAACATGCGGCAAGAATTGGCTTGCGGAAATTATCTGAACTCCTATGATCGTAGTCATCAGGGGGAGGCACAGACATCAGGGGGAGATGTCTACATGTTCGTCTCGAAACATGAAGGGTGTGTTGTGCTCTTTTTCCCCTTCGACCGAGGTTATTTTTGTCCCAGTGGGTTTTTGTTACTCGGCAAGGTTTTTAACGAGGCAACGAGAGAAGCACCGCGTTTGGACAACACAAGGGGGAGTGTTTAAGGATATCTCTATTTGTGTTTGATCCAAACTCTAAGTTACTTGACCTAGTGGTAATATGGTTCAATTAGAAGAATCTAGAGATTATCTTTCCTTGTATAATTCTAACTCTATGCATTGTAATCCTCTATATAAAGAGGCCCATATTATCAATGAGAATAAACAACAAATTTCTCTTAATATCTGATTCCCTAAAACAAGAAAAACTTTTTCTTCTTAGGGATTTGGTTTTGGTTTTTTTTTTTTTTTTCCGACAGAAAGAAACTAGAAAACTAGAGTTTTTTCTTCTTGGCTATTGGCTCTGAACATGCTGATAACGTGTAAAAGTAAAATGAAAATTGGAATTGGTCTACTCATTTTATTTCATAGTCCCTTTATATAGGGAGAGAAATATTACAATGGAAATATCAATTACAATGATGACATTAAATGCTGATTGATCTGTAATTGTGTTGATTGATGGTAATCGCTGATTCTTTGATTCTCTCTCCGTCAGTCACTTTGACGAAGGCACATAATATGTTTTTCCTTTAATAGGAATGAAGTGGCCAATAATTTATGGATCACTTGCGACGCTACTGCTGACAACCTCAGTCGCACCTTCTGAACATAAAACCTTTGTTTTTGTGGGCAATGCTTCTCTTTTTTAGTTATTTATCATATTTCCCTGACTTGTAAGAGGCTCTTTCCAAGCAAATTTATATTGCGACAAACACGGTAAAAAAAAAAAAGTTATGCAATTAAAGATGTCCTTGAAGCGAGTAAGACATGAATGTACATTAGACTTCCAGTTGCAAGCCGAATTTCAGGTCTCGTTTCCAATTGAGCAGAAAAACAAAAAGAGCCAAGATCAGGAAGCAGAAACCGAATCTTATACATTCTACAAATACGTATTAGACTTATTAAAAAATAATAATAATAAAAATAAATAAATAAACGTATTAGACAGGCAGAAAGCTATAAGAACGAACTAAAATATGAACAACAACAATTCTTATCCGAATAAGTTGAAGCCAACTCGAAACCATTTGACAACGGATCTAAGATGGAGATCCTAACTTGTAGTTGTACGTATAAATAGCATTATTGCTTGCAGGGTCATATACCAAATGGATGTTCACATTTAATGGATAGCTTAGCCCACTTGATCACTGATTCTCCCCCTTCCTCTGTAAGAAGCACCTTTTATGCATATATGGGATAAGAAATATCTATGTATCATTCACAAAAGGACTGTATAGTGGATACTGGAGATGATATTTTGAGACCTTGTAAGAACGTATACGTAGATATTTCTGATCAGAACCTACGTACAATCATTCCCACTTCCTTGGTGGAAGGAAGTGATAAGGGAATACTTATCTAGTTATCTTTAAAGAGAGGTACGTAGGGCCTATATAACCTGTAAATATCGTCCAAGAATCACGCTGGAAGAATCAGTTTTTACTGCCCAGAAACATGCATCAATGATATTCTGATGGAGTATTTGGCATTCTAACACTGCGATGATGGTGTATCTGTCCCATCTGCATAGGAGGATGAACTTACTGCAGGCCAAGAATCTTCAGTACCTCTCTATATATACACTAGTTGCCTCAATTATTGGTCCTGTATATATATATGAAGCTAGATGATTTAGTTACTTCATGCCTGTTTAGTATGGTGCTTAATTTGTGTAGGTATAAGGTTTATACTTGATGTGTTGGCATCCCTATATAAAGCACTGAAGAAGCCTACAAAATTCATCACAACTGATCTCGGAGAATTTCAGGTAATTGCATATCATGCATAATCACGGGATTGCAACATGTGTTGCAATCCCCGAGTCAGCCCGAGTCAGTCCTAGTCAACCCTACATTTTTGGGAGTCTAATTTTGGAAAGTATCTTTTGGTTTTTAGATTTTATTTTACAAAGATATTTTTCAACTGATAAGATCGTGTTTTTGAAGTCCTAGGTGATTTAGGATTTGTTTATTTTAATTGGATATCTTTTATTAAAATATCTTTCCTAGTAGGAGTCCAATTAGTGTTAAGTCTTAATTGTTGAGAATTTATTTTCTCCTCAATATATTCAGAAAAGCAGCGTTGATTGTGTAGAGATTTTGATGCAAGAATTATTGTGTGTCTTGCTTGCTGAGAAAGAGCTTTATAGAAGTCCATGAAACACTTGTTCTGTGTTTAAGTGTTTCATTGTTCATTCATATACATGCATTGATTCTCTCGAGATCAGTAGAGAAGATTGATGGTGCAAGTGGAGCGATATTTGCATATCGTTCAAGTGAAGAAGAAGGTCAAGATTCAAGACAAACATCTCTCTAGTGAGTCTAGAGATTGTAGCCGCGTAGAGAGTTATATGTGTTTGTAAATAACCATATCATTCATCAATAAGTTGATTAATTTTATTTGGGTTCTCAAGAGTAAGAGCTCCGCAGTGTTTTTAATCTTAAAATTGAGGTTTTCACTGCGTAACCAAAATTGTGTTTTCTATGTGAATTTTTTGATTTCTACCCAGTAAGGATTGCAACGAGTCTATTAATCTCCAAAACTCAGAAAAATGTTTTATCCAAGTATTTTCAATTTCAAGAATCGATTTGTATCTAAAATTTTAGCAGGAATCGGTACATATATGTATAGAAATGATAATCGATCATAAATTGAAAGACAGTGAAAGCAGTGGGCACGCACCAAAATTAAAAATCTGAAAGTGAATGAGGTTCTAAAGTTTGTTTGGTGATCCCCACAGAAGTGGGCTCTTCTTATTTGGAAGAACAAGACAAGAGAACTTCTTATTGCATACACATTGTTTTTATCATTATTTAACACTAGTCCTACTTTTCATATACAATGTAGACAAACAGAGCGGAGCTAGGAATTTTCACGGGCATGGGTGCTATGTGGAATACTGTGATTAGAATGTATTGTGTTGTCGCCAACATACAAAATTTTATACATATGCATTTTTGACCTTTCTGGTTCATCGATGGTTTATATATATGATTATGTTTATCTTTTGCATTGTATGCTATCATTACGTGACAAAGAGAGTCAGACCTATAAAAGAATCCTTCAGCTAACACTTTCAAATAGCACCGTCTTGGCCGGAGTGATTAAGATTATTATTGGTGCTCTCTAGGATCTAGCTCGATCCATCTCCTCCAATCACTCCATGACAGGCAATGGTATGGGCAAATCTTGTAATGATATAAGCCCTAAAACAAAAACAGAAAAAACATGAGAAGCGGAGCACTACTATCACATTCACAAGAACCCTAGCTTAGCTAGCCGGCCGGGCACTGCACTTGAAAACGTCCTTTGTAATTTATATGACAAATTCAGCCAATGGGGGATATAATGATGCTGCCACTGTGGCATGTGACGTGGGCTTGTCTTCGTTAGGGGATTTGACTAGGGCGGCACCCACACATCACGTGGACAAGAGCGGGGCTGCCTCTATAGGAGCATAGTGCCACAGTTACAAGACAAAGAAATGGTCATTTACAATCTGCCCTAATCTCCTCCCAACCAATGATCATTTATCTCCCACGTGGGACTACTCCTCTCCCCCACCCCACTCGGCCACTCATCTTAGCTCGATCCTCTTTTTAACCCTACTACTATTTCGTTTCTTCTCTATACCTTCCTTTTTATTGTACTGGTATGATCTCCAGAATCATTCATACTACAGCGAACTCTCTCACTCATAGTACTACAGTCTACAGCTCTCTCTATTACTTCTACTGTTGCAAAGATCGATCCGATCCTCGGTCTCGATCGCATACAGTCTCGCCCAGCTGTTGCCCACCTCTCGATCTTGTACACTCGGAGCTTTCTTCTGATCGATCAAGAATCACACAGCTAGTTAGCTAGAAACAGAGACATCGATCATGGGAGACTCTTCTGCTTCATACATACACCTGGTAAGTGATCGCTATTGGATACGCCTATTCCTGAACTTTTAGTTTGTGGTCGATCTTTCAGTTTTAGCTAGGTTTACACACACACACACACAATATATACACACATATATATATATATATATATAATACTGTGTGTATATAAAATACTGTGCGACCTAATCGATTGTAAAAACAGGTGCAGCACCTGATAGAGAAGTGTTTGATCTTCCACATGAGCAAAGAAGAGTGCATGGAAGCTCTGTCTAAGCATGCAAACATCACACCTGTCATCACCTCCACCGGTTAGTGTTTATTCCTTATAGATATAGCCTCCTCCATCTGATCTTCTTTATTCCCTTTTAAATCATCTCATGCATGAAAAAGGAACCGCGAAGTTATACCAGGGAAATAATTACTGTGCAACCAGGATTGTAACTAATTAGGTAATGATCATCGGCTGTCGGGGACTCAAAGATTCCACGTAAATGATTAGAGCTATAGAACCTTTGAGGCTAAGCAGAACAATTTTGACATAAAATAAAATAATATCATGAGCTCCAAAATGAAATCATCAAGCCCTATTAAACTCTGATCTTGAACAAGTTTCGAAACCTCTAGCTAGCTGAATTAATCCACCATATTGGATTCGTACAACGAAAGCTTTTCGAAAGGCAACTCTTCCATTAGCAACTAGGAGCACTATTTCGATTGCGAGTAATCAAAACACTTTGTAATCTTTTTTCCTCATGTGAAAAACATAAACAAGCTCCTTGTGGAGGTCACTGTGATCTTACTTTGTGACCGTTAATATATCTGTTGTGATCGATTAGGCATCAAACCCTAATATTAAGTGAAATACTAATAATGATCATCGTGAATGTGCAGTGTGGAATGAACTGGAGAAAGAGAACAAGGAGTTCTTCGAGGCGTATGCAGTGTCTCAGAACAAAAAAGATCGAATGTCTGAGGAAGAGACAAGTCAATTGATCAAAAAGATGATATCAGATTCCTCCAAAGATTCAGACGACTAGCTAACATGCTATGGATAGCGATCTCACCTTGGCTTCTGGTTGGTAGATAGCCTTCAACATATATCATATCTATCTATATGGAGCCAAACTATTCGTATCACCAGATCCCAACCCAATAAGAACAACAGCAGCATCGATCATATATAATTATATATGTAGTGTTATTTGCATGAGGTCCCCTACCCGTAAATATTTTTTTCATTAACGAAATAATAATACGGAAGCGCACGGATCTGTATATTTCATGGTTGGTGCCTCCCCTTTCCTCTTCAAATAATGCTTCAATGCCATTTGCCCACCCACATGCTTCGTCTTGTTCAGCCTATTATATTGCACCAACCAATCAGTACTCCTGGCGCCCCGATATTCTTATCATTTGAACTTTTGAAGGAATTCAATATCATTGGAATTAAACAAGGGTTCAAGTTTGTAATGTTCCATCAGTTAAAGTGAATTTGATTGATAATGAAATATGTTCTTGTTCTTGTCTTGCATGATTAGAAGCGTCGATGTTAAGGTTTAGGGCAATAGTTATTTTAACAATCTGAATCATTCATCACATTTTGTAGTTGGTGCGTACTTTCTTGATTTGTGGTCGGAGAAGTTAATTATAACATGTGAAATACATTATGCATGTAATTATTAATAAAATTGTACATACATGCTATGGTTAAAAGGCGTCCACTCTATTCGAAGAAGGTATGTGAAGTGTAAAACACAAACAATTACAAACAAAGCTGTACTATGTACTAGCTGTACTCGTTGTAACTATTACTCTTCTAAAAATCTATCCATGTTTAGTCATTAAAATTGATCATTAATTAATTGATGACATTTCATAGTTGGTACATACATTGATTCTTGATTTGTGGTCGAAAAAGCTAGCATGTGAAGTGCATGTAATTATTGAACAAATTGACCCTATGTGACATTTATTTGTGGTTATTAATTAGGTGTGCACAGATTCTTGATTTATATTAGGAGAAAGTATGTGACATGTGACACATGCAGTTACAAACAAAGTTATGATATCATTTGTAGTCGAAATTGCTGTCATTCCTCTCAAAAGACTGCATGTTTAGTTTACTACTAATAATGACTATTGCATGTGTATAATATACATTAGGGTGTGTTATATTTATGGATCGGACTCATTTCAGTATTTATACATGTATGACTCGTGGCGAAATCAAAATAGGTTTTTTTTTTTTTGCAACGTCATGTCTAGTTTGTTTAATTGTTTATTCAACAACGTCATGTCTAGTTGATGCATTCAACTAAGTCAAATTATCCCCACCTTAAGAAAAATTAACAAAGATGGGATAAGATATATTATCCATTGAATTTATTTAGCCTCTATATATGAGTATACATTGTATGGTAGAACAACATAGCTGTACGTATGGCAGATATTCATTTTAGTAGAGTGTGCTTTTGTAGCTCTTTTTGTGAGTTTAACGTGGAGTGCATGTGGGTCAAGACCTACACCTAGAAAGTTCGCCTTCGACAAATATGATTTGAATTGTCATCAGCCTTGTCCTATAGTAAATAGTAATGCGTCTCTATGGTGTTATTGGGTCAGACTTCAGAGTTTATAATAAATGAAGCAAATAATGTGGGGACTGTGTTATGCTCTCGTCCTAATCATACACTTTTTTTTTTTTTTTCCTTGTCATTGATTTTGTTTGTTTGCTTGTTTTTTCCTCTATTGTTTTCTGAAAGTTCTCAACTTGGCTTTGAAGAACAAAGGTAATCAATGTCATTTCCGCTACTCATCTCAGCCTTGAAGGAAATGATCTATTTCTGGCATGACAAAGAGTGTTTGGAACTTTGGATCTTATGTGATGTCATTGACTGTATAGTAATATGTTGTTTAACGACTAATTTAGTATACGGTTCCAATTTAAGCTGGTTTGCATCATTCCTTAGCTTGTGGTTTAGAAATGCCCTTGAATAACACCATAGCAACACTGGATGTGGATGCAGCACTCATTGAGATGTGAGTTTTGAAAGCTTCTTGACAAAAGTCTTGACAAAACATATGAGGTTGATGGAGACGAATAGATGCAAAAACAGAAAGTGACAACCAAACTGCTTGGGCCTAGATTACTTGGGCTAAAATTACATTGGCCCTGCAGCGAAAACCCACACCTCAGAGCTACAACGACAAAATAACACATCTTGGGTTGACCCGCCTGTGTAATTTGCCACATTGGGGATCAATCCGGCAGCCAGCCCAGTAAAGGAGGTCAACAGGCCCATGTTAATTTTCGTACCAGATCAAGAATGAATATAATGGAGAAAATATAAGCATACATATCCAGAGACTTTGCACAGTATTACCAAGTAATACCAAATAGCATACCCGATCATAGAGATTTAATACATTTATTAGACATAGGAAGAACGCAGGTCTAGTTTAGCTACCCAGTTTGACATTCATAGCATAAATTTCACACATTACATGGCATAACTAAACTTCAACAGACCTTACAATCTAGACCTATTTGGGGTTGACTTTCGGCTCCCATCCTGCAATAATATGTTTCTCTTCAGCGATGGTCTTTACAAAAGATTCCCTTGAGAACAACAACTGCAAAATTGATATTAGAAAACAATTAGAAACTCAGAGGTCCAATAACATGGAGAGATGTAGTCACAGACAAGAGCAAGATTTTTTCCATTTCCACTATTTTAGTTGCAAATGAGTCACCAAAGTCCTCTTATGAGCTTATCCTTATGTTGAAGGTCAACTTTCTATCTAAGGTGATGCATATTTCTTTTGTTTTAAAGATGATGCATGTTATTATTATTATAGGGGATCTGTGAGCCAGCGAAAGTTATAGTTTGGTAAGCTCTAAGTCTTACACTATGATCAAATGCACAAGTGCACAATCAAATGAGATAGGCCAGTCAACAAACTTTCTCACACAACACACAGAGGAGGTGGTGCGATGAAGGAAGTAGAGATTAGCATTGGTCTCTAGTCTCACAGTGACTAACTACTGGCCAGTCAAGAGTATAGCTATCACACAAAAAAATTAATCATCTAATGTGACTAAGCACCACGTCATACTGCACTAGATTATGCCAGAAAGCAATAAGAACTGACCTACAAAGGGAATACCATGTAGCCAGTACTTTATATCACTAGACACAAGTAATTCCTGAGAATCAAATTCTCAGCAGAAAAAGGATCACAAACAGAACAGAAGATTTTCAGAGCATCAGCATCACATTAAAGATAAATGGAACAAAAACATCTCATACTTAACGAAACATACTCAACACTAATTGCTGTCCAAAAGTATGGACTTCATTCATTTGAATAGCATACCTCAGTGTACTTGTGGTAATGGGTCAAGCTTTCAGGGACAGTCCACTTCTTGAAATGGCCAAGAGCCACCTTGAGATGGTACAGTTTTGGTGCCAAGCTTAGATCAGCAGCAGTGACCTTCTCCCCAGCAATGTATGGACCCTGTTTATCCTAAGCATATTAGCTCATATTCCTAAATCCAAACAAATACTAAAGTGAAAGACCCGGATTTCAATATGCTTTTCTTAATCTGAACACACATACATGTGCCTTAAGATGCTCATCCAATGCCTTCAGTTCATTAAGCAAAGCCTGTTCTGAACCGTCGCTGGGATCCTTGCTCTTGAGGAATGTCACAAATGACCCAAAAATCTTTGATCCCCTACAAATTCATAATAAAACCCCCCAAAATAAAGTCAAGCACACTATTACAACCTAACAGGACATACCAATAATAGTTCTTTCCTTGACATCCATTATAAAACAAAAGCATTTAAATCATAAAGCACCAACAAGGCTACTGATCAGACATTTTCATGCCAAAAACACATTTAAATCATTCAAATGGGCTAAATTTCAAACAATTGAAGAATATGTAAATACTACTAAATAGCCATATCAATAGCAAAAAGTTCCCAAAATTTGTGTGCAAGAGAGAAAATGCATACACTGAAGCAAATTCAGGAGGAGTTTTGAGAACAGGTTCAGGGTACTTTTCCTCAAGAATCCCAGCAAGCACATCAGAATCAGAGACCCATTTGTCATCGAACTTCACCACAGGCACCTTTCCCTCTGGATTCACTTCTGTAAACCTATAAATCAAAAACCCAATTCCTCAAATGATCCAAAAGGCACGTATAAAGGAATGATCATGCATTTGGATCTGTGTGTGTGATGAACTAAAAGTTCAAAACTTTGATAAATACCATTGGGGCTTGTCAGCCAAGTTTATGAGGTGGAGCTTGTAAGGTACTTTCTTCTCCTCCAAAGTGAGAAGAACCCTATGGGTGAAAGGACCTGTCCAAGAACCCCAAAGATGGAATCTTTGTGAAATTAATGAAATTTGATCAATACCCAGAAAGGAAATTAAAAGAAAGGGAGAGAGGGAATGTGAGCTTACAGTCCCCAAGAATGTCAGGGGCACCAGCAGCAGCCTTGGCAGCAACCTCAAGAGCCATTTTTGATAGCAAAAGAGACTGAGAGTGGAGATCAAACTGGAATCTAGGGGGAATGGAGTGAGAGACCTGTTGAGGTTGTGGTTATTTATGGGATTAGTGACTTGGTGTTGGGCCCAAAACTTTATATCACAAACATAATTGGTCACTAAATTATAGATTAAATAAACACGTTATACATGCAGTTTTTTTTTTTTTTTTTCAAAATTAAAGAAATATATTTTTTCAATCATTTCTAAAAAAAATTTGATGAAAAAAAAATAATTTCTAAGTTTTACGATGAATATACAAGAAATTAACTAAAAAGTTTATACCTTTGTGATTTGCAATGAACAATGGAAGAATTTTTCTCTTTTTCTTGGGTGAAAAGAAATGCATTATAACATAAGAATTTCCAGATTGTTCTCTTTTTCTTTCTCTTTTTTAAAATCAAACTACTCATTTAATTTGGGGATTGAATTTGATATGTCCATTTGTTGGTTATGTGTCTTAGCAGTCAACCACAGATCGTTAATGGAGATTGGAGAAGCATCGAAAGCAAAATCTCCTTTCCATGTGCTCACATTCTATTCATACATTGGTAGATGGGAGTTTCAAATCACGTAATAATTAAATTAGCTTATTTTTCTGAAAGTATACTAATGACCATTGATCTTGAACATGGTCCATATACTGGCTACATTCACATATGGGTATTGGATTAGCTACATTCATTTATATAAAAGGAGTAGGAAAAAAAGTAAAAAATAGTTTCAGGAATGACCTATTTTGGGAGGTTAAGTATTCACATGACTCATTAATCATTGCATATTATGGATTAGACTAGCGGAGTTTATGTTATCTAGATGTGCGTGTCTATATATTTGTGAATTCAAATTTTTGGAGGCTCTCTGTATGTAGTAAGAACTTTTAAAATGAGAATTTATGATAACTTTTAAATCAATTGTTAGATGATATGTGTGTTATGAAAATAATATTTTAATTAAAATTTAAACACAAATCCAACAGTTAATTTAAAAATTCTTACTAATTTTTCATTTTAAAAGTCCTCACTAAAAACTCTCCCATTTCGAATCTTTTTAAGATTGATTTTTGAATGTCTACATTCATTGCACCTTCTAGATCATTCCTAAACTGTTTTGTAACTTTGACCGTTAAGTCTAATAGATTTTAGCCCCTTACAAAAATTGAGAGCAAAAGTAGTATATAGAATGAATTCTTCACTTCGCCAAGACCATAGTTGTTTGTTATCATGGCATTATGGCAATATAGCATACTTTTTCTTATATCTCTTGTGTAGTTGTTATTCTCTTTATCTGGTGGCATTTTCTCTCTTTGTTGCTAGTGTTTAGGCTAAGTTAGTCGTGTTTGAAATTTTGTGATTTAAAATTAAAATTTACTTTTAATTTCTTTATTTATTGTGGGGGTTATTTTTAATATTATGATTATTATCTTATTTATAATTTTAATAGTTTTTATATTAATATGTAATGATTATTTGACCGCTTTGAAAGTAATGAGGCAATTGATGACCTTGCCTTCAACCTATACAAAAGAGGAAGGCTAGAGTTGGAAGGTAGCTGGTAAGGCATGAAACATGCACCTGTACTTTAGATTATCAAATAATGAGGATATACATGATAGTGTGATCCATCATAATGCAATTACTCTAGGCAAATACCTCTATCAAAAATATTCTTATAAATTATACATATACCTACTTTACTTATCTATCGTTTTGAGTGCACGAGTGATTAAGGTTCTAAGAAGCTTTATTGCTGCATGACAGAGCTCAAAGAGTTATTGTACCTTGGAGAAAGTTCGTCATTCAATCAAATGCAGTAAGGAACAAATATTCTGCACTAGCACGCTTCAACTCGATAAATTTATTCTATATAAAATTCTATATATTATTCTATTTTCTTCTTTTTATTTCTATAATAATAATAATATTATTATTATTATTATTATTATTTTCTGATGGTATTATGATATTTTTTGTAATTTAATTTTACAGAAATTCCTTTCTTTTTTTTTACAACAGGTTGATCCAGAAAATTAATCTAGGCCAAGCGTAAAAGCTGAAAAAGTTATCTCTTAGCACCAGAACCAGATCACATCATTGTATGAAGAGAAAAATGCACCATCAGTGCCTCAACTCTCGTGCACCGGCCAAGTTGATACCCAGACTCTCAGTGCTACCAATGTGATACTTGAACTCATATTTTGCTATCGAGGAGGTATTTCCGTCAGATTTCGCTGACAGCTCCGTTAAAAAAGTCACATGCCAAGCACGTGGGCCAGAAAAAAAGGGCAAACACGTCTTTTTGCCCAAAATTCATCCCTAATCGGTCAAAACCTCCACTTTTCCTCCAATCTCAGAATCACCCAAAGCAACCAAGTCTTCCAATACCTCCTTACACCAGCAAATCCAGCAATGGCTCTTAGTCTCTTTGGCATCGGCCGCTGCAGCAATGTCCTCGACCCATTTTCCCTCGAATCTGGGATCCCTGCCAGGGCATAGGCTCTCTCGTCAATTCCTCCTCCACTGCCAGCGACACCTCCGCCTTCGCCCATACCCGAATCGACTGGAAGGAGACCTCGGATGCCCATATCTTCAAGGCGGACCTCCCCGGACTGAAGAAGGAAGAAGTGAAGGTTGAGCTGGAGATGAATTTTGGGTTTAATGAACCTAGATGAACAACGCATCCTTGGGACTCTTCTTCTTCTTCTTCTTCTTCTTCTTCTTCTTCTTCTTCTTCCTCCTTCTCTCTCTGAATCCACTGCATCCATTAGTTTCTGGACTCATTTTTATCGATTTTTTGGATTTAAGATTTGGTTTGCTCGATACCAAACTCTTTACCTCTCAAAGCAAGTTTTCGAATCTACTCTTTTATCTCCTATTCTTTTGTAATCGAGTGAAATGAGAATCCCACCGACCCTCCACGACCCCAAAACCCGAACCCAACTCGGCCAAATCCACACCTACCTCCTCCGCCACGGCTTTGACCAACTCAACCAACTCTCTCCCACTTCCGCACTTCGTCTCCGTCTGCTACTCCCTCAACAAAATGAACTACGCCAATCTCATCTTTCAACACACCCACAACCCCAACATCCTCCTCTTCAACGCCATGATCAAGGGCTTCTCGCTCTGCCACCCCTTCGAAAAATCGGTCTCCATTTTCTCCCATATGAAACGCCGCGGCGTTTGGCCCAACGAGTACACTTTTGCGCCTTTACTGAAGTCCTGCTCTGACATATCTTATTATAGGGTAGGCCAGTGTGTGCATGGAGAGGTTTTGAGAATGGGGTTTAAGTGGTTTGGTTCAGTTCGGGTTGGGATCATTGAGTTGTATGTAACTTGTGGAGGGTGGGTGATGCACAGAAGGTGTTCGATGAAATGTCTAAAAGAGATGTGATTGTTTGGAATATGATGATTCGTGGGTTTGAGATGTGATTGTTTGGAATTTGATGATTCATGGGTTTTGCAAGAGTGGCAATGTCGATACTGGGTTGTGCTTGTTTTGGAAGATGGGTGAGAGGAATGTTGTTTTGTGGAACTCGATGATTTCGTGCTTAGCGCAGTGTGGGAGGGACAGTGAAGCTTTGGGGTTTTTTAATGAGACATGGGAGCAGGGTTTTGAACCGGATGAGGCTATTGTGGTGTCGGTTTTGCCTACGTGTGTTCGGTTAGGGGATGTTGATGATGGGAAATGGATACACTCTTATGCAGATTCTAAAGGGCTTCTGCAAGAAGTTGTGTCTGTGGGGAACTCGCTTGTGCGTATTTACTGTAAACGTGGAGATTTGGATGTTGCGTCTAGTGTTTTTGAACAAATGGCCCGTAAGGATGTTGTTTCCTGGAACTCTTTGATTTCGGGGTATGCGTTTAATGGGAGAGGTGTACTTGGGATCAACTTGTTCGAGGAGATGTGCACATTATGCACCATGGAACAATATTTATTTTGATGGAGAGGGTACTTAACCCATTTGATCAGGTTCCAAAGAAAATGGACTGATGTGATATTATGTTACTAAAGTTAATTTGGAGGGAAAGTTGTATGGCAAATGAATTTTGGAGGGAAATCAGGTGTTGGGAGAAGCAAAGGGTCATTCAGGTCATTTGCCCTTTTTTTTTAGCCCCATGTGCTTGGCATGTGACTTCTTTAACGGAGCCGTCAATGATATCTAACGGAAGTACCTCTTTGATAGCAAAATGTGGGTTCAGGTATCACATTGGTAGCACTGAGAGTTTAGGTATCAACTTCGCCGGTGCACAAGAGTTGAGGTACTGATGGTGCATTTTTCTCTTGTATGAATCAATCTTCAATTATATAAGCACACTGCCCTCTTTCTAGAGCGTTGTACTTAATATTAATTAATTTCCGAAAAAAGTTGTATAAAGACAAAATATGATGATTAATTGACAAGCTCACAAAAAACTTAGAGCAATGTATTCAACAAATTGCCCCAAAAAATTAAAACATAAAATCTTGTCCAACAGACTATGTCACTATGAACTACTTGAAGTGGAGAGGTTATATTCGACGTGTTTTGCGTTCATTATCGTGATAACAGACATTATGGCATGGCATTAGTGCAAGTCCTAATCACAGTCATGTTTTACCGGACAAAGTAGGGAATTACAAGGTGGAGAGCAACATGATAATATGGTCCTCATCCAGGTATTGGATCATGTCCTTTGTCAAGAATAATAGAATTTGCATTTCTCGTCGTTCCCATTACTCCATTAGGCCATTAGTATATCCCAGGTGGCTCCCCAGCAAAATTATAGAGGCATGGCAAATCGATCTGCATGATTTCCTTGCTTTTTCTAAAGCCTGAAAAATCACACTCATCAAGGAACCAACTTTATATCTCAATCACGATCATGATCATGATGCTTCTAAGCATTGGAAATTTGGAATCCTATATATTATATTGTTCATTATCATATTTCTGCTGATTAATTTATTGCCATTCATTTTCCTAGCTAACAGCAACTGTTCCATGAATTTCTTCGAGTCAGAATCTACTGGCAAGTCCAGGTATCTTAGTATAGTGGAACCCTGAACGAAACTTTCAATGAGAATGGGTGAGATCGGTGAGATTTGATAACTCAGATCCTAGGCCGTGCTTGACCTATTGTTGAGAATTGAGAATTCTTTTTTCAGTTGCTCTTATATCTTGACCACTTGATGATGACGTTCAGGTGGGGATCAATTCCAAAACCATGTTGAAATGTTGAATGATCGACTATTACGGTATAGAATCCCTTGGAATATATACCATGTTTACTGTATACCTATTTCAAAGTAGTTTACTTCACATTTACGACAAAAAATTCTATTTTCCTTTATCTTCTCTAGGAAAATTTTACATTACATACATGTATATGATACGCATACATGTTTTGGTAATGTGAGCCATTTTCTGTGAATTTCGTTCTATGAGAAGTAATTAATTACCACACCTACAAACTGTATTACGTACAAGTCTGTGAACAAATTTATTGTCAATAATATAACTTGATTTTGGGTATGTATGAATAATGTAAAATATATACGGTAACTTTTTTATTAATGTAGTAAATTTTATTCAAATAAATTCTAATGTTAATTGAATTAGATGTAAAATAAGTGTGTGATGAACATAACAGAACCATAAATAATCTGTGCTATAGTACAGATCAGTACATACTAAATATCAGATAGTTGACCTAATTTCCTCTTACATAATACAGTTCACATACTTTGGTGAAGCTGACCAGGGACTATAAGTTGCAATCTAGCAATAGCACACTAGTCCCATGGACTTTGGTCTTTGGGAACACCTAGCTTGAGGGATTTGACAGATATGGAGCTTCAAGTATCGAGCTTTATTCATGCTAGCAATTATTCTTTATAATCTTTCCTACTAGCTATAGCGTTCTCGTCTACCTTCTTTTCCCAAAATTTTAGATTTGTTGAAGGAAAACCTAATTTGTGTTTAGCCCAAACTCTAGGTTACTTGACCTAGTGGTAATATGATTTAATTAGAAGGATCTAGAATCCTAATCAATGTAGAATTACTTTCCTTGTATGATTGAGATTCTATGCATTGTAATCCTCTATATAAAGAGCCCCCTATTATCAATGAGAACACACAGCAAATTCCTCTCAAATTCAGTTTCTCTACAACACGTTATCAGCACGAGCCCTAACCCTGAAATCCTAAATTCGTAGCCTTCAAATCCCAGAAACCACCGCCGCCCACCTTGAAGATCTCAACTCCAGGAGTCCAGAACAGGCGGCCCCGCCCCCAGAACCGGCCTGAAAATATCCGAACCGGCCACCGGAAATATCTTTATCCTCCCTGCCCAGTTCGAAGCTTTCCTCCCTGCCTACTGCTACCAAACTTCACCGGAACCTGCAACCAGACCCCAGATCACCGGAGCCGAAAAATATCCACCGGAACCGGCCTAGAACCGTCCGAACCGGCCACCGGAAAAGACTACTACCGAACCAGCAGAAAGAAAAAAAAAAAAAAAAATGGGGAAGGCAGCAGATAAGCCCAGCCCTGCGTCCGGCCCAAAACCTCACAACCCAAGCCCGCCAGCAGGCCCAGCGAAGCCCACGTGCAAGCCAAGCCGCATAGCCGCCAAGCCGCAAGCTGCCAAGCCGCCAAGAAACCTGCCACGTCAGCAAGCCACGCATGCATCCAGTCAGCAGCCACGTCAGCCACCTGTGCCACGTCAGCAGGCCGGTCAACCACAGTCAACGCCGGTCAACCCTCCGGTCAACCACCGCCGGCGACTTTTCCTGCCGACTTCCGGCCACTTTTCCGGCCAACTTCCGGCGATTTTTCCTGCCATTTTCCGACGACTTTTCCTTCCAGCTACAGTACTTTCGTCGCTACAGTAACTTTCCGGCGACGGTTTTTCCGACCATCTTTTAAGGTAATTTTTCTAAAAGTTCCCGTTTTTGAAGTTTTTTTTTCAATTTCTTCTTCTTTTCTCGGGGACTTCCAAAATCCCTTCTTCTACCCCCCTTTCTCTACATAGGGGAGACCAAAAGCCGAACTGTGGGGGTTCGCGCTCACTCCAAGCTTGGAGCTTGTAGAGTCCTCCAAACTTAGAGTTTGTTGAGAAGAAAACGATCGACCACATACATCGTTATTTCGATCTAATCCAAAACCCCTCTTGGAATCGAATTTTCTTGGAAGCGACTACGCTCAGAAAATTCCTAATTTCTTGGAAGCGACTACGCTCAGAAATTTAATAGTTTTTCGTGGTAGCCTTTTTCGCTCCGAAACTAACCCTAATCTTGTGTTGTTTTTCAGGATGAGTTACCTGAACAAGTTGAGCTTTGTCCCACTCGAGACAACTGGTGCAGGATACCATAGGTGGGTCCGAGATGTGCGCCAACATTTTAAGGCTGATGGAATTCTGGAAACCATCCAAGAGCCTGGTCAGAACATGCTGTCAATCGAGAAAGCTACTGCTTTTGAAGCAAAACAAGCTAAGGCCATAATTCTCATGACAAGGCACATGAATGACGCGCTCCAAAATGAATACCTCAATGAGGAAGACCCAAGAAAGCTATGGGTAGAACTAGAGCAGCGATTTGGCAACGTTCGTGACTCCCTGCTTCCTGATTTAGAAGTGCGATGGCATAGCCTCCGCTTTTGTGATTTCAAGTCTGTGCTTGATTATAACTCGGAAGCTCTTCGTATCAAGTCTCTGATGGAGTATTGTGGCCAAGCCATAACTGATACGATGTTGATTGAGAAGACTCTCTCTACCTTCCCCGTCTCTGCACTGATGATTTCAAAGAATTATCGGATTGATGTAAATGCAGGACGTATCACAAGGTTTCATGAGCTCATTGGCGCCATGAACGTAGCTGAAAAGCACGATAATATCCTTGTGAAGAACTATAATGCTAGACCCGTGGGAACTAAGCCTATTCCGGAGTCTAACTATAGTCGCGCCCCTAATGGAGGACGCAAGGAGTGAAACCCTAAGGATAGGGACAATTCTGGACGTTCTGGTCCATATGTTCGCCCTAAAGAGGAAGGAAATCGCCAAGAGAGGCGTGCACGGAACCGTGGAGGTCAACGTGTGAAGAGAGAGAGAGGCGGAGCCTCCGACCATGGTGCTAACGCCACCAAAAGGATAGGTCGTTCAAATCGCGCCCCAATGGCGCCTTGATCAAGGGAGCCTGACCATAATGATGTTTGTTTTCGATGTGGATCAACTGAACATTGGGCCAAAACATGTACCGCACCCCAGAATGTTGCAAACGCATACAAGACGTATCGTGAAGCAAGGGAAGCAAACTACATGGCACAAGATGATCAAGATGGTGATCTAGATCTAAGGGTGGAAGACTACAAGGATCAAGACCCAGAAACTGGCGATTTTGATTAAGTCTTTTTATTTTCAAGAGATGTTGGCGATTGCCATATTCCTTTTTATTGGATTAGATTTTCTTTGATCATAGAAACAATGATGTATTTCGTTGGCTTATGAATAAAATTTCGAGTTCTTTTCATTATGACTCAATTTTGATTATGAGCATATGACTTTGTGACTACGATGGCTAGACCATCAGTATTAATTTAAGGACATGGAATAGCCCAAGTTCCACTTGCCAAATGGCACCTTGATTACAGTTGTCACAGAAACTCTCTACGCTCTTAGGGCAAATAGTACCCTATGAATAGCCAATGAATTCCATGCGAAAATGCATGTAGAGAACGGAAATGAGTTCCTTTGCATTACCTCTAATGATTGCGAACAAAGACGCATCTTAGAGACGTTTATGTGTCCCTCTAGTGGACTTTATGTCACTATTCGAGCTCTTCAATCCAATAAACTTATGAGAGAAGATCTCTTGGATTTAGACACATAGTGGCTTTGTCATGACAGGATAGATCATCCTAGTCATGATATGATGATCCGTCTACAAAAGACTTCACATGGACATCATTTCTTTTGAGCAAAATGAAGCAAGATGCCGCCATAAAAGGCGCCAACCATGGGCATAACGCCATGGTTATTCCTCCTTGTGGCCATGACGCCATACATGCTTATTTCCATGGCTCCCACGCCATGATGGGAGATGTAGTCACACATTTTGCTTCTAATAGCGCTACAGACGCTTAGGCCTAACCAAAATCCTCATTGGTTGCTTCTAAGGCCTCTCGCTCGTTTTACAAAGCCCATTCCTTAGGGAAATTAGGACTGAGACCGTCCTATGCAAAGGATATGACAATACTCATTCTGTTCTTACAAAGAATCCGTAGGGATTTTGTGGATTGATTCAACCAACTTACGGACGCTTAAATATTTCATGATGTTGGTTGACACGCAAACACGCCGGTCACGTGTTGTGCCATTGTCCACCTATAAATGCTACTTATGCTACACTCCTAGCACATATCATGTGACAACGGGCTCACTCCCCGAATCATCCTATTCAGTCAATTGGATTTGACTATGCTAGAGAGTTTACATCGAAAGACTTTCGATGGATATTGCAATGGGTTTGATGTTGGACATCACATTCCCATGTACACACCCAATTAGTCTCACGGAAACGACTACGATGGTAGTCCGAACATTGGTAATGCGCACCAATCTTCTTACATCCGCTTGGGGTGATGCGATATCGCATGAAGCCATGCTAATTCGTCTACGACCTACCGCCACTCAATGTCCCTATGCGTTACAGCTAGTGACTGGGTACATGTATTTTGTACTTACGCACATTTGAGTGAGCCATTTATGTGCCAATTGCGCCGCCACAGTGCTCTATGATGGGTCCTTACAGACAAATGGGCAACTAAGTTGGATTTGCGCTTCCAACAATCGTCCGCCACTTAAATGCCCTTGCTAGGCGATCTCCTTACCGCTAGATTTGCGGATGTCACTTTGATGAGATAGTCTTCCCGTCGTTAGGGGGAGATAAGAACAAGGATGTTCAACAGGAACGACAGGAATTGTCGTAGTCTGTCCCCACTATGTCTCATCTTGATCCCTATTAAAGTGACGAGATCACACAATTATGCTGCAAACACGCCTGCAAGGCAGGACGTCCCTACGAGAGGACGTAAGCGCCACCCTACAAGGAGGTAGGCATGGCGCCAATGACAAAGAGAGTGGCACTCTGGCGTTACAGGCCATGGCCCCAGCTAGGATGCGTGGGAGGCCCGTGGGTTCGAATGATACTTTGGCACATTCCAATCCTTTAATCATCAAGACTCAAAATCCGTCTCATGAGTATCTTCTGGGGTTATGGTTATCGTTGGGGGACGCTTCAACGTCAAACCCTATTCCTGAGAATATAGAGCTCTATGAAACTTACACTAGTGTACATGAGATGTGGGATAGAAACTCCATCAGAATTGATGATGTAGTTGCATATTTTGTTGCGCATGAGTTTTTAAGTCCGATGATATCGAACCACGCTCCGTTGATGAATGAATGCCAACGTAGAGAGTTTTTGGCCTAAATGGAAAGATGCGATCCAGGTTAAGATGGATTCTCTAACGAAGAGGAAGGTTTTCGAGCTAGAGATGCCAACACCTCCTAACATAAAACCTGTTGACTAATGGGTCTTCGTTAGAAAGCGTGATGAGAAAAAGAGATGGTAATCTCGCCTTATGGCGCAAGGCTTCTCACAAAACGCCTTGGAATCGACTACGATGAGACATATTCTCTCGTAATGGATGTCATTGCACTCCACTACCCTGTCAGTTTGGTAGTTTCCGAATAACTGAACATGCAGCCTACAAATGTGGTCACTATATATCTCTATAGGGATCTAGATACGGAATATACATGAAGATTCATGGTGAACTTCATTTACCCAAGTCAAGTGGCTCTAGACCATGGAGCGCGTTTACAAAGAGGTTGAAACGCTCACTAAAGTGACTACTTGATTGGGAAGGGATATGCCCACGCGTTTCTATAACAAGTTTCGGATTCTATCGCGGTTCATGTTGGACATGATCTTCATTAGAAGTCTTTAAAGAGTTAAGGGAAACCGCTGAACACTTGAAATCCGAGTTTGAGATGAAGGATTTTGGGAGAACACGATTATGTCTCGGTTTGGAACTTGAGCATCGTGTCGATAGATGCTTAGGCATTTTGACAAGGTCAAGCCTTCAAGCACCCCCATGATCGTCCGTAGTCTTGATCCTGAAAAGGATCCTCTTCGTCGAAAGGATGATGACGAAGATGTGCTAGAGGCAAAAGTGCCTTACTTAGTACAATAGGCGCATTATTGTACTTATCTCAATGCACAAGACCGGACATCTCATATGTTGTGAACTTGTTAGCTAGATATAGCTCTGCGCCAACGCGACTCCATTGGATTGGTGTAAAAGATATCTTCCGATACTTGAGATGTACGATTGATATGGGCTTGTTCTATCGCTACGAAGAGATGATGGATTCAGACCCATCACACACCAGAAACGCTGCCAACGCTGGCCTGCGTTCTCTATCCCCATTCCAAAACGACATGTGTTTTGGAAGGTTTTGCTGATGTTGGGTATCTGTCTGACCCACACAATGGTAATTCCCAATCCGGTTAAGTGTTCACCATGGGAAAAGACCGTGACATCTTGGAGGTCTACATAATAGACCCTAGTCGCTATATCTTCGAACAGTGTTGAGATCATTGCTCTTCACGAAGTGGTTCGTGAATGTATATGGATTGGATCCATAATTATGCATGTTCGAACAATTGTGGTTTGAAGTCTACCACAGATAAGCCTACGAGCATTTAGGATAATGCTACTTGTTTTGAACAAATGAGGCAAGACTACGTCAAAAGCGACAACACCAAGCATAATTAGCAACAACAGACACTCCTCGAGATCAAAGTGAACTAGGTTCAATCTGAGGACAGTGAGGCAGACTTGTTTACTAAGTCATTGCCCAATACCACGTTCGAGAAACATGTGGCAAGAATTGGCTTGCGGAAATTATCTGAACTCCCATGATCGTAGTCATCAGGGGGAGGTGCAGACATCAGGGGGAGATGTCTACATGTTTGTCTCGAATCGTGAAGGGTGTGTTGTGCTCTTTTTCCCCTTCGACCGAGGTTATTTTTGTCCCACTAGGTTTTTGTTACTCGGCAAGGTTTTTAACGAGGCAACGAGAGAAGCACCGCGTTTGGGCAACACAAGGGGGAGTGTTGAAGGAAAACCTAATTTGTGTTTAGCCCAAACTCTAGGTTACTTGACCTAGTGGTAATAGGATTTAATTAGAAGGATCTAGAATCCTAATCAATATAGAATTACTTTCCTTGTATGATTGAGATTCTATGCATTGTAATCCTCTATATAAAGAGGCCCCTATTATCAATGAGAACACACAGCAAATTCCTCTCAAATTCAGTTTCTCTACAACAAGATTTGAATTTTTTCATTTCTTATCTATCAGCATTTTAAGATCATATTTTCTAGTCTTAACTATTTATCAACTACCTATTTTAGAAAATGAATCATTTTTTTTTGTTAAGAGGAATGGGAGGGCTCCGATCTCTAGCAAACCCTAGCCGCCTAGGCTTGGGATTCCATCAATGGCGTGTGGCGCCAATGCCAAGCAGATCATCCATATTTGCCTCTCGCTGTTTTTTCGCAGCAAACCAACGCCGATTTTATTTGGCGAGCTTTCAAAGGGTGTTCTCCCTTGCAAAGGTGATATATTAGGGTTTCCCCTCCACCACATCGCACCGGAATGATTTCAAAGTGGAAGGTAGTTTTGCTGTCACCGACCGCTTAGGCTGGGTATCAGAAGAGGACTCGGATGAGTTCCAATTGTGCAGAGGTGGTGGTCCTATGTTTGTGCATCGGGATCTTTGGGATCCGGGTCGACATGGGATACTGAGTGCGGTAGTAGGTATCCGGTTGCAGCAGCGGGTGGAGTTTGTCTCCCAGTTTCGAGACGGTTGGCGACGATGTGGTGCTACAGCAGAATAGAAGAATGGCTTTGGGTGCCGGAGGCCCAAAGAGGAGGCCTAATGATGGGCTTTGGGTGCTTTGGTCGATGGGTGCAGTGGAAAGAGCCGATGCACATTGCTTGGGTCATGTTGCGGTAGACATGATGGTGGTGAACACGGCCATGATCGCTGGTGATACAAATGGGAGAGTGCTCTCCTCAGGATCGGTGCCCAAATCAATTGGGTGGCCCAAGTCCAGTTGGAAGCCCAAATCAATTGGTGAATGTTGGGTTTCCAAATCATTTGGGGATGCCTCTTGGACTAGGGCCCCATTGTGGACCAAAAGGATGAACCTGATTTCTCTAGGGTTTCGCATTTGGGATCCTGGAGGATTGATACAAATAGCTTCGTCTATGTGTGACATAGATGATACCAACTTGCACATATTGGGGGTGAATTTACACCAAGTATATGAGTCTTCTGGAGCACCACAATTCCGTGCATTGGCGAAGGAGGATTCAAGCTATTTTATTTTGTGTGATATGACCTTACAAAGGTGTGTAGGCTCAAGCAATTTTGGGCTTCAATGTAATAGTGAATGGTACCATGAATCCTGTATGGATTGCATGTATGTACCCAGGGGCGGATCCAGAAATTTTTTTCAGGTAAAGCAAGTCAATGGCAGGAGGGGAAGGGAGGAAAATTAAAGAGAAGCTGCAGATTTTGGAGGCAAATGTGAAGATTTTGCCTTGGTTTTGGCCTTTTTTGTCTTGATTTTGCTTAATTTCTGCCATTTTCTTTCCCAATTCACCTTGTTTTGCCCTATTTTTGCCATTTTCACATCCTTTGCCTACACCAAATCAATGTAAAATCAAAAATCCAGTCTAGGCAAGTGCCCAAGTTGGGCTCTATGTGGATCCGCCCCTGTATGTACCGTTCTAGCTTTTAGAATCTTGTCTAGTTTTCCTTGTTGCTCCTAGCACAGGTAGGCTAGCTACCTTAGATCTCAAATCCAATACCAATCGGATATGGATAGACCAAGCTCCAACAAGTATTTTCGATGCTTTATAATTTGATTGTAACCATTTATCTTAATCCAATAAAAAAAAAAAACTACCTATTTTAAATGCTTGTACAATTCATCATGAGTGTCTAACCCATTGTCAAAAGAGTAACACAAATGGCTATATTTTTCTAATTTGTTACTATACTATATATATAGAAAAATATAGCCATTTGTCTTGAATATAAAGTCAATGGTGGAACCATAAGGGTCTAGGGGTCTTTGTTCGTCAAGTTTGATTTTTGGACTATGGTAGTGTAGCAGTATTTACTTTTTTTTCTTTTTTCTTTTTTAATTTTGAATTTTGGTCTTGGAATAATTGAGCAATTGATGTAATTTGAATTTGAGAGATTTTCGGATCCCTCTAGCCTTGTACTGTTGCATAATTTTTATCAATGGAAAATTCTTCCATTCCATTAAAAAAAAAGTCAATGATGAAAATAAATATTTTTAAACTAAGTTAATTTATTTTTCACTTTTAAATTTGAATCCAATTACGATAAATGATCATCAATTTCCTTATGAATTCATTACCGATATGAGTACACCCAGTGGTGAGGGTATGCTAAAAAAAACTACACCTCTCAAGAAACGTTAGGGTTTCCACCGACAGTGAACTCAATCACATGCAACAATGCAAGTATGCAACCCCTTTGGATCAATGCATGACAACCCTCACCTCACCATAAGAAGCACCAATTCTCCAGGGAAGAGTAGCCTTGGATACCTAATGAACCTTGTGATGTCACGAGGATGCTTTGTCACACAATGCCTTGTGAACCCCAAAATTCGATTTCCCTTTATCTTCTTCGAGCGGAGCTTTCTGGTGGCAACACAATGTTGGTAAACTAGGCTCCATGTATCATAAGTAAAATTACAAAATTTAGATATCATTTGTGATTTTAATGCTGACGGATTCGTTTATACAACTAGTTACTAATCATTTAGTCTAACAATATTTTTCTCTATAATGATGGATGAAGTTCAAATTTGAATTTTTATAATATTTTTCTTTATAACAAATCAATCCCTTATTATCGTTTGATATCGTTTCTCAAGAAAGAAAATTAAATAGGCTTGGAGTGTCCAAACCTATTCTGAGTACCTGTTGGAATTGAGCTCTTTGGTGGACCATGCATATAGGCTCTGTTTCTTTAGGGTTTCGTATTTGAGATCCCGGAGGATCATTAATCCAACTAAATGCGCTTATGTTTATCTTTGGTTTAAATGTAACTTATTTAAGTGAGTACTGGTTGTCTAATGGGTGGTGCTAGCATGCCACATCCTAGACTTGTCCTTAGATGGCAAAGGAAAATATGTATCCGTGCCATTCTGACTTAAGATGAATGAGAATTAATTGATTGATTCAAAAATAAAAAAAGATTCTCATTATCAAGAGAAAGTTTTTGATGCGTCCGTCCCGCCATGTGATATTTGTCTAACAAAATTTCAATAATATTCCCCATCGCCTCCTACTGACTTGTCATACCACACGCACTGCGACCGTGCTGACTCCATTATCAAAACCCGGATTTCTACCCGCTCAAAAAAAAAAAAAAAAAAAAAAAAAACCTTCTATTTTCCCTGAGCTCCAATAATCCAGGAACAGTTAACCCCCAGCAAAAGTCAAACTTTATCATTCTTTTTGGTCAAAAACAATCTTTGCCCACAAGGCAACAACACCCCAAATATAAACACCAATATTCCTCTATTTCCACCACCTCTTTCACTACACCCACTCCGTCCTCCCATTTTGATTCCCCACAGGCCCACAACATTTCACCCTATTCTCAGAGCTTCTGAGGCTCTCCTTGCCTGTACTAAGCAAAAGTTGGACTGCTCTCATCAAGTCCCCCATTAAAAACCATATCTTCTTGGCGGGAGTTACGCAAGCAAGACAATTACTTATTAATCTATTTCCATAATCAAACAAAAACAAATTTTGAAAAAAACTAAAACGATCCCACCTCGCACCGAAGCCAAACCCAACCAACGCAACCTTTCCTCTCTGTTTTTCACTCTCACATTCCCAAATCATTTTCTTTTTGCTTCAACAAACCCAAGAAGACTCTGATTCTTTTGCTTCATTTTAGGATCCAATAGATAATTAACCCCCCAGAACATAAACCCAGATTTTTTGCTTCAAACCATTTCCTTGTCCAAATAAGCAAAGGCTTTGACTTTGTTTGTTTTCCTTTAATGTTTTGTTGACCCAGATTTGGGAATATACCCGGCGTGTCATTTTCATGGTTGGTTTATAATCAAGAAACCCAGAAACTCTGGTGATGAAGACATAGTTTATTACTTGATCAACTTGGTATCTGAAACGAAGCGAGTTCTGTAAAGATTGTTGCTTTTTGGTGGAGGAATTGGATTAAAGGTAAAGCCTTTAGCCCTCTTAATATGTTTTTTAATTTTCTGGGATTGTTATTTCATATGATATGAAGTAGAGTGTTCATAATTTTGTTGGGTTTTGATTTTTGACTGTGCTTTTGTCAATGATGGATGCTTTTGCTTTCAATGGGATTTTATAGTGGTGGGGGCATCAAAATGATTTTGTTCTTGGTTTTTGTTTTGATGAAATTGAGAGGGGTTGTTGTCGTTGTACTGGTTGCTATCATTATTATGTCAGTTTGTACAGGTCTGAAACTATCTTGTATAATAATGATGCTGTGCTCCATTTACTTAAATTCACTTAAGCTTGGTACCTTTGTTGTGGCAATGATTGTATGGCAAAAGAAGCTGCCTTTATGATTTGGTCTCTGCCTCAAACTTCATTGTTCTGTAGCCATTAGGTCTACAGAAACTTTGTTATGACCATAGAGATGCTTGGACCTCTCAAATGGATTCTGTGAGTCTGTTTCTTTTGTCTCTTTTTGGTTCTATAATGTGTTTCCTTTTCGTTTGTAATCTAAGAAAATGGATAAGAAACTCCGGAAAGAAAAGCCTCTTCTATTCTGACAAAGTTCTTTTTCTCTTATTTGATTGGATTGTGTTATGCTTATAATCGTATTGCACATTGATTGAAATATCTTAGAATTGTTTTTCATGCAGAAGAGGAGGTCCAGAAAGCTAGGAGTCTTCCAATTGCCATCGGATCTTTGTCTTTTTTTTATTATTGTTGTTGATAGAAATGGAATCCACACGAGTTTCACCAAGTGTTATAGCAAAGTTAATGGGTCTTGCTGAATCGCCACAGCAGCAGCCTGTCCAAAAAAGACGAAGAGTACTGTCTGAGAATTACTTTCACAGAGTTGCTTCTATTGGCGTCAGAGAGAAATGTCATTCATTGAGGTCGGTAGTAGGCCATCAAGATTGTAAGGATGTCTTTGAAGTTGTAAGTCCACTAAAAGGGGATAATGACTTTAACCTGTCAGTTCATAAGGGAACAGAAAACTCGGGATTGTCAGAATTGAAGATGGAGACTAGGCAGGAGGAATTTCAAGTGTCATCAGAGAAGTATGAATGTCTACCAGGGGAAGTTGGTCTTGATGGCTTACATAAGTTTTTGAGGTCTCCATTGAAGTCAAATAGAAAAGGATGCTCCCCCAGTACTGGAGTTGTTGCTTTGAAACCCAAGCATGGTTTGGCCGACAGTTCTGCAAGATCCTTCCCTCCAATGAGTTCCCTTGAAGCTTATCAGTTAGTTGATGAGAAGTGCACCGAGTTTCCTAGTCCTAGCAATGGGAAGATACACGGTAAAGGAATAGAACCAATTGGAAAGGTATCAAGGCCAAGGTCCAGAGGTGGCAACTCCATTGCAATGGCATCTGAACTCCTGAGGTCTCCTTCCTTGAATTTATCTGATCGGAGGAACCAATACCAGTCTTTTTCTTATTCAGATGAATCATACGTAGCCAGGGAAGCCAAAGGGCAACTCTCAGAACAATGGAAGAAGACTGAGAAGTTTGAAGGGTGTGGAAGGGCTGACAGAGGCATTACCCTTGGCGATTCACTTGCCATGCCTGTCCATGAAATAGGGCCAAGAAACTTGAATTACAAGCTTGGTATGCATTTTCGACCAAGAAAAAAGCCTGTTAAGCATGATCTGAAGGACCTGGACCTCAGTAAGTTTAGAAAACATCAAGATAAATATGAAGCTCTCTGTAATGAGTGGCCTTTCACGCCTAAAAGGTCTGTCAATTGGGCGCAAAGCAGGTCATGTGAGTACAAGTTCAACCATAAGGATCGTTCGAGACCTATAAATTTGAGAACCAACAATAAGAAATTTCAATCTTTTCCTAGCCTGGAATCAGAAGGTAGTTTTACAGTAGAAAATACTTGCATGGTCCACAATGATCTGAAGAATGGAACTGAGGAGAAAGACAGTAAAACTACAGATACTTCAGTCCAAAAGGTCTGTTGTTTCTTCTTTAGAAGACAGTCTTTTATCCTTCTTGTATATGAGTTTTCTGCAACAATGTACATCTTGAACATTTTTAGTGGTTGCTTGAATATTATAGTTACCAATTCTGTCCTGTGATGCTTTCTAAAATGTGGTAAAACTGCAGGAAACATCCATGGAAGTTGATGAAGAAAGCAATTTTCCTTTGCACTGCTTCACCACATCAGATTGTATGGCAAGCTTGGAGGATGTTTACCAGCCTAGTCCAGTTTCAGTTCTGGAACCACCATTTAGAGGAGATAATTCACCTTCGCCGGAACGCTTGGGAAGTGTCAATGTTGACACCAGTGGTGAGTTTACTAGAAGGCCTTTTCTCTATTATATCACTGTTACTTATATGTCCATGTTTTTGTTTTGTTTTGTATTTCCCTATTTCGTTTTTCATTTTCTATTTATATCCGTCCTATGTTTGTTTATGCAACTTCATTCTGAAATCAGAATACTCCGATACATGCTCCGAAGGTTCTGGAATGATTGTGTCAAGTGATGATGATACTAGTGAAAGATCTGTGAAAGACTATAAGGAAAGCAGTTTAGTGGGGTTGTTCAATGTTGAAGAAAGTAGAGACTTTTCCTACCTCATTGATGTGTTATTGGAGGCAGGCTTTTATTGTCGGGGAGTAGAAATGGACTGTGATACCTGGTGCTTTCAAGAATGCCCAATGAGCCATTATGTCTTTGAGAGCCTGGAGAAGAAATTTGGTGATCAGTTGTCTTGGAATAGGTCAGACCGGAGGCTTTTGTTTGATCGTATAAATGATTGGCTAATAGAGATTCTCCAGCCATCTATGGGTGAACCCATATGGACCAAGCCTGTATCTAGAAGGATTAGAACCCAGTCTGGTCAGGAGATGATAGAGGAAAATCTGTGGATGTTGCTTGTTAATCAAGAGAAGGAAGGAATGGAAGCAAGAAAGAACTTGGAAGAGAAGCTGCTGAGAAGTGGAATTGGGAATTTAGATTTAGGAGATGAAATTGATTTTATTGGTAGAGAAGTAGAGAGATTGTTGATTGATGAGCTTGTCGAAGAGTTAGTTAGCAACTTAGCACAGAGAGTTTGAAACAGCAGTGATTTTTTTTTTCTTTTTTGGATTTTTTTTAAAGAGAGTTACAGAAAAGATATTTGTGTAGATCTAGCTACAGTTTTGATCAAGTGAAGGGGTTGAAAAAGATATTTGTATAGAATCAAATTTTTTTCTTCATACATGATTGAAAAAAGATTGGTGCTGATGAGTTCATGAATTGTTTTAATGTTTGTATCAGTTTGAATGATCATTCTTTCTAATGAAAATTTAAATAGATAAGGATGATGCTATCTGGATGGTTCTATCTGGTCACTTGTTTTCATCTTTGTATCAGTTCTATCAGTCAACACTGGTTTTTAACAAAACAAATGAAGAGAGTGTCATGTGGTCATGTGGATTTCAACCCTTCCTGGTATAAATCCCACCTACTCTTTGAGGGGATTTGGATCGACAGGAAGCAAGAACCACAAAGATCAAAATTAACTAGCTGCAGATAATGAAATTACAGAATTTTTTAAACACTAATTACTGGTGTGTATCCGAGCCTTGTGCAAGCAGGAATGGATAGCTGACCTAAACCTCTATTCAATTCAAACCATTCCTCTTCATTCAATTCAACACTAAGGTGCCTAGCTAACCAGAACACCATAATAGGAAAGATTGGCACCAACTCCATTAAACCTACTCCTTTCAAAACCTCGAGCTATATATGCATCTACAGAAACACACCCTTCAATCCATTATCCACAACTCTATACAAGAAACTTTCCAACCCCCACATCTTAATTCCCTCACATTGTCACATGGAAGCTCACAAAATGTTCTCAGTCACCCACCTACTATTCCTCACCCTCACCATTTTATCTGCCACCTCAGCGCGAACTCTCGAGGAGCAGCCACTGGTTCCTGTTGTGCCTCTGGTGGTGTCGAATACAATTGGCACACCTTCCATCAATGCTGCACCAGTTGTCACACCTTCAGCTTCACAGCCTGCCACTGTGGCTGATGCTGATGACCACCATTCCTTAGTCTTCTTCCTGCACGACATTCTAGGTGGCACGAACCCCTCAGCTAGAGCCATGACAGGGATAGTCAACAGCCCTGCAGTCAATGGACAAGTGCCATTTGCCAAACCAAATGGAGCAGTCCTGCCATTTAACAATGGAATACCCCAGAACAACAACAACAACGGTATTCTAAGCAACAACAACATCCCGTTTCTCACTGGACTTAGTGGAGCAACGCAAAATGTGGTACAAAACAATAACAACAACAACAACAATTTCATCAATGGTGGGCAGCTCTTTCCAGGAGGCTCCACACTCCAAAACCTCATGTTCGGCACAATGAGTGTGTTCGATGATGAGCTAACTGAAGGGCATGAGCTCGGGTCTGGTTTGGTTGGCAAGGCACAAGGGTTCTATGTGGTGAGTTCTGAAGATGGTACGAGTCAGACTATGGCTTTCACTGCTATGTTTCAAAATGGGGGTTATGCTGATAGCCTTAGCTTCTTTGGGGTCCATCGTGTGGCTGCGTCAGAGTCTCACCTGGCTATCATGGGTGGCACCGGAAAGTATGTTGATGCGAAAGGGTTTGCCATTGTTAAGACATTCCCGGCTACCAATGAGCATCAAACTGATGGAGCAGAGACCTTGTTGCAGTTCACTGTTTATATTACTTACTAGTATGTGTGATTGAGTGCATTTTTCATTTTCAAGTTTGACAACAATTGTAATTTGCATTACCTGTGATTTTAGAGAAATGAAATTAAAGGATTCCAATTTGTTTTCTGTAACATATATTATGCAAAATTGAGACTTCTGCTCCTTAAATACAGAACTGCGTATCAATTGTTGGTTCGTCAACTTTATTTCAGGGTATGAAATTATGAACATATAAAGTATTGCCAGACTTGCTCAACTAAGATGAAGCAATGCTACCATATAAAACAGAAAAAATCGTGCAGTCTTAGAATCAGTTTATATCAATGAAAAGCATTTCCAGCCAGAAATGCAGTTTTAGATTTCACTAGGTGTATGATCAACCGGAATTCTCTAATAATTGTACAAATAATGAAAGGGAACCTAATCTTTAATTATTATGCAAATCGAAAGTTGGTATTGACTAAAACCTTAATCTTTGCATGCTGGTGTGCTATATATTGGGGATGTTTATTACTTTTCATTGAACTACGCTGAAACATTGGTACGGAATAAATAGAGTTCACAAATCACATCTGATCTCCACTAACATGAATCCTAATCATCATAAACCAGAGCTATGAGCAATTATTTTGGTGAGAGCAAGATATTGCCATACCAGTTGCTCATTAACTGAAGGATCATAATTAACCTCAGCCAGGAAAGCTTCAAACAATTGAGTACGTCGCTTAATTTTTCAGTTGCAATTTGCACCAAGTGTTAGTCCTAACCTGTAGGTTGAGATATTCTTATGTAGTTTTTTTGTATTATAACGTAATACAGTAGTTAATCAACAGATGTTTCTTGGATGAGAAAAGAAAATTACAGAACAAAGCCTCCACCACAACCTAATAAGCCGATGATGATGCTATTCTCTAGAAGGGGGTCTAACCAAATTTTCTGAGAGTACAAGCATGAGGTTCAAGCTCAAAGTTAACACAAGCATGAGGTTCAAAACTAAATTAACACAAGCATCACCTAAAAGTTAGCCTCGCGAAGAATGAGGTTCAAGCTAATAATCTCACATTTAGGCTGTCTGATTTCTTGCTTATAAATAGTAGTAACGGACTAATTCGCATCATCTTTGCCTTAAAAGGGAAGTGAAGAAACAGTGAGAGAGAGAAAAGTGAAGAACAGAACATAAGCTTTTCATTCAATTAAAGATACATGGAAGATGGATACATCAAATCCAACAGTGACATTGTCAAGCTCACAACACTATATGCACACACATTTTACTCAGAGAGGTAAACACTGATCTGCATTATGGTATCCACACCGTCCGTTGTGTGCTGGTCCTCCTGATGAAGGCTCTCAATGGCCCCATAACCATTCGCATTCTCGTACTTCCCGGTCCCGCCGATCACAGCAATGTGCGACACCGGCGCCGCAGTGCGGTGGACTCCGAAGAAGCTGATGGTGTCCTCCACGTCATGCTCGCCGTGCATGAGAACAGTGAACGCCATTGTGTGGCTGTTTCCGTCCAAAGAGCTGGCCAAGTAGAAACCCTGAGCTTTTCCGAGCACGGCGGAGCCGAGCTCCTGTCCTTCGGTCAGTTGGTCGTCGATGACGGTAACGGAGCCGAACATGAGCTTCTGGAGGGTGGCGCCGTTGGGAAGCTGACCGGCTGTGACGAAGGGCTGGTTGTCGCCGCCGTCGACGATGTTGTTGTTCCCGGAGTTTTGTATGACAGTGCTGGATTGGGAGTTGGTGAGGCCGGTGGTGCCGGTGAGGCCGGCGATGGAGTGGAGGTTGTTTCGGTTGTTGTCGACGAAGCCGTTGAGGTTGTTGTTGCTTAGGGGGGTCCCACCGCTGACGGGGAAGATGTTGTTGTTGGGTTTCGAGAAGGCGACGTTGGCCACCGTGCTGGCGATGAGCCCGGTCACCACCCGTACGGACGGTTGGGATCCTCCAAGAATGTCGTGCATGAAGAAGGCCAAATGCGGTTTCGCTTCGGTGGTAGCGGGCCCCGCCACGGGTGTTGCAACTGGGAGCGGCACTTTTGGTGTCGGGATGGCTGGGCCCGGGATTGGCGCGGTTGCGGAGGGGATGACGGGGCCCGCTACGGGTGTTGGCACAATAGTAGTGTCAGGTTCTTCGGGTTGGGGTAAGTCGGCTTCTGGCACCTCGGGGGTAACAGGAGCGACTATTGGTGATGCCACATCAGCGGGTGGTGTGACATCGGCTTCTGGCATTGCGGGGGTGACAGGAGCAACTATTGGTGATGCCACATCAACGGGTGGTGTGACGTCTGGAATTGGTGCCTCCATGTCGTCCTTGTTGTCATCCACGGTTGTGGTGGCAGGGATTTGGCCACTTGGCAACGGAGTGGTGGGATTTATCGGGTTTGAAGCCTGGACAGTTGTCGGGAGGGGATTAGTTGCTTCATCAAGGATCCTAGCTGAGTTGGCAGATCCAAGTGTGATGATGGCTAGGAATAAAATGTAGAAGGTGGCCTTGACTGCTTTGGAGGTCATTTTGGGTTGTGAAGAAATGAGGAGTATTTGAGTGAGTTGTGTTTGAGAAATGAAATGGTTTGTGTCGTTATATATAGTTTTCTGATATCTCCCAAGTGATGGAGTTGTTGTACCCTGTTTTTTTCTTTGCAGGGTGTCTTTGGTTGAGAAAACCAACTCCCATACTCTTTTTGGGCAGTTAAGGTGGCACTGGTGTATGAGTTTATATGATTAGGTGATGTTCACTACAGCCTAGTGTTTTGGCATAACCTTATTGGGAGACTAGTTTAGAGTTACCTATAGAGCATTTAGAGTAAAACTAAAACCACATCGTGCATAGATGGCTAAAAACTAAAGGATTAAAGTGGCATTTAAAACTTAAAAAGTGCAGCAGTCAAAACTCTCTCCTTCCATCCCTTGGCTTCTGGTTTCTACATTCAGTCAATGGGAACGGAAGTATATATCCAACATAAGGACATGTGAAAAAATCTTATAGGAAAGGGTACTGGTTCCTGTCATAATCAGTAGATCAATTGTAGCAAAAATTCCACTATTTAGATGACAAATCTACTATAATTCAACTGAACATAATAATTAAAGATTAGGTTCCCTTCCATTATTTCATCTAAATAGTGGAATTTTTGCTATAATCATCCAGTGGAGTTGTCACCATCAAGTTCTGTAGTTCAACTCCTATAGGGCTGTTCTAATATTTGAAACTGGGTCATTGTTATTACTCATCTGGTGTCATACTTGAACAAAAGCTGCAGTAGTCCATTACATAGCATTTTGTGGTGGGGTGTTTCAATATATGCTCAAAATTGTGTTGTTCATAATCATAATACTGCTCATAATTGCTACTTTAATTTGCATATCCAAATCTACTGGAACAAAAATTGGGTGGCCAAGTAAACTTTTCCTACTTAATTAGGTTCAACATCTGGTATTCAATCCATCTCTACTTGATTGAAGCAAGGAGTTTGTATCATAATGGAAAAGATGTACGTCTGTCTGCAATTTTGTCTAGTTAACTGATTGATTTCATAATGAATTTGGTTTCTGAACCCAATTATGGGTAACATCATTCCTATTTATAATTGAAACATAATACAACCAGAAAATCTACAATCACAACAATGTAGTCTAGCTGAGGTAGACATTGAGCTTAAGCATCTTGCTGGCTGCTTCTTCAGTTTTCACTGTCTTAACTGTTGCATAGCCATTTGCACCCACATACTTTCCAATGCCACCAATAACAGCAACATGAGATTCATCATGCATATCCCTCCGATGAACTCCGAAAAGTCTCAATCCGTCCTTAAATTTACTATTAGCAAAATGTGCAGTCATGGCCATCATGTGGCTACTACCATCTTCAGAGCTTGCAACATATATCCCCTGTGCTTTTCCAATGACCAGTGAACCATACCCTGAAGTAAAAGTTTCGAATATATCCTCATCAATCACGGTTACTTCCCCAAACTCCAGTTCTTGCAGTGTGGCGCTAGCAGGAAAAAATAGTCCAATGCTGGATAAATCTAGCGTTTGAGTGGAGACTCCAGAAACTGGAGAAGTAGTGGTATGCATGGGATTGATTTCTGAGATGGGGACTCCTCCATTTGGAGGAAATAGTCCTAGTGGTTTTGAGAATGGCAGCTGAGGACTAGTCACTTTGGTGGTTGCTGGTTTGGTCTTGGATGAGGGTTGAGTCACATTCATGAGCACATCTCTCATTAGGAATGTGAGTTTGTGATGGTGGTTGTGAGGGTGTGATGGGTTTGAATTGCTTAAGCTTCGAGCAGCGGCAAAAGAGTGGTTTATGGTGGTGGTGATTAGCAGGATTAAGCTGCAAGCTATGGTTAGCATGGCCATTTTGGTTCTTGAGATTATGTCTTTAGCTAGCTGTTTTGTCTGCACCAGTTTATTCATCTATAAGAGGTTGATTCATGAGTGGATTTGGTGAAAATGGGTTTGGTAGTTAAATTGGTTATCGTCATCAATTATTTAGCTGTGGATTTAGTATGCTAATCATAAACAATACAAAGGAGAAAGGAAATTAACCATTAGTGGTGGATCAAGAACAACATAGTTTATTCATTAGCTAGAGACACCAATAGTTATCATCATCACCCTTCAGGGCAAACTCCAAGACTATTATCCCCCAAGTAACCAAAAAAGTGTGTTCTTGCACCTTCATATCTGGCACAGACACCTTCATGTTAATTTATTGCATTAGCCTTTCAATTCACAGTTGTTCCATGCATAACCAAACCCTAAACTAACCCTAAACTAATTAGGTCCATCACAACATTTGCATTTGAAATTGCATTCAGCAGTTAAAATTCCTTTTCTTTATAAGAGAGGCAATTCAGAGGTTAAGGAAATCATACACTCCTCTCAGATTTTATGTATGGTCACAAACCTCCGAACACAACTTTAAAGTTTCCTTGGTAAGTCTTTGCAGAAGGCACATGTGATTAGCGGTGAGCACCCTCAGCTCTCCTCTGTCGTATTATGTTTAATCTGTGTGTGATTCATGCATCCATAATCCATTCAGATCCTCAAGCCTTGTATACAGGCCTCTCCACCATCTCAATCCTTGCACTAAGACAGGGCATGAGCCACTACACTTTGTGGTATATCGTATGGCCATTGCAACTGCCTTGACATGGTACCTAGAGAGACATTCTAGGCCTAAAATGACTATCAAGGTCATGGCAAACATCATGCTGCTAAGCATGTTTGAGCAAGTAATTTTTTGTTCATTGCAACAACTTTTTTTCTAATCCTCTGTTTTTAATACTTTGCGGCCCTGTAATGAACCAAAACCTATACTACGTGGGCAGGGAGAACTTCAATGCCACATTCACATCGGCCATGTGCCACATGCTTCCGGTGTTTGCATTTGTCACTACTCCGCCTTGGGTTCTTACTCGGTTCATACGTACATTTCGACCAGTAAGTCAAGTCAACCACCACATGTCAGGTAATCAATGTAGTCGACGGTGAAATCATCAGAATCCGATTCGGAAGTCAAGTTCCCAGTGGTGGGCATTCGGGGTCTGCAAGTTTGAGCTTGAGCGCTGAGTTCCTCAGTTGTCATATTTGAAGGAATTGTGTCTTAAAACAATCTTTTTAATGTAATTATTATTGTAATTATTATTAATCAAAAGGACAAGTTTATTGTTCATTGCTTATATTTAATATTTGATTGAACAAGGTCCAAGGAATATGAGTTAAAGAGAAAGTAATCTAAAGAGTTAGATGTGTGAGACCTTTACTCTTTTACACTCTTATCCTAAAAAGTTCATAGTCATAGGATTATCACTTGGACATTGATAATCCGGAAAGACTAGCACATACTATGTATGCTCAATATGGAGGATGATATGTCTCTTGTCATTTGTGTAGAGACACTAATACAAGTATGTGGGTGCTCTTAACTTAAAGAGTACACTGAACGCGATCATTAGAGTTCTTGTATGGAGTCTTACTTACATGTCAAACTTGAACTCTAAATTGCAATAATACAAATTAGTCATTTGACCTGAGACACCATAGTTGTCTTATGAGTGAATTGATTATCTCTTGATGATGCAATAATATTGTGTCCCTTAATGGATATAATAGATGCATTCATTGGTATAATCAATTCGGTCATGGAGACATGTGAGTGTACATTAAGGAATCTCTATCCTTAAGTAAATAAGGTGTATGTTCAAAGATGTGATTCAATGAGTCTTTGGCCAAAGCATTGAATGGGATTAAAAAGGAGTTTCTAATCACATTCTAAGAATCACATAAGAATGAAAATCACATTAGGGGATTGACATATCAATTTCATACCCCGATGATGTGATTTAGAACATAGTGTTAGAGAAGGACCGTATTGTATTGTAATTCCAATTGAATAGGTTCTTTGTCATTCTACATTAATTAGGGTAGTCATGATATGTTGCAATACGTCACTCATGACTTGTGAAGTCCCGAGGATTAATAAACATTTATAATCCTAATAACAAGGGAGAATCAAAAATGGAGTTTTTGATTCGTAAACAAAATAGAATGGTTTCTATAAATTTCACTGCCTTGTTAATTAGAACCTAAGAGATCGCACACCATATAAGTGGATCATTGAGATTATATATGAAGAAGATTAAACAAGAGTTGGTTATGACCAAATAATTAATTAGATTTATTATTTGGACATAATTAGGATTTTCGGGTAAATCCGAACCTATTGGGCCTAAACGATTGTCGGGTTTTTGGTGTGGACTTGGGCTTCACTAAGTGAGATTTAAATAAAAGCCCAAGACACATTTTTAGTGCCCAATAACATGTATGGACCAGCCAACATATTGGCTTTATGAAAGTCAATATTTTTCTTTTAGTAATTGGAGTTATTTCCTATTATATAAAAGTGAAAGCATGGACATAATAATAAGCGTGTCTCCACACTATTATTTTCAGATTTGAGAGAGAGAGAGAGTTCATTACAAAATTAAAGGAAAGAAGAACACTTGCATAATTTCTTCTTTTCTTTCATCTTTCTTCATCTCTTGATTCACTTGGTGAAGATCCTTAGAGGCCATATCCTTTTGTAGATTTACTTATCACATCAAGTAGAAGATTACAAGCACAAGAAGGAGTACAAGAAGAAGTTCTTAATTCAAGGTGCTTCAAGGTGGAGGAAACACACACAAGAAGAGATCAAGGAGAGGAACTTTGGTGGTTCACTTGGATCGGATTAAAATCACGCTCCAAGGGTGAGTAGAACATAAACTACTTATTTGTTCTTCCTTACTATGCATGCCATGTTTATATACATATCACAATAAGCCAAGATCATGGGTTAAAGGAATGGATTTTATGTTTAGTTAGTAGTTTAATGATTAAACTAATTCCGCACTAATTAAAAAGTTTTGAAATCCATCCATTCCTTCAATATTGGCCAAGTTGTTAAGTCCAACTGAGAACAACTTCTTTTTGCCATCTTTGTCAGGGCTAGTGCGTGCCTTGTCATCCATCTCTTTATTAAGAAACCTATTCGAAAGCCAAATGGACTAGAGTAGTCACTAGACTACTGATTGAAATTGGGACCAGAAAGAGTGAATTCCTAATGCAATTGGATTAGGTATGTTGATCCCCGAGGTGAATTCGTTTTGGGAGGCAGAAGCAAGGAGCGCAAGAGAGAAAAATACTCAGGTGACTGCCGATGATGGCTTTTTATACCTAGAGGCTAGAGCGAATAGCAGGATTGTAATTCAAAAAAAAAAAAAGTAGGAGGCAAAATCATCATTTTCTATGCCGGCTTGAGCCTCCGGTACTGGTTGAACTCGAGCTGGCATTGTTACCAAGCTGATGAACAATACTTTAGGCTCTTTCGGTAAGTGTATAATAAAGTAGAACAGTGAATAGATAGACAAACTTACTTAGTAGGAAATAAACTTTTTCAACACCATCAAAAGGGCGATTTGGGCATGGAATGGAGTCATGGACTAACCAGAGAATTGCCCATGAATACATCTACATACACCCCAAGGAACCCAAAATTGCCACAATTACTGTGCCTAAGGGATTAAAACCTGAGTTAAGAACCTGGATTATCATTTTTTTTCTCATCTTTTGTTTTAAATTTCTAATCTTGTAATTTTTCGTGGGAATTTCAACAAATTATATATCGTGTCAAACCACAAAAAGTTTATTTTTGTCCAACAAAATGTGCCTTGATAATCAACACCTGAGTAGTATGCCATCGAAAATGATGCAACAACTTACAAGCTTTCTACTAAACATTGGACGTTCCAAATGTAAACGTAATTCGTGACTCGTTGCATAACTTGCAAACAAATTCTCCCAAAACTATTCGGTTTTCGTTTAAATAGAATTCAAATCTATTCAACATCTATGTAGAAACACGTACCCTATATGCCTAAATCAAATGGGCAAGAATCTAGAACAGAATTTGTATATTGAGAGCAAAAAGTTTAAATTCTTTAAAATCCTTTTCTTTCTCGGACAAAAGAAAAAAAAAAAAAAAATCCTTTTCTTAGAAATACACCACACACTTCAAAGTTGAAACCTTGAAGTTCTCTGTACCAATTTTCCAAAACCCCGAACCCGAAGCATAAATCTCCAAGACCCGAACTTTCACACTCTCCACACCCCAAATTCCAATGCACCTCTACAGTCTCACTCTCCAGCGCGCGACGGGCATAGTCTGCGCCATCAGCGGCAACTTCTCCGGCGAAAAGACCCCAGAAATCGCCGTCGCCCGAGGCAAAGTCCTCGACCTTCTCCGCCCCGACGCCGCCGGTAAGATCCAGACTCTCCTCTCCGTTGAAATTTTCGGCGCCATTAGGTCTTTAGCTCCGTTTAGGCTTACCGGCTCCCGAAAAGACTACATTGTCGTCGGCTCCGATTCCGGCCGAATCGTAATACTAGAATACAACAAAGATAAGAATGTATTTAATAAAATTCACCAAGAGACCTTCGGAAAATCCGGGTCTCGCCGGATTGTTCCGGGTCAGTACTTGGCGGTTGACCCGAAAGGCAGGGCTGTTATGGTTGGAGCCTGTGAGAAGCAGAAGCTAGTGTACATTTTGAATAGGGATGTAGCTAACAGGTTGACTATATCGTCGCCGTTGGAGGCACATAAGTCTCATAATATAGTGTTTTCGATTTGTGGGGTTGATTGTGGGTTTGATAATCCTGTATTTGCTGCCATTGAGCTGGATTATTCCGAGTTGGATCAGGATTCGAGTGGGGAGGTGGCTCGGAAGTATGTGACTTTCTATGAGCTTGATTTGGGGCTTAACCATGTGTGTAGGAAGTGGTCTGATCAGGTTGATGATGGGGCGAATTTGCTGGTTATGGTGCCGGGAGGTGGGGATGGGCCGAGTGGAGTGTTGGTTTGTGCAGAAAATTTTGTGATTTATAAGAATCAGGGACAGGGGGATGTGAGGGCTGTGATTCCTAGGCGTGCTGATTTGCCTGCGCAGCGTGGGGTTCTTATAGTTTCGGCAGCTACTTATAAGCTGAAGTCCATGTTCTTTTTTCTTTTGCAGACTGAGTATGGGGATATATTCAAGGTGACTTTGGAGCATAATGATGATGTTGTCTCGGAATTGAAGATCAAGTACTTTGATACAATCCCAGTCACAACTTCAATGTGTGTGTTGAATTCGCAGCTTTTGTTTGCTGCTTCGGAGTTTGGGAATCACGCTTTGTATCAGTTCCAGGCAATAGGCGAAGATCCTGATGTGGAGTCCTCCTCAGCTTTGTTCATGGAAACTGAAGAGGATTTCCAGCCATTGTGTTTCCAACCTAGAAAACTTAAGAACCTTGTTGGGATTGATCAGGTTGAGAGCTTGATGCCGATAACGGACATGAAGGTCTCTAATCTGTTTGAAGAAGAAACACCTCAAATATTTACGCTTTGTGGCCAGGGTCCTCGTTCATCTCTCAGGATACTAAGACCTGGTTTGGCTATCAGTGAGATGGCTGTGTCAGAGCTTCCTGGCATACCGAGTGCTGTCTGGACAGTGAAAAAGAAGGTGACTGATGAGTTTGATGCATACATTGTGGTGTCATTTGCAAACGCTACTCTTGTGTTTTCAATTGGTGAGAGAATCGAAGAAGTTATTGACAGTGGTTTTCTTGATACTACCCCTTCACTTGCCGTGTCTTTGATAGGTGATGATGCTCTCATGCAAGTTCACCCAAATGGCATTAGGCATATTAGGGAAGGTGGACATATCAATGAATGGAGAACTCCTGGAAAGAGAACGATTATAATGGTTGGCTCTAATAGACTTCAGGTGGTCATTGCTTTGAGTGGAGGAGAACTTATATACTTTGATGTTGATATGACTGGTCAACTGGTGGAGGTTGAGAAGCATGAATTGTCTGGAGATGTAGCTTGTCTGGACATTGCCCCAGTACCTGAAGGGAGACAAAGATCTCGTTTCCTTGCAGTTGGCTCATATGACAACACGATTTGTATTTTGTCTTTGGATCCTGATGACTGTATGCAGATTCTGAGTGTTCAAAGTGTCTCTTCAATTCCAGAATCTCTCCTCTTTCTTGAGGCTCAGGCATCAGTTAGTGGTGAGGATGGTGCGGATCATCCTGCCAACCTTTTCCTTTATGCCGGTCTACGAACTGGGATTTTGTTCAGAACAGTGGTGGATATGGTGACAGGTCAGCTTTCTGATTCCCATTCTCGATTCTTAGGACTAAGAGCTCCTAAGCTATTTTCTATTAATATAAGAGGCAAGCATGCCATGCTTTGTTTGTCATGTCGGCCCTGGCTTGGTTATATTCATCAAAGACATTTTCTGTTAACACCACTATCGTATGAGACTATTGAATATGTGGCCTCATTTTCATCTGATCAATGTGCGGAAGGTGTAGTTGCTGTTGCTGGCAGTTCTTTGAGGGTTTTAACTATTGAAAGATTGGAAGAAACATTTAATGAAACTGTGATTCCTCTGAGGTATACCCCTAGAAAGTTTTTGGTTCAAGTGAAACGAAAGCTTTTGGTAATTATTGAAAGTGATCAAGGAGCATTCACAGCAGAAGAGCGTAAAACTGCAAAAAGGAAAACTAGGAAGGATGTTGATGAAGATTTCTCTCCACCAAGGAAGCGTAGGAACACTAGTAGCAATGGTGGTGCAGATCTTTCTCCACCAAAGGAGTGCTTTGAGGCTGCAGAAATAGGTGAAAAAAGAAATGGTAATGTGGAGCAGATGGAAAATGATGATAATGAGGATGATCCCCTCTCTGATGAGCACTATGGCTATCCCAAGGCAGAGTCTGACAAATGGGTTTCTTGCATTAGAGTTCTTGACCCAAAGACAGCAACTACAACTTGTTTGCTGGAGCTCGATAACGAAGCTGCAATCAGTGTATGTACAGTGAATTTTCATGATAACGCCGGCCTGGTTGGGGCAACTCCTCCGAAGGAGTATGGTACGCTTTTGGCTGTTGGAACCACAAAGGGACTTCAATTTTGGCCCAAGAAAAGTATAACCGGAGGATTTATTCATATATATCGATTTCTTGATGATGGAAAGTCCCTTGAACTTTTGCACAAGACAGAAGTGGATGGTGTTCCTCTTGCTTTATGTCAGTTTCAGGGAAGGTTACTAGCAGGGATAGGATCAGTGCTCAGACTATATGATTTGGGGAGAAAAAGATTGCTTAGGAAATGTGAGAATAAGCTGTTTCCCAACAATATTGTATCCATTCACACCTATCGTGATCGAATATATGTAGGTGACATTCAGGAGTCATTCCACTACTGCAAGTATAGGCGGGATGAGAATCAGCTGTATATATTTGCTGATGATCGTGTTCCAAGATGGCTGACAGCATCGTTCCATATTGATTTTGACACGATGGCAGGTGCGGACAAGTTTGGGAATGTGTGCTTTGTGCGGTTACCACAGGATGTTTCAGATGGGATAGAAGAAGATCCAACAGGTGGGAGGATAAAATGGAAGCAGGGGAAGTTGAATGGTGCTCCAAACAAAGTGGAGGAGATCGTGCAGTTTCATGTTGGCGATGTAGTCAGCTACTTGCAGAAGGCATCTCTCATTCCAGGTGGTGGTGAGTGCATCATTTACGGGACAGTGATGGGTAGCTTGGGTGCATTGTTTGCATTCACTTCCCGTGATGACGTTGTCTTCTTTTCTCACCTGGAGATGTATATGAGGCAGGAACATCCACCCTTGTGTGGGAGAGATCACATGGCTTATAGATCAGCTTATTTCCCGGTTAAGGATGTGATTGATGGAGATCTTTGCGAGCAGTACCCAACACTGCCTATGGATGTACAGAGGAAAATTGCAGTCGAGTTGGATAGGACTCCTGGAGAGATACTAAAGAAACTCGAGGAAATTCGAAATAAGATCATTTAAGAAAGAACAAGCTCAAAAGGATCCTCCTGTTCCTTTTTCATACCTTGTGCATTTAGTGTCCCTGAACTGATATCGTTGTTTTGGTCGAACAGATGATTGATACTGATGAGAATTTGGTTTATGTGTGCAGGTCAATTTTGAGATGCAAATGGCACATGAATGTTTGGATTAACCAGAAGTGTTATCAAAAGAAGCGCTGTGCATCTTGTAGACACCCTTTTATGTTGCAATTTCTCTTAATGGATTTTGTTTTCCATTCCTGTTCCTTCTCTGTTTAACAATATGTATGGTTTTTTATTTATGATAATTTGAATTGCTCAAAAATCCAATTGCAATGTGATCGATTTCCTTACTTTACAACTTAACTGAAGCGGCAATGCTGTGTTGTTAAGTGATAAATAGTGCATAAAACAGGACATGTACGAGAAACATGCATGTACCACAATTTACTCTTGATTACTCAGTTCATCCAATTTTTTAGGCAGATCACTTGGAAAATCAGGAACGGGATAAAGTCCAATGATGACTACAACTGCTCCAACAACACTACACAACAATGACTAACAGGATTTTCACCAACACACGATTCACGGAGAGATACTGAAGAAACTTAAGGAAGTTCGAAATAAGATCATTGAAGAAAGACAAGCTCAAAGATAGCCTCCTGATATTTGTCATACCTTGTGGATTTAGCATGGCCGCATGGGTCCCTGAAGTAATATCGTTGTATTTGTCAAATGGATGCCTGATGCTAACGAGAACTTTCATTTGTGCAGCTTCACAGGGTCAATTTTGCATGGATTGTTGCTGATCATCTTAGTTACAAGACACAGGACAAACATGATGGAGATTGTCTTTTCCTCGTTTTGAAGATCTGGGTAAACAGTTTCTGATATAATAATTGAGACACTATTGGCAAAGGAATGAATGAATGAATGTTCAGATTAACCAGAAGGGCCGGTAAACAGTTTCTGATATAATAACTGAGATACTATTGGCAAATGAATGAATGAATGTTCAGACTGACCAGAAGGGTAAACAGTTTCTGATATAATAATTGAGACATTATTGGCAAATGAATGAATGTTCAGATTAACTAGAAGTGTATCAAAAGAAGTAAACAGTTTTTTATTCTGCTTTCCAAAGGATATGCTGTAGAGTGAGGTTATTGAAATGGGTTTATTTGTCTCGTTATATTCCACTATTGTTATATCCAATGGCAGTTAGGTACAATTGAGTAGGGGAAAGAGACCGGATATGTTGTATTTATTAGTACTGTCAATGGGTCGTGTTGGGTTGGGTTCGTGTCGGATTGGGTCAAGATATTTGTCGTGTCGCAAGATACAAACTCAAATCCAACTAATTTAATAATCGTGTCAAAAATTTAAACACAAACCTAACCTATTTATTAAACGGGTTACCCATTTCTAACCCACTTAACCCATTTAACAAATATGCCGTGTCGTGTTAGACAAAATGACTCATTTAAGGGTTAACAATGCGACCCATTTAACTAAAAAAAATGCATAAATTGATTAAATTAACTAAAAACTCTACAAGACGAAGAATATAAATAATTGTATATATTCATAAATAATTAAATCTAATAATTATAAAGCAAAATATTTCAAATTGTCTAATCTTATGATCAAATACTCCCAACGTCTAAATTTTCAAGAAGTATAGCATAATCGGGTTATACGGGTTCACTTCGTGTTGGCGGGTTGACCCGTGGCCGACCCATTTATTAAATGGGTCATGGCGGGTTGACCCACGGCAGACCCGTTTTTTAATCGTGCGGGTTCAACCCGCTTTATTTCGTGCGGCTTTCGAGTCATGTTATCAGGTCGTGTCAGAATTAACAGCCCTAATATTTATTTAGGTTGAAAGTGCTTAATTAAGTGTGTCGACTAAAACACACAGTATCTGGTATTGATTAAGTTTCACAAATGGGGTTTGTGAGACTTTAGAGATGAAATCTTGTTGCCAGTGTGAAGCACAATGGCCTTTGTCATTCGTGTAATGAATTATACAGATGGTGTTTTTTATTTCTCTTAAAACCTTTTACAAAGTAATTCCCAGCAATACAAGGAAACTGAAAAATAAATCCAATAAACAACATGATATCATCTCTTGAGTTGCTTCTTGCTCAGTATCTATATACTACAAACTTCCAGCAAGATTCTACTTATTGTTTGTCATTCTCCCTCTTCAACTCTCCCTCCAACCTTGAATTTGCCATGGAACATCTTTTGTCTAACCAATTGATTATGTCCGAAAACACAACCTCAATGTTCTCAAGTGGCTCTCCATAGAGTAGACCATGCCACATTTTCGGGTACAACTTCAATGTCTTGTCATAACTCGACGCCACCTCATGGAGTTGTTTACTAACCGAGGTATCAGTGACTTTATCGTCTTCACCGTGGAGGACTATGAACGGCAACGTGACCTCTTGAAGCCTTTGCTCAAGCTCCGTGCTGACCCTCAAGAGTTCGTAGCCGGTCTGCAGACGAGGACGGCCTTTGTAACAGTAGGGGTTTTCCCTAACCTGTTTTCTAACCTCGGGTACTTTGAAAGCTAAATCAATGACATCATTTGTAGGGATTATTTTCCAAGTTGGAATAACCCTGCAGAGCTTTGTCAAAACACTGACCACAATCGGAGATGGCCTCATTTCATCTGCAATCTGTTAATACAAAAAAATAGATTAGTTTTCATTAGAATTTCAATGAATTCAAGAACAAACCAACCTTAGAATTATAATTTGACTGTATGCTACGTATGCTTTGGTAGACTGATTCAAACTATTTGCTGGACCATGCTTATTTTACCAATTAGACGCTAGATTTGACATCGATTATTGACAAGATGCCATTATGTGATTAACAGAGGGATTTGGTCAACAAATACAGTTTCTTTAAATTTATATATCTAAAAGCTACCCAAAACGTGCAATCAAAAACTCCAAAAAGAAGTCCAATAAAAACGTGTGGAAACAAGAAAGAAAAAGTAGAAGACAAACAAATAGAAGCAAATTGATATTGGGGTCGTAAGTGCTCTTTACCTTACACATGGGGGCAACTAAGACCGCACCATCCCAATATTCTGGCTTTTTCCTATGAACAAGCAGAGCCACAGCTCCTCCCATTGACTCTCCCAACAGATACCTCATCTTCCCTTTGTTCTCTTTGCTCTCTGTTCAATCAAATTCAACCATTAATATCCAACACACATATAATCCACCAATAAATAGGGTAATGCTTGTTTCGGATGCTATTTAGTTTCTGAGTGCAGAATGACACACTGAGAGTGAGAATACTAACCGCAAATCTTTGTGAAGTGAGCGGTGCAGTCATCGACAACATCATCAAAGCTTTTGACAAAGCCTGAAAGGCCAGCTGATTTTCCATGGCCTTCATAGTCTATCCCATATATGGCAAAGCCTGCTTTGGCTAGTCTGATTGCAGTACCTATATACATAACCAGGAATATGAGTTTAAAATTCATAATGGGAAAAACAAAATTTGAAGGAGTATAGTTCATCCAACTGAGTAATTAGTGCTCACTGTTCATGGTGATGCTGCACTCCATGGCGTATCCATGACAGAAGAAGATCAAGGCTTTCGGGGGCTTGTTGTTTTCTGGAAGCCATTTGCATGTGAAAAGATTCATTCCCCTAGAGTTTAAGATAAACTCCTGCAATACAAAGATGAACAATTAGAATCACACAGAGAACAATATTTCTGAAAATAAATAAGAACCCAGTTCAGAACTTGCGCTAACCTCTTCATATTTGACACTCTCCATATCAATGGCCTGCAGAAAATTATAACCAATACACAAAACAAATCAGAAAACAAACAAACACATAAAAACCAACATGATATTAGGAACAAAAACAGAGAGAGAGAGAGAGAGAGGGTATTACCATGATATCAGGAAGAAGAACAGCGAATGAGTGAGAGAATTAGTGCAGAGAAAGATAAAGATCGAAGAAAATAGGAATACAAAAAACGAGTGGGAGTGGATGGTTTTGTGTATATAGGAAAGTGCTGAGGTTTACATATATGTAGTGGGAGCTAAAGGAGCCAAAATAGGTCCGGCCGTGTTGCATTGTGGTCAACTTTGCACTCTATTCACAATTTGGACTTTTTATAAGCTTACAGGGATTATAGTTGAAACTTATTAAATTGATGAAAACGAAATGACATAACTGAATACACTAGTACTTTAGAGATTGGAAGCAAATTAACTTGACACACACGCAATCAGACTAGCCAAAGCAGAGGCTTACATTGTAATATTGTACATATATTGTAATATTGTAATATTGTACATAACCAATTAGGATATAATATAGCTCCCAACTCATGGAGAACTATACTCTAACAGTCTAACTCTTTGCTCAAGGCCTTAAACTTAGGATCTGGCTCCACCTTTCTCCAAAAAGGATCTGGCTCCTTTGAAAATCAAAGCTGTCTATCATAGAATATTAGAGATGGATAACAAACTAATTAATTGAAAATTGGTGCAAAGAATGTGGGCGAGATTTGGGTATTTTAATTCGGGTGTGACTCTTGCATTGGATAATTATACAAGTAAATTATTTTGTACATTTATAACAAGATATATAAGGGATATTTTCCATTTGGTTGTTGATAAAGTAACTTCCTTTTTGGATATGATTGGTTTAATTCTATTCTCAATCGGATAGTTAATATTTTGAAGTATTTATTGTTAAATATATATCACTGAATTATGAATATGATTAACAATACAGATTTGTTCACCTAAGGGACAGTTTTAAGAGAATGTAAGAGACAACTGCATCTTAACCACATGTATAAAATTTAAAAGCATAAATTATAACCACTTAAAACTTTGCATTTATTTTTAACCGTCAGATTCACTTGTCCATCATAGTCTCTTAAAAATTGTCTCTTAGGTGAGCAGACATTTACAACCATATATACAACAATATATATGTAATTATAACAACAAATTATACAATCGTATATAAATTACAATAGACAACATGCAAATGAAAATTGTAGTTGCAAAAAAAAACTGAGTTGTGATTCAATAGAAGCTTACAGATCGACAGTGTCCTTTAGACACAATCTCGCTCCCCCTTAGTACTTCTAGTCGTTAGGCGTTTGACCACCAGGATACAACTAGTGATAATTCAAAGGACCTACCTCGGGGCCTTGGACTATTGATAATTGTGTTTATGGAAGAACGACTATGACGTTTATATAGTTAATTTGTTGTTTCAGACAAGACTTGATTTGATTAGCCTTATCTTTCATATTTTAATTTGTATTCTGAAAATAAAAGGTAATTAAATTTGATTTCTGAAACTAAATTAAAAATTAATTCTTAAGTTAAGTAATATTGTCTTGGCCGCATTTTGTGGAAGTCTTATTTCATTTTCTCTAGATATTACTTTATTCCAAGTCAAAATGGTGCGCATGCCGCGTACGCCATGTGGGCCTTTGCTTTCATAGTTTCATTCAATGAATTTTAAGTTTCCTTTATAGTTCTTTAGGCGACACACAAATCAGATAAGAAGGAAATGGAAGATATGACTGGGAATTGAGCAGATAAGTCCTCCGATGACGAGAGTCACGAGACAACTTTTGGTAATGGAGACGCTGCTTTTCTAGAGAGAGTGGGGAAAAATGAAATTAACAAGAATTTCGGGTTGGTTAGGCTATTTAATAGATATTAAGGGGGTGTGAATGTGAACACAAATTTTTTTGTGACCCAGCATTTATTATGCGATTTCAGCTCTTAATATTTGTGGTCAACTTTTTACTGAAATAACCAAAAACTACACTTGATTTCCAGTCGTCCCTTTATGTTGATGTAAATGCACATCGATGCTCTGAATTCTTTCCGGTGGGATATTGACCTACACTTGTCCAAGTTAAGTGTTTCTCATGCAGAATGCGAAAAATATCTGAGAGATTGAGCAAATAAAAGTTTTTTGAATTTGTTAGGTTGAACAAAGTGTAACATACTGAAGGCATTTGGTGAAAAAAAAATCTCTAATGGACTTTCCAAAATGATTTTTAAATTAAAATTTGGTGAAAAACTAAAGAGATGTAATACTCCTAACCTTCTATTTAGCACTTTGTCAGGTTGAACAAAGTGTAACATATATAGAAGGCGTTTGGTGAAAAGAATCTCTAATTAATGGACTTTCCAAAATGATTTTTAAATTAAGATTTGGTGAAAAACTAAAGAGATGTTAATGCTCCTAGCCTCCCATTTAGCTCTTAAAATGATGAAATTAGTACATAGATACATAGATCACTTTATAGTTATAAACTTTATTTTCCTTGGTATCCTATCAGTAAATAAGGATCGAGAATGAATGTGATCGAGCAACTCTTTAGCTTCATTCCTATTTCTCGTCAGTAAGCGACCCTAAATTGTGACGTGGATTATAGTGGACGGTGGGTTTGACTGGCACATAGATAGCATGTCATGCATGAATATTTCATTCGTAGAGAGGTCGACCACTCGACTTCATAAATCATAATATATATATATATATATATATATATATATATATCATATCCAGAGCAGAGTTTCGCTTTGAAATTAACGTGTGAAGTTCAAGTTTTTGGTCACTTTTCGGTCGCATATCCATATCTCGACCGTTCAGTTTTTAGGTACTACTGTATAGATCATCTCTGCAAATTTCAGCAAAATTGATGATCGCTAAGGTATCTAACTTGCTTAAACCAATAGACGGACTGAATCTGTCAACCTGAATCGTACTGGTTTTAAGGCAGTTATCAATGCCTTAACGATCATCATTTTGGCTGAAAATTTACAGAGATGATCTATACACTAGTACCTAAAAACTGAACGGTCAAGATGTGGATATGCGACCGAAAAGTGACCAAAAACTCGAACTTCACATGTTAATTTCAAAGCAGAGCTCCGCTCTGAATAAGGTACATATATATATATATATATATATATATATATATATATATATATATATCAATGTATGAAACCATGCACCTCAAAAGTGAGTTGCATAGATATCACACAGAAAAAGAAAGATAATGTCAACGCGGTTGTAAATTTCCACAAGGTAGATGAAATATAGGACTAAATTAATTGGAGAAGGAGTTGACAGGCCAAATATTGAAAGAAAACAAATTCATATGATCGAAGCCATATGTATATTACTAACTGCATCCCTGATTTTTGTACCACAAAAGCTGTAGCTTTTTCATTTTCTGATTGATGTTGTTGATAATCGACCAGCAATACTGTATGAGATGACAAACTTGCTGATGAATTGGTCAGTATATTAATGGATTTATACGAGTTTGTTTGCAGTTATATATAGACAAAGGAAAATGACGAGTGCGGTATTGGCCTGCATATGGAGATCGAGGCCTTGTTACTTGTTTTTCTTGGCTCTTTGCCTCCGTAATTTTATGGAGCACAGCTCAAACTAATTCTCTCAATATCTATACTATTATTAAGAGACTTATTCAAAACTGAAAAATTGTACCAAAATAAATTTAAAATATTAATAAACTTTAATACTTATAAAATACATAGGGATAATATAGTTAAATTACATGAGATACAGAAAAATAAGACAAAAAATAAGGAAATAGAAAAGTACGTGGGAAAACTCTATTCCTTATGCAGATAACTACCCACTATCTGCAATAACACTCTCACTCTCATTATTTTTTTACAACATTTTTTTTTATACATGCAAAGTATGTGATGCAGACTAATCTTACTCAAATAAATATATGGTCTGCTGTTTTTTTTTTTTTTTTTTTTTCAAATGGTATATTAATCTAGAGATTCTACTATGATATTTGCCATAAATTTATAAAGAATAATGGTAGGTGAACACATTTTTGGATATCACTTGCATCCCACCTTACGTGACAATTGATATTGCACAGTAGGGCTGGGTTCAGATCGGTCTGGTCCGAAAAATTTGAAAACTGAGTCCAAACCGACATTATCGGTCCGGTCCAGATCGGTGTTTGCAGAATGTTGTGACCGATGAGAAACTGACCCGAAAACAGTCGGTCAGGTCTGTCGGTTTTTCGAGCCAAGAAATCTGTTTTTCCAGATTTCAGTGCATAAACAAAAATGCAGTACATAAACAAAATTGCACCATCCCAGAAACAGAAATGACTATCCACCATCCCAGAACAAATAAATGTTGCTGGAGCTGCAGAATTGCATAATGTAGATTGACTCATTGACAGACTGCATCACTGTAAAGTGCAAACTGAAGCAATTTCGATGACTTGCAAATTGAAGCCATCCAAAATTCCAAGGTCCAAACTATGCAAAGTGATTGTAAACTGAAACAAAGTGATTGCAAACTGAAACAAAGTAACAAACAATGCAAACTATGCAAACTGAAGCAACCAAATGGACCAAATCTGCATTCTCGGCAACTTCGAAGTCGGAATCGGAATTTGCATGATTCGAATCAGAATTTGAATTGGGTTCGGACAGGTATTGGGATTGGGATAGGTATTTGGTTTGTGATGTGTTTCCAGTGGAGGAATCCATGGGTGATTGATCGAGAAAATGTGAAGAAGAAGAAGAGAAGACGTGAACTGAAGAAGACGGCTTCTTTACATTCGTATAGGGTTTTTTAGGTCAATGAAATTGGGTGATTACCTGCACCCAGGTCCAGGGTATTCTTTATACGCTTGATTGAGAGCCAATTAACATGTGACACGTGTACAAGTACAAATATCGGTCTGGATCGGTTTTAATCAGTTCTGCAAATAGTGAAACAGAGATTGAACCAGAGGACATTTTAATAGGTTCAGTTTAGCCAGAACTGAGGATTTCCGTTTTCAAACTAGACCCAAATGGTCGGTTCTGGTCTAGATAGAGCCGGTTTCTCGGTCACTCGGGTCAAACCGCCCAGCCCTATTGCACGGACACGTTATTTAATGAAATTATTTGATAGGTTGGTCTTTCTGCCACATCAGTTACCATGTAATTAAGTTGAGATTGAAGTAGTACCCAAAAAGGTGGTTCACTTAGCATTACTCATCTATAAAACATGTGACAAGAAATTTGATGTCATTATGGTGATGTGAGTTTGTTTTGTGTACAATTAATTCTACTAGGGTCTTTGATAAAAATGAATTTGTCGTAAAACTAAAACCTTATGTTCAGTTGTGGTCCTAAGATGCTAATATAGTTGTAGGGCAATGATATAGGGCCTCAATGAGGCCTAAGATTTGTGGCCTCAAATCCTAGGTGTCATGCCATATAAGTAAATAAAAATTTATTTTCAATTCCATATAATATATCTTGCCACATCATACTATTTCAACACCAACTTTACCCTTTTACATTTCCCTTTAGATGTTAATTAGGGGGTGAATCAATTACATTAATGAATTTAATTAGGTGACAAAAAAAATATCAGCTATTAATATATTAATTTAAGAGATATGTCTACAGATTCTTTGATAAATATTTTTCTTCATTTAATTAAATTATTTCCTTTAATTTTTCTTCCCAAATGGCATTAATATATTGAATTATGTGTCAAGAAAATATTGATTAATTTCATCCACAAAAATATAGCATTAGTTAATTGAATTTGAGAAATACTTATGTCTAAATTAAGAGGGAGAAATTTTAAATACACACGCCTAATCACTTAATACACATCCCTATTATTTTATATTTCAAATTAGATTTTGTAGGTAGGTTAAATTACCAAAACAGACATCTATGCATTAGAAGAAGAAAAAAAATAGTCATATTTTCCTTATATTATTCTATTTATGTATAATAGTTAGATAAACACAACAAATTTCTATACATGGCCTCCCAATTTAATACAAGAATAAAGTTAGAAATTATCTAATTTAAATTTTCCTTAAATAAATTGTAATTAGATGAGGTTAGAGACCATAATATTTAGAATTTCAAAATCAATAGCATTAAATATTTTTAAAACTTATCCCTTTACTCCCATTTTTAGTTAATTTCCTTTTTTGTTCTAAGAGTTATGATTAATCAATTTATTTTCTAATATAAAACATCACAGGTGAAAAAACTTTGTAATTGTTAATTTGTTTGGCCCCTCTAATGACAACTATTAAGTTCCGCCACTATGGAGAAACTACTGGTATAGTTTTGGTTGAATGTTCAACTCATAATTTTATACTTGATTAACATGGTGTTTGATGGATGAGAGCTCAAATAACACAAAGCCTATTTATATGCATCTATTTAAAGAGAAAAATAATAAATCTTTATGGATTTCTCAATAACTAACACAAGTAATCAATATGGTCATTTATAAAATGTCAATATACTAGAATATACTAATCATATTAAATAGTAACCTTAATATAGTCAAAAAGTAGGATATTTCATGATTTTTGAGATTAAGGGTATTTTAGGTACTTTGGGTTGTGTATTTAGTAAATTATTAGAATGAGAAATTAAATGGGTGGTGTATTAAGTATGGAGTGTGTATTAAGTAATTAGGGGTGTGTATTTGAAACTTCTCATTAAGAGGTACGAAAAAATTACACGTTAGCAGCCATTAATTAACATCTGCAATCTAAATATAAGGGAAAGACAAACAAAAAATAATAAATTCAGATTTAACGTTTAAACCCTAGCTACATAAAGAGAAAACAATGAACAAAAGAATAAATACAATCATATGAATATGTATTTTTCACTTTATATTTTCAAAATTTGCAGGAACCTAACAAAAGTTGAATTCATATACATGTGTTATACAAATCTATTAATCGAATGTACGTGCAAATCTATTAACTGAGTTACATGAAATTTTTTCTACTCTTGATTGAAGAAAAAAAAATTGTTGTTTAAATCTAAGCATGAGTGTAATGAAAAAAAAATGAAAGAAAGCCAATTTTTTTTTTTTAGAAGAAAGCCAAAATAATTTAGAGTCTTTAGATTTTTTAAGGATAAAATTGTCTTTTTCTCAATAATGACATGACATGATTTGACAAATAGGTGATTTGTGTAGATGATATTAGGTGTCATGCCAGATTGAGGCCACAAATCTTAGGCCTCGTTGAGGCCACAAATCATTTTCCTATAGTTGTACATTCCACAATGCAATTAGTCGTGAAATTGTAATGAGGCCAACAAATATGACACGAAGAAACTGACAATTGCATTGAACTGCTCCGACCGCATTCTGAATTTCAATTTAGTTAGATCGGCTATCAAATTCCTGAAAATCACAAGTGTAACTAGCAAAACCGTGTCAGTCTCATTTGTTTCTTTCTTCCCCCGCTATATTTATTGGATATGTGCAGATATGAGGTTTGGATCTATACCAGTTATAACTAAATCAACATAATGTCAACCGAAATTTGAGATCATATCAGTTAGCTAGGAAACACAATTAGTATCGGTTGTAGTGAAATCGAAGAAACTGATTCGATAGTCGATTCCGATCAAATCACCGGCCATCTGTCAATTTATACAGGGAAAGAAGAACACTAATATTTTTAAAATAACTAACTTCGAAAAATCCAAATTTCTAGCCAGACCCCCACAGCTAATGGAGACATGCAAACAAAGAAGTTACTAGTAAACTAATCGCAATTGATGATGATGGTCTTACACACAACTACACAAGACCCTATATATTTAGTGTTCGATAGTTAGATGTCTCCTTTCCAATTGACTACTGATCAAGATTTGTCATTTAACACAAGTATCACCACAAAATTTTCAATTAATTTAAGAAGGGCAGGTAGGCAGCCAGTAGTCTGGCCTGGGCAGCGTATCTTAAAACTTAAAGAGTCCAGAACGATTTTCCCTTATGGTCCGGGAGCATAATGATGTCTTTGATGTGTTAACTTGTTATTATTAATGCTGGGTTTTGCTATCAACTACAGTATAATAGGAATATACAACACATACAATTAAATTTTTGGATACGTCATCAAAGACGTACATAAGCATTTGGGATCGACGGTATGTGTATCTATTGTGTTGGTAAAGGTCTAATGAGACAAGAAGCGAGGATTTTTTTTCTCACTTATTCTTTACGGTTATATGTACATCTTACCCTTTAGAAAATATTTTCAGGCAGCGCATATTTAGTTAGGTTCGCGCTTTTGTTTCCTGCAATTCCCTCATTATTCTAAAATAAAAAACGTTTGGGATTGAGTGTTCAAAGCAAATAGCACAGAGAAAACCGAACAAAGACACGAAAATACAACCGACACACAAACACCAAGTTAAAACCCACAAAGATCGATCATGGGGTTTGGAAGAGGCCGGGAAAGGAAATGAGGAGGATGAGAAATAAAGAATTATATGCAGTGAGGGAATGAGATGATTGACAAATTTAGGGATCTAAAATGGCGTCACCCTTAAGGACAAGTGATCGACAAGTCAAGTTGCAAGAAACTAAAAAATTTATGACAGTGAATTGCTTGAATATTCATTTTGGACAGTAATAAATTGCTTGAAATATTGAAAACATATGTATACATAATTTGCCCAAAAATAATAATATTGAAGGTACAACTGGATCTTGGAACTTTGGAAGCAATGCCAATATGAGATGATATACTCTAATTATAATAGGATTACAATATATAGATTGATTTGAAAGAGTTGTTAGCATGTTGATAGTGGAGAGATATGGTCACTTTAAATTATTGTTAGAATACCATCATTTCCATCATTTTCTTGGAGAATATCACTTTCATGGCCTTGTTTAATTAATCGGCCACTATAAGAAAAATAATGTATATTGGATTAGTGTCGATCAATGCAAGTGTCACAGTTGCAAATTAACTTTTGAGTTGGGACTAATTGAAAGGAAGGTGTTGACGTTACGAGAGAGTGAGATTTCCAGAAGCAACACAGATAATATCATTGTCCTTCTCTCTTGATATCATTATCGTTAGGGTTTTATAGAGAGATTAGAGATAGGGGTACGGTAGGAGTTAGGACCTTTTGGTTTATATCCTTGTCGATTAATTGGTATCCTTCAATACATTGGAGGCAACATTTTCTGCTGTATCACAGTCTCTGGAAAACAATTTCTTCCTGTACTTAATGAGTAGTTTATATAAATAGTGTTTCACAGGTTGCTAATTGATCCAAACAGTAAATCCCTTGCGAGGCTAGGGATCCTCGATTGTGATGGGGCGTGCTGCGCGCTATTCCTATAGGAGTATAGGAGAAGTACTAGTGTTACCAGGATCGCTGGTTTCCCACGCGACCCACGTTTCGGATCGGACAATCCCAATGGCACTACGTCCGCGACCTGGATTGCCATGTTTAGCGATCCCATATTGAAGCAATGAAGCAACATATATCACTATTTGGGGTTATTGAAGAAAATCGATGTCTTCTTTGATGTTTGACTGCCACTTAGTTGACGCAGGAGGGTGATTGTGCTAGATAATTCTTATGTTCACCCAAGGGTGAATTAGCATATTCATATTCTCTTGCAATTAAGCTATAATAACTTTATAATTTTCTAATCCGACAATTCATGTTGTATAACGATTTCTGACTCGATTGATTTTTTACAGATATGATCTTTAAAGACTTATTTAAGATATAGATTGTTGGATTATGAATTTATTAAGCAAAAGTATATTAGCTCATTCACCCTAGTATAGGGGTGAACCTAAAAATTGTTTGATTATGCTTATCTAGCTTGCCATTGTCTATCTAACTTGGAAATCACTTCTTTTCACATCTCGACTCTTTGGTTTTTCAAATTTTAAAGGCACCAACTTCACCATTTTTTTGTTTTTGTTTTTTTAAAGGCACCAACTTAAGTGCCTCTCTTTAATTCATTGGTCAGTAACTCAGTAAAGTCTTTTTAATTTTTTTATTTCCCAAACCAAAAATTCATTTTAAATGGTTTTATTTACAGTTAAAATTTCTTTAATGGTCAATGATCCATTTATTTCTTCAAAAAAAAAAATTTAAGAATTGTTGTAGAGAAACTGAATTTGAGAGGAATTTGTTGTGTATTCTCATTGATAATAGGGGTCTCTTTATACAGAGGATTACAATGCATAGAATCTCAATCATACAAGGAAAGTAATTCTACATTGATTGGGATTCTAGATCCTTCTAATTAAATCCTATTACCACTAGGTCAAGTAACCTAGAGTTTGGGCTAAACACAAATTAGGTTTTCCTTCAACACTCCTCCTTGTGTTGCCCAAACGCGGTGCTTCTCTCGTTGCCTCGTTAAAAACCTTGCCGAGTAACAAAAACCCAGTGGGACAAAAATAACCTCGGTCGAAGGGGAAAAAGAGCACAACACACCCTTCACGATTCGAGACGAACATGTAGACATCTCCCCCTGATGTCTGCACCTCCCCCTGATGATTACGATCATGGGAGTTCAGATAATTTCCACAAGCCAATTCTTGCCACATGTTTCTCAAACGTGGTATTGGGCAATGACTTAGTAAACAAGTCTGCCTCACTGTCCTCAGATCGAACCTAGTTCACTTTTGATCTCGAGGAATGTCTTTTGTTGCTTATTATGCTTGGTGTTGTCGCTTTTGATGTAGCCTTGCCTCATTTGTTCAAAACAAGTAGCATTATCCTAAATGCTCGTAGGCTCATCTGTGATAGACTTCAAACCACAATTGCTTCGAACATGCGTAATTATGGATCCAATCCATATACATTCAATAACCACTTCGTGAAGAGCAATGATCTCTGCATTGTTCGAAGATATAGCGACTAGGGTCTATTCTGTAGACCTCCAAGATGTCACGGTCTTTTCCCATGGTGAACACTTAACCGGATTGGGAATGACCATTGTGTGGGTCAGAGAGATACCCAACATCAGCAAAACCTTCCAAAAACACTTGTCGTTTTGGAATGGGGATAGAGAACGCAGGCCAGCGTTGGCGGCGTTTCTGGTGTGTGATGGGTCCGAATCCATCATCTCTTCGTAAGGATAGAACAAGCCCATATCAATCGTACATCTCAAGTATCGAAAGATATCTTTTACACCAATCCAATAGCGTCGCGTTGCCGCAGAGCTATATCTAGCTAACAAGTTCACAACATATGAGATGTCCGGTCTTGTGCATTGAGATAAGTACAATAATGCGCCTATTGTACTAAGTAAGACACTTTTGCCTCTAGCACATCTTCGTCATCATCCTTTCGACGAAGATGATCCTTTTCAGGATCAAGACTACGGACGATCATGGGGGTGCTTGAAGGCTTGACCTTGTCAAAATGCCTAAGCATCTATCGACACGATGCTCAAGTTCCAAACTGAGACATAATCGTGTTCTCCCAAAATCCTTCATCTCAAACTCAGATTTCAAGTGTTCAGCGGTTTCCCTTAACTCTTTAAGGGCTTCTAATGAAGATCATGTCCAACATGAACCGCGATAGAATCCGAAACTTGCCATAGAAACGCGTGGGCATATCCCTTCCCAATCAAGTAGTCACTTTAGTGAGCGTTTCAACCTCTTTTTAAACGCGCTCCATGGTCTAGAGCCACTTGACTTGGGTAAATGAAGTTCACCATGAACCTTCATGTATATTCCGTATCTAGATCCCTATAGAGATATGTAGTGACCATATTTGTAAGCTGCATGTTCAGTTATTCGGAAACTACCAAACTGACAGGGTAGTGGAGTGCAATGACATCCATTACGAGAGAATATGTCTCATTGTAGTCGATTCCAGGGCATTTTGTGAGAAGCCTTGCGCCATAAGGCGAGATTGCCATCTCTATTTCTCATCACGCTTTCTAACGAAGACCCATTAGTCAACAGGTTTTATGTTAGGAGGTGTTGATGTCGCTCTTGGGAGCGCGCAATTTAACCCTGAAATGTCGTTAGTAGTATAAGTAAGTAGGGATCGTTCTATTCCGGGGATTGAGGGTACACTTGTAATTGTGAAACAAATAAAGAAAAGTATTATTTACAAAAATAAAATAAAGAATATAAATATATACAATTGTATAAACAAATAAAGAATTAAAATAATAAAGTATTATTTACAAAAATAAAATAAAGAATATAAATATATACAATTGTATAAACAAATAAAGAATTAAAATAATAAAGTATTATTTACAAAAATAAAATAAAGAATAGAAATATATACAAGTAACAAAATAAAAAGGGAGGGGGTTTAAGAATTATAGAATTGAAAATTAAGATAAATAAAATAAAGAAAATGTAAAAACATATATACAAGGGTGGATCGCAAGGAACAAAGATCAAAACCACATCCATATGCAAGAAATCCAATTACAATTCCTATAGTTGATTTTAAATGTCATGAGAGAGGAGTTGATCATGTGAAACATTCGAAAGCAAATGATTTCCCATATTTTACTTTTCAATGCTAATTAACCTAAGCGAAAGCACCTAGATTAATCCTATCAAACATGCAATCAAGCCCTAGAAAGCTAGTCAATCATGACATGTTCAACGCATTAGACATAGAGAAAGGCTATCAACTCAAGTGTACAACTTAGTTATGGAAAAGTCCACCTAATTGCAATCCTCTTCAATTAAATTCGATTCTTGTCCAGAACCTTTACTACTTTTGATTCAAGTTACACAAAACGAAAAGTCGATTTCATGTTCTTAAACCTAGCACCAATTACATGCAAATCCTATAAGTGTCGACCCAAATAAGATAAACATATAAAAGTTTTCTGTAAAGCAAATTTAATTAAACAAACCCACATAAGCAACATAAAAATCAACATATAGAAATCACAACTTTATCTCAAAACATATAAACGGGCTTTAAACTTTGCCCTTAACATTATTTGTTAACTAGAATTCATAGTTTTACAAAATCAAACAAAGAAAACAAGAGAAATGATATAATACACCTTGAAAGATGAATGATAAAGCCTTGAGACGAAGAACTTGAAGATCCTTGAAAGCAAGCAATCTTCTAGGGACGACACAAGGGTGGATGGCGGTTGGGAAATTGATGTATTGCATGGCTTCTCTTTCTCTTGGCTTGAAAATGAAGAACAAGAAAACTAGAGAATGGAAAAGAAATATGGAGAGGAAATGGTGAGACAAGAAGATGAAATGGATGAAGGAATGTGTTTTGGAATGAGAGGAGAAGGTGTTTATATAGGGAAGAAAAAGAAGAGTGAAATGATGAGTGGAAGAAAAAAATAATGAAAGTGGAGTATGTTAGTGTGAGTAATGATGGAGAAAACATGATGATTACACCCTAAAACATGGAATGTTTTTGGGTGATGATGATAGTGGATTAGTGTGAGAAATGATGGAGAAAACATGATGATTACACCCTAAAACATGGAATATTTTTGGGTGATGATGATGATGGATTTCCTACTCATTTACTTCAATTTTATCTCCACCATTTGTAGGTAAGTGTGGACATAATGCTCATTTCACCATCATTTACTCCAATGTACCTAAGAAAATAGAAATTGAGTTAAAAATCGATTCGTTAAGGAATTAACTAAGCAAAATGTGAGGAATTAACTATTAAAATACCACATTAAAATGCTCCTATCAGGTGTTGGCATCTCTAGCTCGAAAACCTTCCTTTTCGTTAGAGAATCCATCTTAACCTGGATCGTATCTTTCCATTTAGGCCAAAAACTCTCTACGTTGGCATTCATTCATCAACGGAGCGTGGTTCGATATCATCGGACTCAGCAAACTCATGCGCAACAAAATGCGTAACTACATCATCAATTATGATGGAGTTTCTATCCCACGTCTCATGTACACTAGTGTAATTTTCATAGAGCTCTATATTCTCAGGAATAGGGTTTGACGTTGAGACGTCCCCCAACGATAACCATAACCCGGAAGATACTCATGAGGCGGATTTTGAGTCTTGATGATTAAAGGATTGGAATGTGCCAAAGTATCCTTCGAACCCACAGGCCTCCCACGCATCCTAGCTGGGGCCATGGCCTGTAACGCCAGAGTGCCACTCTCTTTGGCATTGGCGCCATGCCTACCTCCGTGTAGGGTGGCGCTTACGTCCTCTCGTAGGGACGTCCTTCCTTGCAGGCATGTTTGCAGCATATTTGTGTGATCTCGTCACTTTAACAGGGATCAAGATGAGACATAGTGGGGACAGACTACGACAATTCCTGTTGTTCCTGTTGAACATTCGTGTTCTTATCTCCCCCTAACGACGAGAAGTCTGTCTCATCAAAGTGACATCCGCAAATCTAGTGGTAAGGAGATCGCCTAGCAAGGGCATTTAAGTGGCGGATGATTGTTGGAAGCGCAAATCCAACGTAGTTGCCCATTCGTCTGTAAGGACCCATCATAGAGCGCTGTGGCGGCGCAATTGACACATAAATGACTCACTCAAATGTGCGTAAGTACAAATACGTGTACCCAGTCACTAGCTGTAACGCATAGGTACATTGAGTGGCGGTAGGTCGTAGACGAATAAGCATGGTTGCATGCGATATCGCATCACCCCAAGCGGATGTAAGAAGATTGGTGCGCATTACCAATGTTCGGACTACCATCGTAGTCGTTTCCACGAGACCAATTGGGTGTGTACATGGGAATGTGATGTACGTCCAACATCAAACCCATTGCAATATACATCGAAAGTCTTTCGATGTAAATTCTCTAGCATAGTCAAATCCAATTGACTGAATAGGATGATTCGGGGAGTGAGCCCGTTGTCACATGATATGTGCTAGGAGTGTAGCATAAGTAGCATATATAGGTGGACAATGGCACAACACGTGACCAGCGTGTTTGCGTGTCAACCAACATCATGAAATATTTAAGCGTCCGCAAGTTGGTTGAATCAATCCACAAGATCCCTACGGATTCTTTGTAAGAACAGAATGAGTATTGTCATATTCTTTGCATAGGACGGTCTCAGTCCTAATTTCCCTAAGGAACAGGCTTAGTAAAATGAGCGAGAGGCCTTAGAAGCAACCAATGAGGATTTTGGTTTGGCCTAAGCGTCTGTAGCGCTATTAGAAGCAAAATGTGTGACTACATCTCCCATCATGGCGTGAGAGCCATGGAAATTAGCATGTATGGCGTCATGGCCACAAGGAGGAACAACCATGGCGTTATGCCCATGGTTGGCGCCTTTTATGGCGGCATCTTGCTTCATGTTGCTCAAAAGAAATGATGTCCATGTGAAGTCTTTTGTAGACGGATCATCATATCATGACTAGGATGATCTATCCTGTCGTGACAAAACCAATATGTGTCTAAATCCAAGAGATCTTCTCTCATAAGTTTATTGGATTTAATAGCTCGAATAGTGACATAAAGTCCACTAGAGAGACACATAAACTTCTCTAAGATGCGTCTTTGTTCGCAATCATTAGAGGTAATGCAAAGGAACTCATTTCCGTTCTCTACATGCATTTTCGAATGGAATTCGTTGGCTATTCATAGGGTACTATTTGTCCTAAGAGCGTAGAGAGTTTCTGTGACAACTGTAATCAAGGTGCCATTTGGCAAGTGGAACTTGGGCTATTCCATGTCCTTGAATTAATATTGATGGCTCAGCCATCGTAGTCACAAAGTCATATGCTCAGAATCAAAATTAAGTCATAATGAAAAGAACTCGAAATTTTATTCATAAGCCAACGGAGTACATCATTGTTTCTATGATCAAAGAAAATCTAATCCAATAAAAAGTAATATGGCAATCGCTTACATCTCTTGGAAAATAAAGACTTAAACAGAATTGGCGATCTATTGATCCCAGCCAGATTTGTAGTTTTCAACCCTTCACTCTAGATCATCGTCTTGATCTTCTTGTTCCACATAGTGAGCTTCTCTTACTTCACAATGTGCTTTGTAGGCGGTGACAATTTCTTCACGAGCTCTACAAATGTGTGCCCAATGCTCGGACACTCCACATCGAGAACATACATCTCATTGCTCGAACTCCATTGATTGAGGCGCTTTGAAAGCGTCACTTAGATGGCTCTTAGTGTTGGTGGCGCCACCAACATGGCCAGAGGCATTGCCTCCCTCTCCCTTTCCACTTTTACCTCTTCGGTTCCGTGTTCGCCTATTTTGGCGGTTACCTTCCCAAGTAGAGCTATTATATGTATCAGAATGTCCAGAAGTATACCTAAGATTAGGGTTTTGCTCTTAGCGCCCTCTCTTAGAGGTGCGACTATAATTGGATTCCGGAATATGCTCTGTTTCCATGGATCTCGAATTATAGTTCTTCACAAGGATATTGTCAAGCTTTTCAGCGACATTCATAGCTCCAATGAGTTCATGAAACCTTGTGATCCGTCTTGCATTTACATCGATTCAATAGTTCTTAGCTACCATCAATGCAGAGACGGGGAAGGTAGAGAGAGTCTTCTCAATCAACATCGCATCTGTGATCTCTTTACCACAGAATTCCATCAAGGATTTAATGCGAAGTGCTTCCAAGTTATAGTCAAGAACTGACTTGAAATCACAGAAGCGGAGGCTATGCCATCTCACTTCTAGGTCAGGAAGCAAGGAGTCACGGACGTTGCCAAATCTTTCTTCGAGTGAGACCCACAGCCTTCTGGGGTCTTCTTCATTCATATACTCGTACTGGAGCGAATCATCCATATGACGAGTCATTAGGATGATGGCTTTCGCCTTATTAGCCTCTAAGGCTACTCTATTTGCTTCCAAAGCTTGAGCTTGCTCAACAGTTATCACGTCCTGGCTAGGCTCGAGAATCATATCCAAGATTCCTACAGCCTTGAGATGCTGGCGGATATCACGAACCCACCTGTGATATCCAGAGCCAGTTGTTCCCAATGGAGCAAAGTCCAATTTGTTCAGGTTACTCATCCTGAAAGAGAACAAGAAATTAGGGTAAGTTTCGGAGCGTAAAATGTTACCACGAAAGCATATGAAATTTCTGAGAGTAGTTGCCCCCAAGAAATTAGGAATTTCCGAGCGTAGTCGCTTCCAAGAAATTCAATTCCAAGAGATATTGGATTAGATCGAAACAATGATGTAAGTGGTCGATCATAAATTCTCTACAAACTCTAAGTTTGGAGATCTCAACAAGCTCTAAGCTTGGAGTGAGCACGAACCCCCACAGTTCGGCTTAATTTGGTCTCCCCTATAATGAAGAAAAGAGGGGGGGTAGGAGAAGGGATTTTGGAAGTCCCCGAAAAAGAAGAGAAATTTAATTTAAAGACTCTAAAAAAAGGGGAACGTTTAATAAAAAATACCTTAAAAATGGCCGGAAAAAAATGTCGCCCTAAAAGTGCTGTAGCTGCCGGAAAAGTACTGTAGCAGACCGGAAAAAGTGACCGGAAAAGTCGTCGGAAAAAGTTGACCGGCGTTGACCATTGACCACCGACTGCTGACGTGGCAGTGGGTCCCTGTTGATGACATGGCAGTGGGTCCCTATTGATGACGTGGCAGTGGGTCCTCCTGCTGACGTGGAAGTGGGCATGCGTCAGTGGGCTTGGGCTTGGGCTTCTAGGCTTCCTTTTCCTTTTTTTTTCTTTTCTTTTCTTTTCTGCCGGTTTTCTGCAGGATATTTAGTCGGCCGGTTCACGCACTTTTTGGCCGGTTTTCTCACTTTTTCTTCCAGTTCCAGTATTGTTGACTGGAGAGGCTTCTGCTACCAAAATTTGGTGGAAATCGGAGGTCCGGAAGATGGTGAACCGGTGGAATATTTGCTGCTAGTTGTATAGAGCTTCCGGTGGCCGGTTCGGTGGTTTTCCGGCCGGTTCTTGAGGTGGGGCTGCCGGTTCTGGACTCCTGGGATAGAGTTCTTCAAGGTGTGAGGTGGAGGAAAGAAAGGCTTCAAGGTTTTGTATTCGGATTCAAGGTTTTTAGCTTCTTGAATCAGGGTTTGACTATTTATTTCACGGTTAGGGCTTCGTGCTGATAACGTGTTGTAGAGAAACTGAATTTGAGAGGAATTTGCTGTGTATTCTCATTGATAATAGGGGCCTCTTTATATAGAGGATTACAATGCATAGAATCTCAATCATACAAGGAAAGTAATTCTACATTGATTAGGATTCTAGATCCTTCTAATTAAATCCTATTACCACTAGGTCAAGTAACCTAGAGTTTGGGCTAAACACAAATTAGGTTTTCCTTCAACAAGAATGTATTTATAAAACTAGAGTAAATTAAGAGAAGTTTTAAATGCACACCCCTAATTACTTAATGCACACCCCTAATTACTTAATACACACTCCATACTTAATACACCACTCATTTAATTTCTCATTCTAATAATTTACTAAATACACAACCCAAAGTACCTAAAATACCCTTAATCTCAAAAATCATGAAATATGCTACTTTTTGACTATATTAAGGTTACTATTTAATATGATTAGTATATTCTAGTATATTGATCTTTATTACTTGTGTTAGTTATTGAGAAATCCATAAAGATTTATTATTGTTCATTTTAAACAGATGCATGTAAATAGGCTTTGTGTTATTTGAGCTCTCATCCACCAAACATCATGTTAATCAAGTATAAAATTATGAGTTGAACATTCAACCAAAACTATACCAATAGTTTCTCTATAGTGGCGGAACTAAATAGTTGTCATTAGAGGGGCCAAACAAATTAACAATTACAAAGTTTTTTCATCTGTGATGTTTTATATTAGAAAATAAATTGATTAATCATAACTCTTAGAACAAAAAAGGAAATTAACTAAAAAATGGGAGTAAAGCGATATGTTTTAAAAATATTTAATACCATTGATTTTGAAATTCTAAATATTATGGTCTCTAACCTCATCTAATTACAATTTATTTAAGGAAAAATTAAATTAGATAGTTTCTAACTTTATTCTTGTATTAAATTGGGAGGCCATGCATAGAAATTTGTTATGTTTATCTAACTATTTATACATAAATAGAATAATATAAGGAAAATATGACTATTTTTTTCTTCTTCTAATGCATAGATGTCTGCTTTGGTCATTTAACCTACCTATAAAATCTAATTTGAAATATAAAATAATAGGGATGTGTATTAAGTGATTAGGGGTGTGTATTTAAAATTTCTCGTAAATTAAATCTAGAAGTATACTACTATCGTACCGCGTACATAAATAGCTAGTGTATTGTGTATCCGTACCTAAATGACCCACAATGTAGGAAACCACTACGTTTGATAATATGCTTGAAATTGTTAGGCAAGTCAAATTGTGCATATGCAGAAAGCTTCTTCTGCTAGGTTGATCCCATTATATATCTCAAGCAGCCAAGCTCAAAGCTCATAAGCTTCCATTCCAAAAATTATTAAGAAAATAGTGATTTCTTTGAAGCTTTACCAACAAGTCTCAATTGTTAAGGCTGTAATCAATTCTGTGAAATTTTTTGAGGGATGTACTAGTGTTGTGTGCTCTACGTGATGACCATTTTTCACGATCCTATGGGTAAGTCATTATTGTACTATTAGCTGAAATACATAATAGTGAACTTTTTCAACTCAAAAAATTATGTGAAAAATTTAGTCTGAGGATAGTTAATAGCTAGCTAGCTAGGAATATTGAAGAATTAACACAAGATTATGCACCTAACTCTACATCTTTGTTTTTTTGAAAGGGGCTGGTGCGGCTGCCCTCAAGCTTTAATTAATGAAACTGCAGAATACAAGGGGGGGGGGGACATAGAGCCTAAAACCCAAATTACAATAAGCATCGGAAGAACATTATGAAATAATACCAGAAGTCTCCTCAAAATCTTTGTATCCTTGTAAGCACCAATTAGCAAAGAGTGTACGAATGATTACTCCATTTGTTTTGACAAAGTGGTGACATATCAGAAAGATAACTCTATCACGAAGAATCATCATTACAAATAGAGCAGCTTTCCCACTATGTTTCCACACGGAAACAAATCCAGTGACACTTTGTTTCATCCTGCCACTAGGAGGATGCGACCATTTGACCAAACAAACAGCTCGCCCCTCGCTAGGCCAGCCAAGGCACACTGAGTGTGCATACAGGGACAAAGCCCACGTCGCCTTACCCAAAAATAGGAGGGACTTATTTCTGGCATATAGCCACGTCTTACTAAAATTAAATAAATATAAAATAAAACATAAAAGTAATATGGGACAAGGGTCAGAGCCTAGGCCCAACCTTCACCCAGCCCAATCCAAGAATGAAGGCTGCAGGTGCAGCACCACGTCCATCTGCACGGCGCTCTTGTCCTCCCACCACCGGCCGCAACACCCAGATTGGAGAACTCCCACCCTTGGCCGCAGCACCCAGATCGGAAACACCCGTCTCTCCCAGCCACCCTCCTCCACAGATGATCACCTAAACATCCCAACCAGTTTGGAAAATTCCGACCCGATTTGGGGATCTCAGAACCTGATATTGTCTCCACACCTTTGTTCCCACTAGACGGCCAAGTCTCCTGCCGACCCTACTCCGATCCTAGATGAAGCGACACAAGCGCTGCCGAGATTCCACCTAACCACCAATTCCTGTCCCCGACAAGGCCACCACCCAATCTAGACAGCGAAGCCAACCCCATGCCGCCTGCACTCCAACTAGGCTGGCCACAAAGCCACCAACATCCGGACATGAGGTCCACTCTGGCCCGTCTGAATACGCCACCCAAAGGGTGTGCCGTCGGATTGGGCATGCACTTTTGACGGGAAGGTTTTGAGAGAAAAGTTTTTTCTTCTCCTAGGTTTTGACACCTCTCCATCTTAATTCTAGCAGGACAGAGGAAAATTAAATTATGTGGAAAATTTAGTCGGAGGATAGCTAATAGCTAGCTAGCTAGGAATATTGAAGAATAAATACAAAATTATGCACCTAACTCTCCATCTTAATTACAGCAGGACAAAGGTGGTGTGCTTTGGACGATGATGATGTTTAGTTCGTTCAAAACCATGATAAAGAAACATGTAAGGTCCTCCTTGCAAACAATGGGGAGGATCATCTTTGGCTAGGCTGTCTAGGGTCTTCTATTATTCTTAGGGTATAGGGTCTTCTATTATTTTTGAAATAAGTCTATTATCTTTGCCTAGGCTGTCTAGGGTCTTCTATTATTTTTTTTTGAAATAAGTCTAGGGTCTTCTATATTTATAAAGAGATTTATTTTTTTATGCAGCAGGTTGCAAAGAGAGTTAAAGTTATTTATAGAAAAAACTCTATTTACTTGTGATAAACTATTTGGCAACTATCATTTGGTATTTTGGTTAGCCAACTGGAACTATGGACTCTCTCTTAGTGCCCTTCATGCTTTTAACTTTGATTTTCATGGTTTAGGTTGTTTTAGGGGTGCTTATTTGTAATTTTATATTCCTTATCGAAAAAAAAAATATCATTTAGTTTAAGGGTTTAATGGATAAGATATTTCTCTCTAACAAAATATTAATAGAGATTTCAAGTTTGAATCTCTCATTTCCCCTTGATCAATTTTGTTTTTAACGAAATCAATTTTGAAACAAGTTGATTATTCATTTTGTAAAAATATGTGCAGTATATATTCGGTGGTTTAAAAAATTATCAAAGTTTTTTTCTCAATGTAACCAAATGTAGGGGTTTCTAAAAAAAAAAAAGAAAAAAAAAAGCCTAATGTAGGGGAATCAGAGCCCATCTAGGCCCAAGCTTAAATGGGCCTGGTTCACAAGCATAGTCCTTTCTCTGTACTTCTATAGTAACCCAACCCAAAAGAAAACACAAAACATCATTATATGTAAATTGATAAGCACATCTCAAGAGAAAACACAATAGTTTCTAGACCATTAGATGAAAGAGAAGAAGAATGGAAGGGGATGCTGATTTGCGCTGAGCACCTTTCATCCCCTAAGTTGAACGAAAAAATTTAACGAAAATATGAAACAAAATAATTGCTGTAAATCCCGAGTAATCTGATTTTGGACCATTGATTATTACCTTTTACATTGTAACTTCTTTTCACTACGTTGTGAAAATTCTCTTGGGCCTGTTAAGATCCGAAAACACCACAATACATGAGAAATTTTGAAAAATGACCAAGTTTTGGTCATCAATTTGATTTATAGCCTTATTTTGTAAAATAGTTGAAATATAACCAAATGATAGTATAAAATGTCTTTATTACCCTTCATGAAAGATAAACAAAGTAATGGAAGCTGATTATTTTTCTCTCCCCTCTCCATATTCATCTTATGCATGCATGTATAATTGCAAACATGTGGCACACCACTATCTTGAGAAAGACAAAGTGTGCAGAAGACATGGAAACCAAGTGCAAACTGCTCATGCCGGCACAACGGCCAAACTAATGGTTGCTCTATTAATTGTCTGCTGTGGATAATTGTGCTTATGGTCTGGGGTTGGTCTTAACAACCTCTTCCTTATCTTTTCTATCATTCTTGCTTCTATTCTATAACGACAACCAATTTCTCGTATAATCAAAACCTGTTTAATCTTACTGATTTGAAACACAATCAAAGCTGTGTGTTCAAGGTATGTACATCAATGATCTCTTTGTTTTTCTTTTAAAGAAGTGGATTATATTCTCTTTGAATACCTACAAGATCTTCTGAGTTCTATCTTCTAAGTTTCTGTAATCCTCTATTTACATTGTTGCATGCTTACATCTCGTTCTGCAGTACTATCATGGTCACTTTCTTTCTTCTTTTTTTTTTTTTTTTCTTTAGATAATGAATCGGTTCTTGCATCTCTTTTTTTTTTGCAGTACTATCATACATTTTTTGTTTCTTTCTTTCTTCTTCTTTTTTTTTTCCAGATAATGAATCGGTTTTTTTTTTCTTCAGATAATGACTCAAAGTCCAATTGCATTGAGTTCCCCGAATGAGCCAAGAGTAGAAATAGAAACTGAGCAACCTACAAATGCTAACTTTGCTCCATCATCTTCTTATCGTACCAAGAAAAGGCGTACAAAAGACTATGAGAATGTTGCATTTGTGCACACCAATGAAGATATTCTGGTAGGTCAGTTATACCCGAGTAAGAAAGCCTTGAAACTACATTTGGGTATGCTTGCAATAAGAAAGAATTACGAGTTCAAAGTGAACAGATCTACTAGTGATCGGTTTGAAGTTAGGTGTGTGGATCCTAACTGTAAGTGGCGACTCCGTGCAATAAAGCTACAAGACTTGGCATATTTTGAAGTGAGAAAGTTTCATAATGAACATTCTTGTTCGCTGGATATTATTCATCGTGACCATCGACAAGCAAGCAGCTCCCTAATTGGTCAATTTGTCAAGTCAAAGTTTGAGGGAGGAACCTCGCGTATATACAGACCTAGAGATATCATTGATGATGCGCGTGTCCAACTTGGAGTTAATATGGGCTATAATAAAGCTTGGAGGGCAAGAGAGGCAGCATTAGAAATTGCAAGGGGATCACCAGAGGAATCATTTGCTATACTTCCAACATATTGTGCTATGTTAGAGCGCAAAAATCAAGGTACAATAACACACATAGAAACTGATGAACAAAATCACTTTCTATACTTTTTCATGGCAATTGGAGCCTCAATTAGAGGATTTCATGATTGTATGAGGCCTGTGATTGCCATAGATGGTACATTTTTGAAAGGAAAGTACTTTGGAACCATGTTTGTGGCTGCATGTCAAGATGGAGAGAATCAAATATATCCTTTGGCATTTGGGGTGGTAGACTCAGAAAATGATGCCTCATGGTCATGGTTTTTGACAAAATTGAGAGGGGCCATTGGAGTTGTAGAAAACTTGGTTTTTATATCTGATCGACATGGAAGCATAGCCAAAGCAGTGGATAATGTTTTTCCTGAAGCACATCATGGAGCCTGCATCTTTCATATAGCTAACAACCTGCAATCAAAGTTTGGCAAAAAAATGAAGATCCTTAAGTTATATTACACAGCAGCAAAGAAGTACCAAGTATCTGAGTTCAAGACATTGATGGATGACCTTCGCAAAATAAAAGATGGAGAAGTTTGTAGATATCTTGAAGACATTGGGTGTCATAAGTGGGCACGAGCTCATTTTATGGGGTACAGATACAACATGATGACATCCAACATAGCCGAATCTATGAACTCGAAGCTTAAAGATGCTAGAAAACTACCAGTTACCACTTTAGTGGATCACCTAAGAGAGGTGCTTCAACAATGGTTTGTTGAACGGCGTGATGCAGCAAGCTCCCTTAATACGTACTTAACTAAATGGGCAGAAGACAAAGTCCGCAAAAACAATAACAGTGGTTCACATATGCGGGTACGTATTCTGAAAATTAGTGTCATAATATTTGTAGTTTTTATACTATATTATTTGATTTTCAATTAGGAAACATGCTTAACTTTGGTTTCATTATATATCAGGTGTCTCCAATTGATCTCTATGCATTTCAAATATATGATCAAAGTCAAACATTTACAGTGGACTTAAATAACATGACTTGTACATGCCGAGAGTTTGATCTTGATCAACTTCCTTGTGCACATGCAACTGCTGCCTGTAGAACTAAAGGAATGTCAGTGTATAGCATGTGCTCCCAATTTTACACAGCCAATGCACTTATGTCAGCGTATGCAGAGCCTATTTAGCCAATTGGAAATAAAAGTGAGTGGGATGTGCCTGAAGATGTGCAGAACAAAATTGTTTTACCACCTATACGACAAGTAGTACCTGGAAGACGTAAGACCGTACGAATTCCATCTGTAGGAGAAGATGCAATTAGAAAAAAGTGTACAAGATGCGGTTGCCAAAATCCAATTCCACTTGTTTGATGGAATGCGATCTTTCTATTAATGTAGTGTTTTAAATTACAACATTTTAATTCTTAGCAAGAAAGTTTTAGTACTATAATTTTTTTCTATATGCTGCATTTTACTTCTTCACCAAACTTTACATTAAGAAGCCATCTATTTTTTGATCTGGAAAATTCATCAAAGAAAGACAAAAGCCACAAAGAACAACAAATGAAGAACAAGAAAAAAAATACATAAAGAATAAACTAAAACCAAATGACAAAAGCCTTCCAAACATCCTAATCTTGAGGGCGAGTGAGCTCATCACTTTGAAGAATAGCATAGAGAAATATAGCAGATTGGTTTGTGCAGGTGAATAACATTGCAGCTAGCCAAGAACAACCATCAGTTTGGCCGTTGTCCCCTGCATGGGCACCTGCACTTGGTTTCTTACAAGAATGTCTTCTGCACCTTTTGTCTTTCTTAAGATAGTCGTGTGCCCCATGTTTGAAGCTATACATGCATGCATCAGATGAATATGGAGAGGGGGAGAAAGAATAATCAACTTCCATTACTTTGTTTGTCTTTTATGAAGGGTTAATATAGACATTTTATACTAACATTTGGTTATATTTCAACTCTTTTACAAAACAAGGCTATAAATCAAATTGGTGACCAAAACTTGGTCATTTTTCAAAATTTCTCACAATACATTACGAAGCCCAAATCAGCATCAGCCCAATAACACATCAACCTAGCCCACTACTCGCTTTATATAAAACCCTCTAAACCCACGAACCCCTCTCATAGTGTTAGGGTTTCATTTTTTCAGTGAAGCTAAAGAGAGAGCCGCCGTTGCAGAACCTCACCCACACAGCGCAATGGGTACCTCCCAATCTCACTCTTTCTCTTCGATTTCGTTCTTTACTGTATACCCATTTTCAATTTCTGATCTTGGTTCTTGTTGTTTGAATCTGTAACAGCCAGAATCAAGGTACACGAGCTGAGGCAGAAGTCGAAGGCCGATCTTTTGGCCCAGCTCAAGGATCTCAAGGCGGAGCTGGCCCTCCTCCGCGTCGCCAAGGTCACCGGTGGAGCACCCAACAAGCTCTCCAAGATGTAAGAGCGAACCCAAGAACCCTAAATTTGTTTGTTTTTGTTTTCGGTTTCTGTTGTGAATCAAAGATGTGTTCTTTTTTCTCTGGGTGGGTTTTGCAGTAAGGTTGTGAGGCTTGGGATTGCTCAGGTGTTGACAGTGATCTCGCAGAAGCAGAAGGCTGCGTTGAGGGAGGTGTACAAGAACAAGAAGCTCTTGCCTCTTGATCTTCGTCCCAAGAAGACCAGGGCCATTCGCCGAAAGCTCACCAAGCACCAGGTACTCTCTTTTGTTTAGTTGCTCTTTGTTTATGTGCTCCGATTTGAAATGATTAAACTTTCTGTGTATAGTTATTAAGAAACTGGTGTGCCCGGTTCATTGTCTCTCTAGTTGGTTTAGCTGTGTTTGTGTTGGTTTTTGTAGGGTGAGGAGTGATTCTAATCTAAGCTTTTTAAGTGAAAAACGGGATGATTTGATATTTATGTAGTAATATGTAATGGAAAAGTACAACGATTTTGTATTGTTTAGGTGAAACTCTTGCCATAATGAACTGGTTTGCTTATATTTGATTACAGAATAGTGTTTGATCAAGTGGATTTTAAGAAGAATTAATGTACTCGAGTTTACAGTCTGTGTTGATTTGGTTGTGGTAATATCGTTGTGCAGGCATCTTTGAAGACTGAACGTGAGAAGAAGAGGGAGATGTACTACCCCTTGAGGAAGTTTGCCATCAAGGCATAGAGTGTTGGTTTGCTTAAGTTAGAAAATCTATCTTCTGTAATAGAAACTTCTGGTCACAAGTTTTGATTTTGAATTAATATGTTGAACATGAGATTTTGGTGTTTAATTTGACTTCTCTAGGTTGGGTATCACCCGAACCGATTATGTGTTCTTCTCCGGTGCAATGGTAGTTTAAATTTCTTTTAGATTTCTATTAATGCCTTTGGGTTTATCCTTTGATTCTTCTGGTTGAATACAACATCTATTAATGCCCAATCTATATTCTCTATTTTGGTTGTATATATTGGTTATATTTAGCTTTTATTATATGGTTTGGTTGAGCTGCTTGGTTTATTACCTTGGTCCATTGGTCTGGACCCGAATGAGGTCTATTATGGAGTATAAATGATTCAATATGAAGGAAATCTGAAGTTTGCTCAAGTCTTCAATAATTACCTGAACTTAGTCTTGTGTAAATGATTAGTTGTCAATGGATTTGGATTTCTACTATGAGCTCTAGACCCTGCCTGTAGGTATTTGTTTAATGACTTAATCGCAGTTTGATGTTTGATGTGTGCACATTTTCTACCTTACTTTAATTTCATCTGCAACTTACTGTTATATGAACCAAGGTCAATTGATGTCTGGTGACGGGAATGAGTGAGTGAGTGAACCGCCAGCCGTAAAGGAGAAAAATGAGTTGGGATCTGTCTGCCTTTGCCACCTTTTTAGGTTCAATTTCATTAGTCACCGTTTCTATCCATATATGGCTCTACTAGTGACTTGTGTGGAGATCTTCTCCACATTACAGGCATGCTCACAGCCCCACATTCTTTGATTTTATGCTTTCCCTGATTTGGCCTCTAAATGTCTGGTGAATGCTGGCTAGCAAAGAATTCTAGCTTCAAAACTCATGCTACCAGTTCATATACTCTTCATTAGTTCTGGTCATTAGTAGTACTCTGTCTTCAATTTCATCTGTATTATTACCCTACTTTGTTATAAAATACCACAAATTTGGAAGCAACTTCTTATCTCAGCATCATTGCTTGTGTTGTGTGAACCTGATGCTTGCCTGTTTGATCCGAGTTTGTGCTGTACTTTGCCATTTCAAAGATTATTTTTTGTAAAATCGATGACTACAAATTCAAGCTTCTGAGCTTGTATTTGGACAGCCTGGTTCAAACAACTTTACAACTAGTGTTGCTGTCTGTCTGTCTGTCTATTTGTTTCTAAATCTCGGTGCATGAGACTGATAATTTAGTGAATGACTATTAACTTCAACCAATTGGGTTCTTTCAGACAAGGTATTTAACCCTCCTTGTTTTTGGTTCACATGAGGCTTCCATATGCACTAGGCAGTAGTGAGGACACATGGTAGCTAGTATCATAAGTCAGGCTAACATCTTCCTTCACTCACGTAGTCACTTGTGGCCTTATTCTGCCGATGAAGAGCAAACAAATACTCGGATAACTGAAATGGGGGAGAATCTATCTCCAGGACCTCCTACACAATTTTTTGTTTTTAATATTCTATGAAACAGTTTCAAAAGCTTAAGCTGTTAGGAAATGGACTAAAAATGTATATCAAACTGAACACCGCGTTTTTTAAAGTAAAAATTATATGTATACTCATCGGCGTGGCGTCAGATTCATACTTGACATTTTCCCAATCTCCTCTTTCGCTAGTGTTGCAATTGCGCATGTTCAAAACATTTTCTAAATGCACAGGGCCACATATTGGTTTAATTAAGAACGAACTTATCACAACAATGAAGCACACATTTGTAGCTATATTGCTTTTCTGTCAAACAACATTTCAGCAATCAGTTCGATTTTTTTTTTTTATGGAACAATCAGTTTGAATTGTATACACAGTATTCAAAGCCGCAAGTCCCGCTGCGAATCCAGAACGCCAGAACATATTTCGCGCAGGTTCAAAACATGTTCTCGATGCACACCGCCACAATAATGAAGCACACATTTCTAGCTATATTGCTTTTTTGTCAATCATTTTGAAGTGTACACACAGATTGCGCATGCATGTATTAAAAGCCGCGAGTCCTGCTGGAAATCCAGAACACCAGAACTTATTTGGTATATATTAAAAAAATCTATCACGTATTTTAATATTTGAATTTGGGATTTGTTATGATGACTCTAAGCCTCCAACTATTATTGAATTCTTCAGAGTACAAACAGCTTGACTCATTCACAGTCTTACAGTTAGAGCATGTAGCCCTTGAAATCAAACATTACCTAACTCACATTCACATCCACATCCACATCTCAAATGTCATCATAACCCTCTTCCATACAAGCACAAGTTATAGGTCCTCTGGTGTTCTGTTGACTTTTTCTTAGATCAAGATCGATTTTATTAGTTTTGTTTTGTGCTTTGTCTGTGTCCACCGTACCTTTTTAATCAAGACAAAATAAACAACACCATTGCGATAACTTATGACGGTCTGAAAGCTTAAGTTTTGTATTTTTATAGAGCTTCGTTCAACAACTACTTTGTTCAATAGATCGACTAGCTAGTGTCCTCGATCTGTCTCTACGAGTTGGCTTCGATCTCCTGACTTAGACAGTTACATGAATCGTATTATATTGTACTTCTGATCAAGATTTGAACTGATCTCTTGCGACTTAATGTTACAGTACGTTGATTGCAGGGTCGACCAGAACGTACTGTCTCTTTCTCTCGATCCCCTGCTCTACAAGTTTACCTGAAACAAGAAGCTAGCTAGGTAAACACATAAACATAATTACATAAATTTGTTCCTAATTGATACGTGTAAGTTCCCAACTTTGGTAGCTACTTGCCCACTTCCCGGAATTGGAAGATATTGAAGGCGCTCCCCCGTGCTGGAGTTTTTGTTCAGCCTGTTAAGAAACTCGATGTCTTTATTTTTGTTGTCCTTAAATGGTATGCTTGTCAAATGCTTGAATTTTCAGGGGTAAGTATGTGCACTGTGCAAGAAATAGTGCGGGAACAAAAGTAGCGCAAAAGATTAAGGTGTATCCAAGTTGTTCGATAAATTGCTTAAAAGACTAAGACAAAAGTAACTAATCGAGAAATTGTTGGTCTTAAAATGAGAAATGTGTAGACTTAGCTTGAACAATTATTATTTTTCAAGTACTCCCTCTTTTTGTAGGTATGAAAACTTAGAAAATTTCACATGTTCAAACCAATCCTCTAGATGCACACCCCCAATTATTGGTTATACGGGTATTCGATCAGATGTTTGACAAACCAGTGCTTAGCTTTTCATCTAGTAATAAGTACTACTATATCTTACATTTTTGATAAGTCTATCGACCTATGTACAAATTGAGAACTTATCAAAATAATGCAATATGCATGCATCCTTTTTTATTTAAAATTATCTTATGTCAGAATATCAATATTGTTAAAACATGATTTTTAGGACTTGTTTCAAGTGATGAAGTAAATTTTTTTTTCTTTTTAAAAATAAAAATAAAAAAAATCCTAAATTCCTAAATAAAAAAAAAAACATTCGAGAATTTTGAGACCCATCAAGTGGCGCACATTCTAAAAAGTATGCTTCATTAATTGTGAGATTATGCCATGAGAATTTCAAAAAGCAAGAGCTTTGACATGGTTATTGGTTTAACACTTTTGGAGATGCTATGTGAGCAATCGTGGTCTGCAGAAACATGTTAGACCTTGTCAACAACTTTTTTTACTAAATTTCTTCTATGTCATTAATACATAATTTTTAGGAGCTTCTCTAATTAAAGGACCTCAAAAATTTTGACCCAATTATTTTAATTTTTTTGTTTTGGGTTTTTCAACTTCAGAAAATCGTAAAAAAAAAAAAAAAAAAATCAGGTCGAGATGTTTTAGTTATGTTAATTCTAGAATTACTTAAAAATCATGATTTATCAATGAAAAGATTGTGGTAAGAAAATAAGAACATAAAATTTTGACCAAAAAAAAAAGTGTGCTATATATAGTTCACAGTTTTGAGTGAAAATCATGGTTTTAGACAACTTTTTTTTTTTTTTATGGTAAAAATTATGTATTGTTTATTAAGGTTCATTGGTTTGGACTCAAATTAAGTTTTTTATTTTATTTTATTAGATAAACAACTCAAATGTTACAACTAGTTTTTTGTGAGTCGAACTCACAACCTCACATTTATGGAGGGGAGACTATGCCACTAGACTACATAATACAGTGCAATTAAGTCTATTCTAGTGTATGGATAAATGGATATTTCAACTTATAAAAAGAAATAATAAATGGAAATTTCAATGTTAAAGTAATTCTGGTCCTAAACGGCACTTCGTGAGTTTGCAAGCAATTTCTTGTGTGGAAATCATTGCAAGTTCGATGAACAAATATAACTCGTATGAGCAAGATAATAATCACTGCCTACTGGCAAAGGTGTAGTTGCAGGTTTGATCTTACATATATCTAGTTAGAGAAATGTTGGCTTGATCTTATATTGTGATCCTGTCTCGGATTTGGTAACCGAAATTCAAGATTTGTTTTCATGGCTCTCATATCATTGAAAATCTGGGAGAGCTAAGCTTCTAGTTCTAACAAACTGCTTTAACTAATTCACAGGGGCCTTGCCTTTCGTGAAGTTATTGCAATCAACATATCTACTTACGTCCACATTTGAAGTTTTAAACTTTTAATTTCATCACCATCCTCCATAATACAAAATACAAATCCTCAAATAAGTCCATTGTTCTGTTGCGGGCACTCGCTTTTGACCTTTTCTCTTCTCTTGACCTGTTCATAATCTCTTTGTTAGTTTTGGTCATTAGCATATGTTGATGTATATTACCAAACTTTGTTTACACTGTGTCTCTGTCTTGAACATCATTTATATTAGAGAAAATTAGATATACACCAAAAAATATAAGCTTCTATTGGAGAAAACCCATAGATATTTTTCTTTCAATTTACACCCACTCTGCAATTCTGCATGAGCAAACCTTCCATATAGAATATATGTCTATAATTAATAGTTTTTCTCATTTTTTTATATATCTAATATGCCCTTATGAATATGGAGAGTTAAATCAAGTATTTTCCTTAATCTTATCCATAATCAATTACATCCTTAATTTCTTCCTTACTTTATATTCTGATTATTGATTTGAGTATATATTTCTATATGGTCGTTACAATAGTAGTTCATTTCCAACACAAATTTCAATTCTTGTTCTCCTTATATGTAGGTATATTCTTTTTAATAGAATTTCAATTTTCTTTTCTTTGATGGGATCAGTTACTGTTTCAAAAAATGGAAAGAGATTTTGATTCAAACGCTTGAAAGAAAGGGTGGGAGATTTTGATTCAAACACTAAGAGAAAATGTTTTCTTTTAAGATACTTAGTATGATCTCAGATATGGTCTCACGTCATTCAGATTTCCAGGGTTGAATTGCGGCAGCAGCAGCATTACATAAGTTATATGTTGCTTGTGCTGTATGAAACTGTAATGCCTGCCTATTTGACCCTCTCAGGGCATGCACTCGTTTTTTCAAAGATGAGATTTCTTATAAAATCAAAAACGCTTTGATCAGCTAATATGTTTTGTTCCGTTCGATCTTCTTTTCTAATTCTCATTCCAAAGGATTAATGAGTGAATGATCATCAATTCTAATCAAATGGGTCCTGCAAAAAAGGGTTTAATGCCCTTACATTTACGTGTACTCGGCATTTTGGGTTCTCAATTCTAACCTTAATAGTGAGGAGACGGTTTGTTATTTTCCGTATTGAGACTTGAGCTAGCTATCATCCTAGACTCTGTCATGTGAAGTCCTAATCTGCACTTGGATGACTGAACTGTGACAGAGGGGGCACTTAAATTCACAATTTCCTACAAATAAAATTTTAATACTATATTAGATCACTAAATCTTAAAACCGGTACCTTAACCTATCAAAAAATGAACTAGCAATACATATCACATATACAAGTGTACAGCTACATATATTGATGTATAATTATGAACCAAGCTCATCACAATGTTAGTGGAGCATTTTATAATTAATTTTTTTTTTTTGGGTATATGTGGTTATTAATAATGATGCATGGAGTCCATAAACTCATACTTGACATTTTCTCAATTCCCTCTTTTATGGGTGATGAAATTAGACACGTTTAAAACATTGAACACCATGCCATGCCACCAAATATTGGTTTAATATAGAACTTATCACAACTTTGAATTGCATGTGCACATAGATTGTGCATGGCTGCATGCATTTATCCAAAGCCGCAAGTCCTCCTGGAAAGCCAGAAGAAAAAAACTTATATGGAATATATATATATATATATATATACACGAAAATGTTCTGAAGAGGACATTCGCAACCCAGAAAAAGTGCGAACGTCGCTCCTTCGGTCTCGATCGAGCGGCGACGGCGCGGCGCGGCTTGCCGGAGGGACGCCAGGGGTCGTGCGGAGGGGTATGCGGTGCGGTGGAGTCGCCAGCAACGGTTCTGCGGTGCTGCACAGAACCTGCAACTGCAGGTGAGGTGGCTGCCCAGAAACCGGCAAGCCCGACCTCCTCCAACCTCAAACGCCGCCCAGAAGAGGTCTGGGACGCCTCCGGCCTCCCTCCGGCCAGCCCTGCGCCGCTGTCGTCTCCTGAAACCCGCCTGCTGCGTCGACGTCTGCACTTTAGCGAATTGCGGACGTCCGCTTCAGAACCCGCCTATATATATATATATATATATATATATATATATATATATATATATATATATATATCACGTTATTGAGAATCAAAATTTGGGATTTGTTATGATGTCTCTAAAATTATATATTATTGAATTCTTCAGAGTACAAAGATCTTGACTCATTCACAGCCTAATAGTCTAGTAACTGTAAACCCTTGAAATCAAACATTCACATCCACATTTCAAGTTTCGCATCATCATCATCCATAATTCCATAAATTATAGATCCTCTGCTATTCTATTAGAATTGTTCATAATATCTCTTTTGGTTTTGTTTTGTTGCTTGTATGTGAACCTATACAATCATCAAGACAAAATGAACAACACCATTTCAATACCTTCTGACCTCATTCAACAACTACTACGTCTAAGTAAGTGTTATTAATACGAAATTCTCAGGACCAACACGGTCACACTAGCTAGGGTTGTCGTCGATCTCTGGGCATAGACAGTTACATGAATGGTATTATATCGTGCTTCTGATAAACATTTGAATTGGTCGTCTGCGACTTAATGTTATATACTTATATATAGTTGAATGCATGGTCAACTAAAACTGTCTCTTTCTCTTCTGCTCTACTAATTTAAATGGAACAAGGCGCTAGGTAGATATATAAACTTGCTCCTTGTTGATATATATGTGTGATTTCCTTATTGCTAAATGTACGTGGGCACGAAGACAATTAATTACCATCTCTTTAGTTTTCGTTCAGTTCTCTTTCTCAATAAATGTGTGAGGTAATCTGTTAAACTGTTTGAGAAAAGGTTAAGTATGTGCAGTCTGAGGGGGAATGACAGTCACACAAAAGACGAAGGTATGCAAGCTTAGGTGTGCGTTTGATAAATTGCCCCACAAAAGCTAAGACAAGAATTACAAATCGCAATCGTCCGTACTTCATAAATTCCACTAAATATTGGAGGATGTGGGAGTAGTCAAATTCTGCTGGGCCTGCAATTAAAGCGATTAACTCCGTAGTTAGTATGACGTTAAATTTCAGTCATGAATGCGACGATTATTACGACAATAACTGCGTACAAGGATTATGATTAGAAGTGCGCAATGAATGACTATCATAAATACGCAATGAATGACGGTCGTAAGTACGCAATGATTAACTGTTATTAGTGCAGTAATAATTATCATTATAAGTGTGTAAATAAATGCAGCCATCAAAGCATAAATAATGGCGGCTTGTTCCCGAAGTAAGTCATCGCCCATATAAAGGAGGCTTGACGTCCAGGTAATCCATCGAATTCCAATTCCCTCTACTCCACTCTAAGAAACGTACTGACTTAGGCATCGAAGGGTTTTCTGCAGGTTCCCCCCCTTCTCCTCGAGCCGACGTTCAAACTCCAGGTCAACGCTCGAGGGAAGCTTCTTGATTGTTCCCAGGTCAGCTCCTGCTCCAGTCCGCATTAATTGTTGGGTCAAACTCCTCAATGAAAATTTTCACCTCCAACAGTGGATTTATACACGTACTAACTTTCCAGCCTAAACCTAGCTAGTTTGGTCTTTAAAGTAGAATAAATCTAGAATGCTCATAATATAACAATTGTGGCGACCGGGCGACCGGGCGACCGGGAGCCTGAGTGTTATCAGAGCTTTTTCTCCCCATATATGATGCATGCATGTCAAAAATTATATACATAAAGACTGAAAGCGTGCACTGCATTCCAGTGATATATATATATATATATATATATATATATATATATATACATACATACTTATGAACACATGCATGTTCAAACCAATTGGAGTTTATACGGGGATATGCAGATCTTTGACAAACCAGTCATTAATCATCTAATTAATAACATGTACTAATACTATTTATATCTTATATATATTTGATAAGTCTATCCACATATGTACATATTGAGAAGTTATCACAATAATGAAGCACATTCCTTACTTGACCAATAAGATTTCATTGATTTCTTGAACCACAAGCTGCAATAGTACAAGTACGTGTTCAACATGCGTATTTCTGGATTCTGGCAACGACTTGCTATCAGATGTTGGCTATAGCTTTGCGTATTAACTTGCTTGATCAGGAGCGACTCTAATCAGAAGCGTCTTTATACTCCAAGTGATCGAAGACCTGGAATTCTTTAAATTAAAAGATGAATTAATCGATCCTATCGATCTGTATCAATGGACTAAATTAATAATACTGATCAAGGGAAACTTGATCTCTGTTAATTTCCAGGTTGCTTCGCCTAGATAGTTGAAACAAATATATATTTTTCTCTTACATTCCAACTTGAATGGATATGAATATGAATTGGAACTTGGAAGGTGATGTCTTTTGCCAAACAGTCGGACATATTATTTTGCAAAATGGTCGGTTTACACAACGTATTAAAACCAAAAATTTCTTGATCAACGGCTGGTATTCATAGTCTGATAATTAGTTAAAATAAAACTTAAACTATCAGCTAGCTGTCATGTCAATTTTCCACGCATTTGGATAAATATGAAGAGGAAAGAATTTGACTTCTTGTTTGTAAATTAAGAACGAAGAAGTACGTCCATGCTTCAAGTTAAGATGGTTCAAAAAAAAAATTCAAGTTAAGAAAAACAAAAAACTTGAAATCGTCCAGGGTTTGCCAAAAAAAAGAAGAAAAAAGAGTAGAATAAGAAATTCATTTCAGAAAATGTACGTAAAAGTAACTGGAAGTCAAAATATCACATGATTTTTACCCTAATTATTTATACTGAATAGATTTTTGACGAAGTTACGAGTACCATATTCTATATGTACAGCTGCGTTTCAATGCTGCAGTTTGATTGAGTGCTTGACCATGCTTCACTGAATATGATCTTATACCAATAATAAACAAAACCCAGGAAGTTCATAAAAAAAACAGGGTAAAGCTATGGTATGTTAACATTTCTCATACATCAACTATTTTTACTCCTCTAAGGACTCATGTTATCACTTTGAAGACTAATATTACTATTTTCAGGACTCATATGGTAAACTAAGCAAAATTTACCACTTTAAGGACTCATGTTACCATTTTGAGGACTAATATTACTATTTTGAGGACTCATGTGGTAACTAAGAAAATTTACTACTTTAAGGACTCATGTTACTACATTGAGAACTCATTTGACCACTTTTAAGACAATTGTATGCATGTCATACGTTAACACATTGTAGAATTTTCCAAAAAAACAAACCAGGAAAATACCATGCAAAAACTGCTTGACCAAGCAAATGAAATGAATTTAAATTTTGAATGACTACTGCATTGCTAGTTGTGTCTTTATCCGTGGATTAAGAATAATTCTTAGTCTTAACTAATTTATTTATAAAAGCATTATATACAAAATGGACAAGTCAATTCTAAGGAACAAATCAAATCCACCTTCCTCAATTGAGAACTGACAGTTATTTTCTATAAAAACCTCTTCAAAACCAAAAACAAGGACCAGAACCATAACAAGTAAGCACTCCTCTCAATAAAGCATTTCTTCCCCAACCTCGTTTTCCGAGCTTCGCACTTCATAGTCGATAATGCTAGTCTCAGAGACTGCGAAGTGTGGTACTACTGCACTCCCACCACCGCCAAGAAGAGGAATGTCCAGCCTCTTCTTCTTGTCATCCAACAAAAACCTCTCTTTTTCTCACTATTCACTTTCAAGCTCTTTTGCTGGTACCACCCCTAGCCGCACCTTCTCCTTGTCGATGATGGAAGAAAACATTGAAAATGCTGAGGCCATCATCACCAAATGGGATCCAAGTTCCTCCTCGTACACCAAGCTCACCTTTGTCTTCCAGCAAAGCAGGAAAGAAGCCAAAGAGTTCCTCAAAGCCATCAAATACTTGCGTAGTGCTATGCATGCTCTACTTGGCGAAAGGCTTCCATCCAGCAAGCTTGTGCTTGCTCAAAATCTAATGCAAGTAGCGATGAAAAGGCTTGAGAAAGAGTTTTACCAGATATTGTCGACAAGCCGTGATCAGCTTGACCCCGAATCAGTTTCAAGTCGATCCTCAAGCAGGACATGTAAATTTGATGATGAAGAAGAGGGTGAGGCCAGATCAGAAGATGAGCTGGATATTGCTGGCGAGTCAATTACAGAGGTTGAGAGAGTCTCAGTACTTGCCATGTCAGATCTGAAGTCAATAGCTGATTGTATGATCAGTTCTGGCTATGGTAAAGAGTGTGCAAAGATATACAAGGTTATCCGAAAGTCAATGATCGACGAGGGACTATATCACCTTGGAATCCGGCGGTTCAAGTCTTCTCAGATTCATAAGATGGATTCTGAAGCACTCGAAAATGAAATCAACAACTGGATGAAGGCTGCAAAGATTGCTGTGAAGACACTTTTTCAAGGAGAGAAAATTCTCTGTGATCATGTGTTTTCAGCATCTGAGACCATCAAAGAGTCATGCTTCTATCAGATAACCAAAGAGGGAGCAACAACCCTATTCAGTTTTCCTGAACTCATTGTGAAGAACAAGAAAGTTCCAGAAAGAATTTTCGGGCTAATGGAACTCCACGAAGCAATCTCTGATCTGTGGCCGGAGACTGAATCAGTATTCAGCTCTGAATCAACCTCAGCTATCAAACTTCAAGCTCTTTCATTATTGCTCAAACTTGGAGATTCTGTCCGTTCTCTTCTTTCTGATTTTGAATCAACAATTCAAAAGGACTCTACAAAAGTTCTAGTCCCCGGGGGCGGGATATACCCACTTACTCAAAAAGTGATGAACTATGTAACTTCACTAGCAGACTACGGTATAATTCTCAGTGATATTCTTACTGATTATCCACCACCAGCAAACTCCTCATTTCACGAAACCTCCTTCAAGAGCCCAATGTCAGATGAAGGTTCAACACCAGCAGTGTCAGTACACCTAGCTTGGCTCATTTTAGTTCTTTTGTGCAAACTTGACATTAAAGCTGAGATTTACAAAGATGTGGGTTTGGCATATCTCTTCCTTGCCAACAATCTTCACTTCATTGTTGAGAAGGTGCACCATTCACCCAACCTGAAACTCCTCCTCGGTGAAGACTGGGTAGCTGAACACACGAAGAAGGTTAAACTATATGCTTCAAACTACGAGACCACAGCCTGGACAAAGGTCTTATCATCATTTCCAGAGAAGCCATTCGAAATGTCTTCTGAAATGGCAAAGGAGTGTTTTAGAAGGTTCAACATAGCTTTCGAAGAGGCATATAGGAAACAAACATCCTGGATCGTAGAGGATGTGAAGTTGAGGGATGACTTGAAGGTGTCCATAGCGCAGAAACTAGTGCCAACATATCAAGAATTTTACGACACATACTTGGTGATGCTGACTGAGGAGAAAAATTTGGAGTTGCTTGTGAGATTTTCTCCTGATGACTTGAGCAATTACTTGTCCGATTTGTTCCACGGGACTTCTACCTCAGTCAGTTCTACAGCATCTTCATCATTACCTCCGAGGAGCTGCCTCCCTCTCTGAGATGATTTAAGACTATTACAATTCAAACTGAACTATTTTGACGGCTAGTGGATATAGTGAGAATAAGAGCAGCCTTCTCAAACTTCAAAAATATTTGTATGATTAGATAATCCAGTCGAGTACAGATGAATGACATCATTTTACAATACTATCCCTTCAGACCCACCCTATTCATGACCCTGTTGCTTTGGATCAACTTCGAGATTGCCAAGGTTTAATTTAAACTGAATCATGATCATACAAATGAGTGAATGATAAATCCTGTTTGACTGGTTGTTATTTCAATGTTAGAAATACATATATCAAAGCAACAGGGTCATTGAGCATAAGGGTATCTAACTGCAAAGTCAAACAATTGCAAATCATAAAAGGTCATTGAGCAACAAAAATATTCATTCTGGTCTTTAGCTGACCAATCTAGTTAGTTAACTCTTTTGTTTCACGCCTACTTGGTGCCTTGGCCTAAAATGAATACTGTGATGCAGATATTATCTATAGTATGCTTACCTGGATATATGAAACATGCATCGGTAACTATAAATAATATGCACAAGTTTTATGGAATACTGTAATAGTTTCATGACTGATTGGTTCCTACTTCTACTTTGAGATATGATAAAAATGATAGATTTCAGCAGGTAATTAAGGAAAAATCGACAAAAATCTGAATATTACAGGGGATATAGCAAACTTCAGGGGTTCCTCAACTCAGTTTAAACGAAAGCAAAGGCTTCCATTAAAGGACCTATAAAATCATGTTATACAAGTTTATAATAAAAAGCTATACCATTACCAGCTGCTCTACTGGTGGCCTATGAATGGATTGCCAACCCGTAAGAATGTGGAGAACACCTTTAAGAGAATCTGAGGCTGCTTCCATAGTCCAAAGTGGATAAAATTCACTTGGATGGAACATGCATTCTTCACTGAACCCTGTTAATGTGCATGGTTGGGCTCCATTCAGGAATACGTCCCCCTCAGATCTTATGAGGCCAGATTTCGCCACTTCTCTGTCTGCAGCCTATTGGAAAATTCAAAACATTTGAGACAGAATGTGTTCACAGTCAATGACATGCAGCCATTTTTTTACTTCAAGAACTTGAAACGAAACTTCACCTATGCAGTTTAGAGAGAAGATGGTCATGTACCTTTTCTGTATAATATTCAAACGTCTTCTTCTTCGTTCCTGCTTCATATATGTTGCATTGAGAGTATATCTGACAGATACAATTCAACTTTTCAGAATCTGGAACTCAATCAAAGAGATAGTTAAAAGACATCAGATGTTTCAAAGCCTTGTTCACCTGGGATTCTACGCTGGCACAAACAGCATATATACCCCAGTTACGAGTGTAATTGTTGTAAAGATGAACTTTCCCAAATCTAACACGAGGTTGCCTTTGCCTTGTCCCATCAAAAAAACAATGATGAATAGTGACCCGAATGCATCTGTCACCAACATGTGAAGGGTCCGCTCCAATAAGCATCGTCTTGTCATGTTGATGGAAGTAACATCTGGTGCCAAGGGAAGAAAAAACCCTTTAGCTCATTCTCCACATTATATCCTATAAGATGAGATATTTTAAACCCACCTAGAAATAGTTATGTCTGTACTTTGTCGGGTGATATCTATGAGTCCATCATCATAATCACGAAGGCTGCATCGGTCAATCCATATATGCCTGGAATTTGGTTTTATCTGAATGCCATCAACATCATGTCCTCTACCACCTTCAAACTCAAGGTTGCATATGATTATGTGTTCACATTCCTTCAGTCTAAGGCCCTTGCCTGTGAGCTTTACTCTCTGCCCTCGGCCATCAATTGTCTTGTAAGATGACACACTTAAGTAAGAAGAGAGAATAATGGTGCCTGAAACCTCAAAGACAATCCAAAGTGGTTCTTGTTTCCGGCATCCTTCACGAAGTGAGCCTGGACCATCATCTAAAAACCAAAACATAACATTTTTTTTTTATCCCAATGCAATTAAACATTCCTTCCTACCAATAAACAGCACATGCAAACCAAAAACAAAGTTTTCTACAACCAACCCACTTTCTCAGAAATGCCATGATATTCAACTCTACATAGCTCATTTTTAACTTTCTTTAATAAGAACCAAAATAATTTTTATTCTCAGTTTCACCAACAGATTTTAAAACTCAACACTTTCAGATGTTAAAATTAATGTGCTGTATCTTAATGTTGCGATGAACTGTGAGAATAAAAAGCTAACAGCCGTGTGATTTAGGAAAAGATAGTAATGAATTTGATGGATAAATATTGAGGGAATTTAAAGCCTATATAAAGCCCAGTGAGCATGTGATTTTGGATGTTCTACATTCTTCTAACATAATCTGTATCGGAGCCTAGTGAGCTACGTCCAAAACATGAGAGTTGAGTTAAGCTGCCGAAATCACTATGATCAGCACGAGCCAATCAAGAAGTGCTTTTCTTTTTCAGCATCCTTCACCAATTGGTATCTTGGGAAGGAAAAGTTAGTTGCCATTGATGTAGTAAATAACTTCTTCAAATCATACAAGAATTCATATGCCATTGTTGTAAGCACAGGGTCCATAGCTCGTAATTGGTATCTTGGGAAAGAAAGTCCATGATGCTCCCCAACTGTTTGTTCCACTCTGGGGACTGTTCGATGCTGTTCACAAATAGAAGATCCCTCAAACAGCAAGCTATCTTGAAACTGAAGTATTTGGTAATAACTCATATCGGCTCAAGAAATGAAGCTTATGAATGTTGCATGCGACTAGAGGATGAAAGAGGATATGAAGGTGTTCGGCTTTCCAAACACCTCAAAAAAAGAAGCAGCTCTGGCTCTCACAACGAACCCCAAGTTCTAGTACCAAAACTTCTTCCACTAAAAGAAATATTCTGCTACCTGGTGGGCTCTAGGCTTCAGAAAAGAAATAGTACCAAGAGCCAAAAGGTAGAAGCAATGGGAGTGGCATTGAATATGAAGGCTGGAATAGAGCACTTCTGTATCCACCCCGGTGGAAGACTGGAAGAGCAATCATACATGGAATTGGTAGGAGCTTATCATTAAGTGAATATGATCTTGAGCCATCTAGAATGGCGCTTCACCGATTTGGTAACACGTCATCTCCTGGCTTTTGGTATGCTTTGGGATATTTGGAAGCCAAAAAGAGACTTAAGAAGGGTGATAGGATTCTTATGTGTAGAATTGGGTCAGGTTTGAAGTGCAGCAATATTGGTTGGGAAGTACTGAGGGAATTGGATGATGCCAATGTTTGGAAAGGCTGCATAGATAGTTACCCTCCGGAAAAACTAAACAATCTTTTCATGGAGAAGTTTGGTTGGTTCAACGATCAATCTCTAAGCTTTGCTAGAGTTGATTGGTCCCAGTTATTTGCTCAACATTAGCTTGCAGTTAAATTTAGATCTTTTCCCTGAAAACTATATGATGCAGCAATATTCATTCTTAATATGTTAAACTTAATCTGTTGTGTGGATTGTGTCTTAATATTGTGATGAATTGTGAGAATAAGAAAGCCAAGAGTCATATGATTTAGAAGAGACCTCGAGTTCTGTAATGAGCTTCATGAATAAATGTTGAAGAACTTAAAAGCCTATATAAAGCCTTGTGACTTGTGAGCATATCATCTGGGGATATACTCTATTCTTCTAACATAATCTGTATCAGAGCTACGTTGATCAGTATGGTAAGCACGAATCAAGAAGTGCTGTTCTTTTTCGGCATCCTTCATAATTTTGATTTTCCATTAATAATATTAAAAAAAAAAAAAAAAAAACTGATCTTGATTCTCACTTTCTCTAAATTTCTTTTCTTTCTTTGTTTTTTTTATCAGTATATAACAATTTCTCAATGCAATCGCAGCAGCAGCAGCTTATAAATATCGAAAATTTTCGAATTTCTTAAAGTTTCAAACTTCAATAACACAGAAGCAAACATTAATATTCGAAACTGATTGTCCTAATTCCAAACCAAACATAATTTTTTTTCTGTCAGCATGAAACCCAGACTCAATATCAATCCATGAATTACATACTCTAAAATCACTAACCCTTAATGATCAAGATAAAAAAAATTGATAAGAATATAAGGCAATACACGAAAGCGCAATCAAGAAATTTCATAAACTATAGCAAATTGGGGTGAAAGGGGGGGGACCTGCCAATGTGGTGACGAAATAAACCGGGCCGTGTAGGCCTCCGATAGCGAACCGGCCGAACCCCTCGGCCCGGCCGGCCATTGCTTTCAGATGGGAATCCACGTCAGCATACGGTAGCGAGGTCATGTCCGTCTTCCTCTATGTATCGCCGGACTGGAAAATTTGGCGGTTACAAAATTTACCAGAAAAAACGATCAGAAATATGGGGTATTTCGCTACTTGCCTCGATATTTGTATATTTGAACTTCCAATTTTACCAAAGTAAAAAAGTTAATTTTGCCGCAGTCAAAGGCTTGGAGCTGGGTTAGGCCTCATCATATGGCCCTTGGGCCCTAAGCCCGCCCGGCCCTTCCATTAGGGCGGGCCGGCCCGACCCTTTTTTATTTAGGGTAGGGTATGGGTCACACAAATAAAGCCCGGCCCGGCCCTAAAATTTATATTTTATTTTTGTTATTTTCTATTACATGTGTTATATGTATAAAAGTAATAAAACTATGGAAGTGTAGAAAATTATTTCAATCTACCATATTAGGAAATGAGTCTTTTAAATTGAGCCACATTTTGAGAAGAAAAAAATAATTTTTTTTAAAGAATTAACCGTTAATTCGGCAAAAACGCCGCCGTTTTAATATAATCTTATGGGTATTTTAATATTTACCAATAATTACTGTTAACTAATTAACTGTAATAATTACAAAGCTATTATTTCAAATTGGACAATATATTCATGTAATACCAATTTTGAAATAAATCAAGTAATCAACATAACTAAAAATAATCAATTGGTCGAGTTGAAACCTTTTTACCAATGTAATGTTAACTTCTTAATGAGCAAAATAAGGGACGAAATGGAATTTTTTTAAATGAACCGTTGGATATTGTTTGCATATGAATATATGTTAGTGGTAGAAATTTTAACAATTTCCGCATTCGGCTGGACCTCGATCTACCCAGTCAACTCAATAACCTAAATAGAACATAAAACAAATATGTTCTTAACCAGTCCTTGGCAATTCACTTTTTTCGATCTTTCAGCTCCCACACTCTCATGGGTAGGGGGTCTACTTATGGATGTCAAAATTCCGCAACGTTTGTCCGCGCATGGTGCCGCTCCCCTTAGGGAAGTTTGCTTGTGCAAAGCGTTGACCGCTCCATTAGGTGCCTTATTCACGGCGGATCGGCCTAATTTCTTTACACAATACCTATCACTATTGTATAAACATATAATAATTTTCAGATTGATCGATTTTCATTTCAAAATTTTTGGATCGCACATGATCCTTATATGTCTTGTAATGTAGTATAACTAGTTTATTAGACTTGTTACCCTCCATGAGCAAAGTGAGGGACGAAATGGAATTTTTTAAAATGAACCGCTGGATGTTGTTTTCATATGAATATATGTTAGTGGTAGAAATTTCAACAATTTCCGCATTCGGTTGGACCTCGATCTACCCGGTCAACTCAATACCCTAAATATAACATAAAACAAATATGCTCTTAACCGGTCCTTGGCAATTCACTTTTTTCGATCTTTCAGCTCCCACACTCTCATGGGTAGGGGGTTTACTTATGGATGTCAAAATTCCACAACGTTTGTCTGCACATGGTGCCGCTCCCCTTAGAGAAGTTTGCTTGTGCAAAGCGTTGACCGCTACTTTGGACGCCTTATTCACGGCTGATCGGCCTAATTTCTTTACACAATACCTATCACTATTGTATAAACATATAAGAATTTTCAGATTGGTCGATTTTCATTTCAAAATTTTTGGATCGCACATAATCCTTATATGTCTTGTAATGTAGTATAACTAGTTTATTAGGCTTGTTACCCTCCATGAGCAAAATGGGGGACGAAATGGAATTTTTTAAAATGAACCGCTGGATGTTGTTTTCATATGAATATATGTTAGTGGTAGAAATTTCAACAATTTCCGCATTCGGTTGGATCTCGATCTACCCGGTCAACTCAATACCCTTAACAGAACATAAAACAAATATGCTCTTAACCGGTCCTTGGCAATTCACTTTTTTCGATCTTTCAGCTCTCACACTCTCATGGGTAGGGGGTCTACTTATGGATGTCAAAATTCCGCAACGTTTGTCCGCGCATGGGGCCGCTCCCCTTAGGGAAGTTTGCTTGTGCAAAGCGTTGACCGCTCCATTAGGTGCCTTATTCACGGCGGATCGGCCTAATTTCTTTACACAATACCTATCACTATTGTATAAACATATAATAATTTTCAGATTGGTCGATTTTCATTTCAAAAATTTTGGATCGCACATAATCCTTATATGCCTTGTAATGTAGTATAACTAGTTTATTAGGCTTGTTACCCTCCATGAGCAAAATGGGGGACGAAATGGAATTTTTTAAAATGAACCGTTGGATGTTGTTTTCATATGAATATATGTTAGTGGTAGAAATTTCAGCAATTTCCGCCTTCGGTTGGACCTCGATCTACCCGGTCAACTCAATACCCTAAATAGAACATAAAACAAATATGCTCTTAATCGGTCCTTGGCAATTCATTTTTTTTTATCTTTCAGCTCCCACACTCTCATGGGTAGGGGGTCTACTTACGGATGTCAAAATTCCGCAACGTTTGTCCGCGCATGGTGCCTCTCTCCTTAGGGAAGTTTGCTTGTGCAAAGCGTTGACCTCTACTTTGGACGCCTTATTCACGGCGGATCGGCCTAATTTCTTTACACAATACCTATCACTATTGTATAAACATATAAGAATTTTCAGATTGGTCGATTTTCATTTCAAAATTTTTGGATCGCACATAATCCTTATATGCCTTGTGTAGTATAACTAGTTTATTAGGCTTGTTACCCTCCATGAGCATTGTCAGATTAATCAATTTCCATTTCGAAATTTTTGGCCCGCCTGAATAAGCCATATTCTTTTTTCTATTTTTTAATTACGTTTCTCTTTTTTCTATAATATGCAATTTATCTCTTTCTTTGTAATTGATTTCATAAGTTTTGTTTTCTTTAATTTATGTTTTCTTTGTTAGACAACAATTAATATTGGGAGATTTATATAGATAGTTAATTGAATATAACCACCTTAAGTAATATTAATAAATGTTATAAGTTACAAGTATTATATTAATGTAAAATATGTTCAATAAAAAACAATGAGTCTTTTATCACCAATATATACCATTAAGCCATATTTTGAGAAGAAAAAAATAGTGTTTTTTTTTTGTTAAACAAAATAAGGCCCTTTTTGGCCCATTTCAGCCCTATTTCGCCCTATTTGAGGGCCGGCCCTTTCGGCCCTAACGGATCGGGCTTTTCGGGCGGGTAAGGGTTAGCATATTTAAGCCCTGGCCCGACCCTACCCGGCCCTAAATTTTGTTGACTTTGACTAGGCCCGGCCCGACCCGACCCTAAGCTCTAAAATTTAGGGTAGGGCCGGCCCTAGCCCGGCCCATGATGACCCCTAAGCTGGGTTTACAAATGACGTGGTAACTAGTGTAGTGACATGTGTCTTTTCTCGGTTTCATCGGAGGAGAATCTGACTCCTGACTTGGCTTAGTCGACATAGCACTATTGCTCACTTTGATAGGGTTGATGTTTATGGATAATCTGAAATGATGCAACTTCTTATAGGGTCGTAGAGTTTTGGCGAGTCTGTTGGATAAAGTGGTTTGATTGTACGGGGATGATTTTATTTGCTTTTCGCAAAAAATTTACTTTGATTAAGATATGACTAAGACTATAGCTACATTTGGTATTACCAAATTAAATAAATTATTATAGTCAAAACTTGAATTAGTGAATAGTTGCAAAAACTTATATTACACTATGGAAAAGTGATTTCCAATTAAGAACTACAATTGAAGTGATCGAACAATAGTTACCAACTAACTCATGATATAACGGTAATTCTCTTTGACAACATTTTAAACTTCAAACTTAAACCTAACATAACTTGGTGCTCTGTCGATCTACGTACTCCAATTCAAATTTCATCGAATCCAACATACTAATCTGGCTCAATGCAGTTTGCCAAACCAAAATCTTTAGAAAAGAATCATTCGACTATCTCTTTATCCTTTTTTATATTAGAACAAAAATATTTAAATTTAAGATCTCATTTAACACAATGGAATTAGCCTTATATCACAGTGAAAAGAAAATTGAACTTTAAGCTTGTATGTGTTGCATCCTATATATGTGGCTTAGATCATAAGCAAAACTGCAAACGTCTTGATTCCACGGTTCTTCGGTATAACATCTCTATGTTTCGTTTTTGCATTTAAGAATCGGTGACTGGCACTCCCTCTCAATATTTGAGAGAGAAACTCCAAGCATTTATGTCTCTCACTCATTGTTGAAATTCCTACTTATGGATGTGTTTACACTTTACAGCCTATACATCTATTCTAATGAATACCTACTACTTTGTTTTCTTGATCAAAATGTATATCGATCTATTACATATATGTAGAAGCTAGCTAATTGTAAAGTTGTGTTGGTGCCAATTTCGGCATCAATGAGTCAACGGAGGTTCCGTTGAAATCCAAGTGTAAAGTGGTGGGGTTGTTTTCTTCAAGTGGGCCTATCTTTTCCTTCGATTAGTTTGGCTACGTGAGTAGCCCTGGTCGTCCACCTGTGACTGAAGGTATGCCCTGGTAGTCCTGTGCCTAGCCTTGGTTGTTCACCTCTTGTGACTGAAGGTATGGCCTCGGGCTTCCTTCACCTGATCCTGGGCCTCCAAGCTACCTTGTTTGGTGAAACTGATAGTCTCGTCTCGGACTTCCTTCACCTGGTGTTGGGCTTCCTCCACCTAATGTTGGGCTTCCAAGCTCCTTTCTTGGGTGGAACTGATGGCTTCACGTCGGGCTTCCTCCACCTCGTGTTGGGCTTCCACCACCTCGAGTTGGCGGAGCTCTATGGAAAGGACTATGCATTTTGGCATAGCTTTCGGAGAGATGAGAAAGTTGAAGTCCCCCTTTCTGCTTGTGAAGGATTGATATTTATAGGAGAAGGAGTAGTTGAGATGTTGAGGGAAGGCATGGGTTCTTCCTGAAAATCAGGGTGTCAGCCCCATGATTTCTGCTTCCTGACACTCCATCTGACAGAGTTGGAGACAGATGTCACAACTATGTGGTCTCTTCCTCTCACGTCACTTTTGGACCATGCCCTCCGACCATACCTATCATCAGAGCGTGACACCTGGCCTAATAGGTAAGAGTTGGCCCTTGATTTCCGCTAACTATGTCTCCTTTGCAATCACTTTGTCTAAGAGTGATCCTGGTAGTCGAGGCCTTAGCCTTGAAGGTTGTGGCTTCTAAGCTTGGGGGCCGAACTCTTGGTCTTGAGGTTTGAGGCTTGGGATTATGCCTCTCTAGTAGTGAGGTCATGATATGTTTTTGCCTTGCCATCCAAGATGGTGAGTCAATTACATGGTGACCGTACTTAAGAGGTGGAGATCCAAGGTTGAAGACTTGGAGTATCAAAGTGAGGCATTTCACTAGCTAGTCATGATTATTTCCATCTTAGAGTTATCTTTTCTTTCTTGATGAAAGGTTTAAGTGCGTTGAAAGGTCAGAGTCCTACGTGGACTCTTTGACATTTCAACGCGTACCACGTGGAATGGGTTGAAAAGTCAAAAGTATTTGTCGAACCAAATTATTACATCAACAAGTTGTTATGATCAAGTATGACTGAAGCATGATAGTTCATTACTATTTCTAAGAGAAAGCCGGAGAACTCATCCACTCTCTATTGCTCTCATATACACAAGTACACACCCACAGAGCTAGCTAGGGCCGTGGAACTCTTCATGGAAATGTGTCTACTCCTGCTTTCGTTTGCTTTCTCCTGTCCTGCCTCTGTAACTTAGTTCTCCAAAGGAGAGACCAGTGCTGTTATCTGCTGGCCTATGAGTGCTACAAGGCCACAGAGGACATGATGCTCAACAGTGATTCTTGTGCCAAACTCGTCTTGCGGAACAAGAATCTGGGATTGGAAGAGTTCAGGCTAGGTTTCTCTGGAAAACTATTGTCAATTCAGGCTTAGGTGAAGAAACTTCTTGCCCAAGAAACATCGTCCAAGGCCGAGAAGAATGTCCAACTCGAGAAGACTCGCTCGCAGAAATGGATGAAATCATCTTTGCCACAGTTGACAAGCTTTTTGCCAGGAACAGTTCGATCCCTCCATCACAAATTGACATTCTCGTCGTCAATGTCTTCATGCATGTTCTCCCCTGCACCTTCTCTACATCCAGAATACTAAATCGTTACAAGATGAGGGAGGACATCAAGACCTTCAACCTAGCTCTCTGGAATGGGCTGCAGTGCAAGTCTAGTTGCCATTGATGTTGTGCAGAATTTGTTCAAGTCATACAAGAATTCATATGCTGTTGTTGTCAGCACTGAATCCATGGCTCCTAATAGGTATTGTGGGAAAGAAAAATCCATGATGCTCACGAACTGTTTGTTTCGGGCAGGAGGGTGTTCGATGCTGTTCACAAATAGAAGATCCCTTCAGCACCTAGCAATGTTGAAATTGAAGTGGTTGGTCAGAACCCATATTGGCCCAAGTGACAAGGCTTATGAATGTTGCATACAACTTGAAGATGAAAGTGGACATCTAGGCTTTCGACTTACCAAACACGTCACAGAAGCAGCAGCTCTTGCTTTCACAGTGAACCTCCAAGTTTTAGTGCCAAAAGTGCTTCCACTAACAGAAATAATCCGATACCTGGTGGCTTCTAGGCTTCAGAAAAAAAAAACAGCAGTACCAAATGCCAAAATCTAGAAGCAGTTGGAGTCGGTTTGAATATAAAGGCTGGAATTCAACACTTCTGTCTCCACCCTGGTGGATAAATGGGATAGGTAAGAGCTTATCATTAAGCGACTATGATCTTGAGCCATCTAGAATGGCGCTTTACAGATTTGGTAACACATCAGCTGCTGGCTTTTGGTATGCTTTGGGATACATGGAAGCCAAACAAAGGCTTAAGAGGGTGATAGGATTCTAATGAGTGTGGCTTTGGAGCAGTTTTAAATGTAATAATAATGTTTGGGAAGTACTAAGGCCCCTTGATGATGTCAATGTCTGAGAGAGAGCTCCATAAACAATTACCCTCCTGAGGACATAGCTAATCCTATCATGGAGAAGTATAGTTAAATCGACGATGATTATCTAAGCTTTGTTAGGCTTCATTCCAAGTTATTTGCTTAAATTTTAATATTTTCCTAAATTGCATGTTGCATTAATGTTAATGCTTTTAATTTGTAACAGATTATATTGTGCTACGACTTAATATTGTAAGGAGTGGTGAGAATAAGAAAACTAAGTGTCATGTGAGTTAGGAATCCTAGCCTAGAGTGTTATATGAATTAATATGTTGAGGGCATATGAGAGCCTATTTAAAACCTTGTAATAATCATTTGGCATGTGGAAGTAAACTCGAGAATAAATCTGTTAATTAAAGTTCTCTTCCACTCAATTCTTCTGCATACTTCTAATGGAAACAGTATTAGAGCTAATATCCACAAATTAAAAAAAAAAAATTAAGCTGAATTTGAAACAACCAAGCTGCTTATAATTAGCTGCCAATCGATATCTATGTTTCACAAAATGCTCCTGGACCATCAATTAAATACCAGACATTAAAATTTCATTTAGGTCCATGCTCTATGGAAAACACTCCCTTCCAATCAATACCTAACACACACAGACAACAAAACAAAGCTTCAAGACAACCTAATTTCTCGTCTGTGTTATCTTAATCACTTTCAAGTTTCGATATTCATTTTCACTATTTTCTTTACGAGTATATTGCTTCTTCTCTTGTTTTATAGGTACATTGAAAATTTAATATTAAGAAACAGAAACAAAGATTGAAACTTAATTTCAGGAGTATGTAATCCAGCCAATCCGGTCCCTCCTCAAGCGATGTGGGACAATCCAAACTTATTTGCAGCATGTGCTCTCCAGGACAAGTCTAGCTAGAGCTGTTTCATTTTGCCGTACATTCTTAACTAAGTTATAATTAAAAGAACCAACATAACTCAACTCTCCGTCCACATTAAATTTTTCTTTCTGCGAAAAAAACCCCACATAATGAATGACCAAGCGTGAAAAGGAACATGAAATTATAAACACTCCATAATCACAGAGCCTAGTTGCAGCATGTGCTTTCCAGGAAAAAGTCTAGCCAAAGCTGTTTCATTTATCTGTACCTTCTTAAGAAAGTTATAACTAAAGGACCAACGTAGCTCTCAAACTCTCACTCCACATTAAATTTTTTTCTCAGAAAGAAAACCCCACATAATGAATGACCAAGCGCTAAAAGGAACCGATCATTATAAACACTCCAGAATCACTGAGCCTAAATGACCCGGATAAAAATGGAAAATAATTTAAACCAATCCTGTAGAAAACTTCAGCAAATTAAAGAGAATCGAAACGGAGAACCTGCCAATATAGTGACGAGATAGACCCGCCTGAGGAGCGAACCAGAAGAAGTGAAGAACTCCTCGGCTGACCGGCAGTAGCCTTCCCAGAATGTAGGATTCAGTAGTGTAACTTCAAAATATCTGTTTTACCCTTGAAACCTCTTCCTTAGAAATGATGTGGCCGACCACGATTGTGACATGTGTCCTTTCTTTTTTGGTTCAACATGTCCTTTCTTTTTCAATCCTTACTTTAGTTAAAAAGCCAAATTTTTTATTTTTGAGTTTGGAAGTTGGTTTCATTCCCAAGTCACCCTGTGTAATATCTCTCTCTTTTTCTCAAAAAAAAAAAAAAAAAAAAAAAAGGAAAAATACATCAACAGTGTCTGGAGACTCTGAGAACTGTCATAATGATACCTGGACTTTCAAAAGTATCAATGTGATACCTGGACTTCTATTTTGTTGTCAATGTTGTACCTGTGCAAACTTTCCGTCACGGTGTGAGGACAAAAACGACTTTTTCTCTCCATTAAATTCTGAATGAATTAATTCTTCTTCTTTTTTGAATTAATTCAAAATTAAAAATAAAAACTGAATAATTATTACATTAAAAATAAAAGTTGAATAAATTTTTTCTTTGTTCTATTACCCAATCCAATACACTCTGACCATAAATCAAAACTTCTCTGACCATGAAATTCAAAGAAACCTATTCATTATGATCTTCTTCAATTTGGATTTGGATTCTTTAGGAATATATTAGAGCTAACAACTAACATTAAAATGAAGAAAGGTTACAAAACCCATAAACTGGGTTGGAACAACAAACAAACAGGAACAAGAAAGAACAAAGCACCATAAAGCAAACCCAAACTACAACACAAGAGCCGCCCAAGGAGTATCTCAGCAAGGAGGACAGCACCGTGACATCGACTGCATCGCGGCCATGGAGAGAACACCAAGCTACACGACCAAGAAGATCGAGATATCTCAGAACGCACCAACAAAGAAAGACAACAGGGCCTAAACCAGGCAGACCCATCATAGTTCCGATCGAACACCCAACCAACAGCAAACCAGATTCAAAGAGAAGAAACCCAAATCTCAAACCATCTCCGAAACGGAGAACATCTTCTGCCAACAGATCAACCAGAAAAACCAGTTGAAAAGAGACACTGAGTCTCCTCCCGAAACTCCATCTCCAAATCTAGCTTAGCCACATTTCCTCCTCCACGACCACTCCTACCTTAGTGACAACAATCAAGATGAAGTATTTGAACCTCGCAATTCTTCATGTTCATCCTCTTAAACCCAACAAAAATGCCCAAAAAAAAAATCCCAGCAATTGTTCATGTTCTTCAACCCATTTATGTTCATCTTCTTAAACCCAGCAAACCCATTTGAGCTTTCGAAATAAGAAAGACTGACGATGGGATTGAGCTTCAATTTGGAAGAAATCCATTCCAGCCATTGATCTCAAATTGAACCAACAATCAAGAGGGTGATTTTGGTGCCCTTCTCTGTGTGCAGAACGTGGCTGAGGGAGAATAGAGGGGAGAGAGACCAGCAGGAGGACTCTTGAATCACTCTCACCCACCTACCTAAATTCAGATCCGGACAATCCAATCCAAACCAAGGTCAATGAACAAGAACTATCACTCGGTCCCAAATTCGAACTCTATTCGGAATCCTACTTTAATCCCGCCGTTGCCCAACACGCCACTTTAGACCAATCTAAAGCCAAGCCAGTGACTATGATCAGAACCCCAGGCTGTAGTCGGAGCCGCAATCCCGCTTTGAGTACCAACAAAGTTTACAGAGAACCCAATCCATATCCAAATCCAAATCCAAATCCCAATCCATATCCAAATCCAAATCCCAATCTCAATCCCAATTTCAATTTCGTCCTCCAAAATGAAGGACAGATGATGGAGGTCAATGGAGTGCACGCCGATCCTTTCGTCGAGGTCAACTGCGTCGGGGCCTTGTGCCTGAAATCGAGGAGTACTGAGGTGTTGTTAGGGGAGGAATTGGCGAGAGAAGTCACTCTTTTTAGAGGGTTGTTGATCGAGGGGAGAGGAAGAAGACGAGAGGTGGAGGGGTAAAAAAAATTAATTAAAAGAATTAAAGGTAAATAGATCCTTTTTATTTAAAATATTTTTACCAAAAAAAAATATTTAAAATGTTAGTTATATGGGCAAATCAGTATTTTTACCTTTATTTTGTACCTCACGTGCCTCACATGTGGTAAATTTAACGGAGCTGTGACGGAAACTTTACGTGGGTACAACATTGACAACAAAATAGAAGTCCAGGTATCACATTGCTATGTTTGAAAGTACATGTATCATTTTGACAGTCCTCAAAGTCTCCAGACATTGTTGGTGCATTTTTCCAAAAAAAAAATGTGTACTATCTCTACTAGTTTAATCCCTAATCAATTGATAAAAGATATTAGACTAGATTATGAAATCAAGTTGTAGAAGACGCTCGAGTATTCTCGTATATTATTTTATTAGTTAAATTAACGATTAAAATAACCGGACTTATGTATGAAATTATTACAAAATAATAAAATCAAAATTGTTGAAATCGGAAAAAACTATATATGGATAAAATGCAAATGATAGATAGATGACCTCAAAAAAACCAAGGTCATGCTTCCCGTATGATTAATTAATCCTAATCCTAGTTCTAACATTCAAACACTATATGCAGACAATAGACTAACTACTATACTCTCGTAGTAAACCTCTCTTCGAAATGTTGAATCAGACTTCATCAAATGCATTGTAAGGTTTATGCCGGAAGGCCTAGTAAAAATATATTAGCTGGCTGAGGAAGATCCCAAAGAGCCGCTAGCTGTAATTTTCACCGACCCTGAAGCATACATATGAAAGAGGAACGTACTTTACTAGAAGCAAAAACAAAAACCTTCGGAACCCGAAATGGTGATGACAAGTCTATTCAACTTCATCATGATCTAAGAGACCCACACATCTTTATATCATTATGAAGGAAACGTACGAATTCAAACGTATGGCTCGGCGGTAGAGTTGGTATTTATATCCAATGGATATTACCTGTAATACCTGTCGGGTAATATCCATAAAATAATGGTTCTCGAATAATAACTATCAAATAATTTACAGGTATGAATATTTACCCAATTTATTTTTAAACGGGTAAACTCATACCCACTCATTTACCCGTTTTTAATATGGGCAGATTTTTATATTTATTTATTATAATTATTTTTTTATAATTTAAGGCCTTTAGCCTATTAAAGGCTGTGATTTTTTTTACAAATACTTAGGGAGTTAAAAACAGCAACTATAGAGTTATATCCTAAAACTAGAGAAAACCAATCACTAGTTTTGAATTATGAAACTTTGCCCATCATAAAACAAACAAAGCAGTTTCTAACTTCTCCACCATAAAAGGTAACGAGGGGAGGCCTCCGAGTTTTGCGGAGCGACCTCGACTGGCGAAACCTATGTTTCATGGAGTGGCGGCGGCGCTCTTCCCTCAGGCAAGGCGACAACCGTGGGAGTGACGAGGTACGGCGGCAGCGCTGGGCTGGTTCTCGGCGACGATCGTGGGGTGCGGCGAGAGTTTTTTCGATCGAAGGCTTTTCTGGTCGGAGGCTTCTCTGATCGTTTTCTGGAATTGATCCACAATTCGGAGACGAAGGATTGTTGCTTCGACCTAGGCGACGTCCAGGTGTTGAGGATTAGGATCTGAGCGAGGCGACGTCTGTCTGTGGAGGGCTTCCGGGTTCTCTGCGGCGGTGAGCTTGTAGTTGAGGGGATTAGGTTGCGTCGGAAAAGGGAGGCGGCATCTGCTTGCTAAGGCAGGTCGGGGTCAGGTTTCTCTTTTGAACGGCGATGGCGGAGGAGCGAGGCAGGCCCCTGGAGTGATGGGTGGACGGCTATTTCTCGATGGCCGGTGCTAGGCCGATATGCGGGGTGGAATGGAGTGGGTGGGTTTGGGCTCTGGGTGTTGGACCTTAGGCCTCAGCCTGCCTGGGTTGCAGCAGTGCAACCTAGCTGGGCTAGCCCACCTGCTTTTCCTTCTCCTTTTGGCTTGGGCTTGGGATGGGTTGTTGAGGAGTGGCTTTGTCCTATACTATCTTAGCTTGAAGCGGGTTATGTGTTGGTTGCTGCGATGCACACCATGGAGGTCTTAGGTGTCAAAAGTTTTCAAGACAGAGCTTTGATCTAAGGTTGTGTAGGCGTAGGTTATTTTGTTGTTCTCTTTTTCGAATAAGTGAGCTTTGCTCACCTTTTTTCCCTGCCGTTCCTTTAGGTTTTTTAATTTTTTGGTTATGAGTTCTTTGGCTGCTCTGACAGTCTGTGTTGTGCTTGAACTTGTATTTTAAGTGGTTTCTTGAAACTCTCAAGCTTAATGCAGTGACGTCGTTATTTAATGATACTTGATTATGTTCCCCTAAAAAAAAAAAAACTTCTCCACCATTTTCTCAGCAGCCAACCCATGAAAGTGAAAATGGATGCCCGTCTCTTCCCCCAACCATTAAATCAAACCACCGATTTTAATGGTCAATACACAATCCCACCCAGAACAATCAAGTACAGTGAGGTAGGAAATCAAATAACACCCAGGGCCATCCAATTTCACATTATCTTCGATTCTCTATGTTTCTTCAATTCAAGTATAATCAAATAACCAATTCAGGTAAGAAATTGACCAAACAATATTGAAATCACCATTGCAACTGTTAACCCGCAGTAGCCTCATCACCCAAAAATTCCAATTCTTGCAAACCCAACTAATTCTGAAAATCAATTACACAATCATGTAGAGCTCGATAAGAAGATTAATTTTCTACCTCAGTTGCAACCAAACGTCACCGGAAAATACCCAGAAAATGGCCTGAAAACTCAAAAGCTTTGAATCCTCAGTTCTCTCTCACCTCAGCTCATTTTGAGAAACAAAGACTCAGAGATGTCGGCGAGGTCGAGAGGAATCCGTGGCCACCGGTGTGACGCCATGAGCCTTGGGTGATCTTCTCCGATGTGATCTGGATTTGGATATTTGGGTGTGAGGTTTATATGAGTATTTGGGTACCCACGGATATACCCATATCCAACCCATTTTTATACAGGAATTTTGTAATTCTCATACCCATACCCGTTAACAGATACCCAAAAGAAAAAATTACCCGCGGGTACCCGTACCCGTGAGTTTTAATGGGACTCGGCAGGATAATTTAAGTGGTACCCGTGAGTTTTAATGCTATCCGTAGTTTGGCGGGAAATTTAAGTGACTGCCATTGTTTCCCCAGTATGTCTCCTGCTTGTTCTTCAGGCTTTTACTCCTATTCATTAATAATCTTGGGTCCCCTACTACGTACAAGAATCAAGCTCAACCACATCGATCAAACACCAAACTCGATCAACTTCTCTCACACAGGCTGGCCGGATATAATCTTTCCGATCTTCGTGAAAAAAAAAAAAACTACTTTGCTCAAGACTCAAAACTTGTTTAGGGTTGGCCTAAAGAAGGAGCTTATTACGTATACTAAACCTAATGATTTCTTGTTACACTTAAATAACTCGTATAAAAAAAATATTGAAAAACCACGTCATACCCTAAAAGCCAAAGAGATGCATGGTGTCTTATTCTTTTCATCAAAAAGATAAATCAAACAGAGTTAATAAGTACGTACATTGGTAATGTGGCTAAGATGAGTTAGATCGTAAGCAAAACTTTTGTTTCCAGAATTCTCCTAGGTAAAAATCTCTATAAAGTAGTGAGAAATATTTGCACATAATTAAAAGCATATATAGAAGCAGAACCAAACATAACACTCCCATTATTCCCTCTCTCGAGCGCCCTCAGTCTCCATGGAGCAGGTGATTTTCATGGCTTTGTGTTTACTTCCTATATTTTATGCTTTTATCTACCTTTCTAAGCTGGTTCTTCAATGGAGAGACCAATGCTGCTACTTGTTGGCCTATGACTGCTACAAGGCCGCAGATGATAGGAAGCTCGACACCGATTCCTGCCTCAAAATCGTTCTGCGCAACAAAAATCTTGGTCTAGAAGAGTACCGTTTTCTCTTAAAGACCATTGTCAATTCGGGTCTCGGAGAGGAAACATACAGTCCAAGGAATGTCATGGCCGGCCGTGAAGATTGCCCTAGTTTGGGAGATGCACTATTGGAAATGGATGACATTTTCTTCACCACGCTCGACAATCTTTTTAATAGAAGTGGAGTTTCACCCTCGGAGATTGACATACTTGTTGTCAATGTGTCATTGTTCTCTCCATCACCGTCTCTAACGGCTAGGATCATAAACCGGTACAAGATGAAGAGTAGCATCAAGGCCTTTAACCTCTCGGGAATGGGATGCAGTGGAAGCCTTGTTGCTATTGATCTTGTACAAAACATGTTCAAGACATACACGAAGATGTTTGCCGTTGTCGTGAGCACCGAATCTGTGGGTCCGAATTGGTACAGTGGCCAAGTCAAGCCGATGATGCTTGCTAATTGTCTATACCGGTCAGGAGGGTGTTCTATGCTTTTCACAAACAGGAGAGGTCTTAGGCATTTAGCCCTCTTGAAATTGAAATACATAGTCCGAACCCATCTTGGTTCTAGTGACGAAGGTTATGGCTGCTCAATTCAAGTGGAAGATAAGCATGGCTACAGAGGATTTAACCTCAGCAAAAGCATAGCAAAAGTTGCTGCTAAAGCTCTTACTATGAACCTGAGAGTGCTGGCACTTAAAGCGTTACCGATTACAGAATTATTCCGCTATGCGCTCAATTCTCGCTGTCGAAACAAAGCTGCTGCTAAAGAAGTGGTAAGTATGGGTTTGAATCTCAAGGCTGGACTTGACCATTTCTGTATACCCCCAACTGAAGCTGCAGTTGTTAATGGGATTGGGAAGAGATTGGCACTCAATGACTATGATTTAGAACCTTCGAGAATGGCGCTTCATCGGTTCGGCAACACATCCTCTGGTGGGCTTTGGTACGTTTTGGGTTACATGGAGGCTAAGAAGAGGCTTAAGAAAGGTAACAAGATTCTGATGGTGGGCTTTGGGGCCGGTTATGAATGCAATAACTGTGTATGGAAGGTGTTGAGGGATTTGGATGATGCCAATGTGTGGAAAGACTGCGTAGACAGATACCCTCCACCAAGCTTGATCAACCCTTTCATGCAAAGGTATAGTTGGCTTAACTATGAATTTCTGAGCTTTATTAGATTTGATCAAATTAGGAATGCAATAGATCAGTGTCGGTGATCGATGATGATTAAGATTGAATTGATGTATTTCAATTGTGGGCTTATAATACTATTTAAAGGTTGTTGTGATTTCTATATATTTGTTACACACAATTATTGAAATATATGCATCATTATTCGCTTCCAATGTTGTTTTAGTATGCATAATCTTTTAGTGAAATATGCATAATGTTGTTTGCAAGAGATTCTAGTTCAAAATGTTCTTCCCTAGTTCTAGGTCTGTAACTATCTGCCTCTCCATGGTTAGGCCCGTTGGACTTGCATGTGGGTGATGGTCTAAGCTTTTACACACACAACACAGATATACATTTGGCTCACTTCATAACAACCTAAGCCATGAAATGAAATTTGTTGGTGATAAAGTAATCTGTCCGAGTGGTTAAGGAGACAGACTTGAAATCTGTTTGTGATAAAGTAATCTGGGGTTCGCATCCAAAACTAATTGGCAATGAATGAAGTGCCATCATACCCTTATAAACTCATAAGGAAGGTTATGTTTTTCCAATGTGGGAATTATATTTTTCACATTCTCAACACACTCTCGCACGTGTGGCGATTTCTCAAGCCATATACGTGGACAAGTTATATTGGGTGACGATGAGCACGTGTGACCATTGCTGAAACCAAACACGTGGGTAACCAGCTCTGATACCATGATAAAGTAATCTGGGTTTTGCATCCAAAACCAATTGGCAATAAATGGAGTGATCCAAACCCTTATAAGCTCATAAGGAAGGTTATATTTTTCCAATACAGGAGTTATATTTTTCACATTCTCAACAACCATTGCATCCTAAATTTTTTTGCTGATTTGTGCTTGAAATATATCAGTTAGACGAAAATGTTCACCTGGTCACTTATTGACCACGAAAATAATGCTCAACCACCCTTGGATTTACATCCAAGGGCAGAGAGAATTATTATTAAGTTGAGGTGTTTTGTTTTCCACCCTTGGATGTAAATCTAAGGGTTGTTGAGCATAAATTATTTGGTCAACAACTGACCAGGTGAACACCACTGATCAGTTAGATATTAGACTATCTTAATCACACTTTAATCATTAGGTTCTTTCAATTAATGTGGCTTTATTGTGACTATATGCGTGTGATAAACATAGCTGGAATGGTCTATTTTAGTAGATGATCAAAACTTATCAATTCCTACAGTGAGATTTTAATTTCATCATATGCTGATATTAGTTAGATGTTAGAAGTTAGATGTTAGATATCTTAGTCACACTTTAATCACTAGTTTCTTTCAATTAATGTGATAAAATATAGTTGGACCTATCAATTTTAGTAGATGATCGAAACTTATTAATTCATAGAGAGTGGGGGATCGAACTTTCATCGTTAAGCTGACCTATATAATTGATTGACGAGACTAGGGATGGCAATTGGGCGGGTTGGGGATGGGGATCACAATATCATCCCCATCCCCGGGGTCATTTTCTACCCCCATCCCCGCCCCAATCCCCAATAAAAATATATTGGGGATTCCCCGTCCCCATCCCCATCGGGGACTAAGCCTCCAAAACCGCCCCAAATCCCTAATAAGAATTTAATAAATAAAATAATTTTTTCTCATATTGTCTTTTTTAAAATCAAAATCTACAACAAATAAATTTAAAATATGATTAAATTCATAAATCATAATTCAGTGAGTGCAAAAGTCAAAAAACTATTAAAGTAATTGTGTAGCCATTAAAGTAAAGTAGTAAATGTATATATTTGTGATTTATATTATAAATATAAATATATATATATATATAAGTTAAATATATGTATATATTATTGGGGCGGGTTTGGGGATGGGGATCACAATACCATCCCCGTCCCATCCCCAATCTTAGATAGCGGGGATTGGGGATGCCCATCCCCATTCCCCATTTGTCCCTGAATTCTCCCCCCATTAGGGGCGGGTATCCAATGGAGCTCCGCCCCGCTGGGGATTTTTGCCATCCCTAGACGAGACCTAGTTGGGAGACATGCTACCCCTCATTACCTAGCTTTGGTCAAATTAATCAAGAGGAGAATTCAGAGTACCAACGTGCACTTACATTAACATGAATAGATGGTTGGATTACATCAAATATATTTTTTGGTTATTAAAAAAAGATTGATTATAATTATTAAGGGTTGAGATCAACGTATAAGTGTTAGGTCACTTATACCGTTGGTGCAGAGAATAATTTCCAATTAATCAGATACTAAAAAGTTTGGTTAAACATCTAATTAATTAGCTAGGTCATCAATCCCATGAAGGCACATGTAACAAATGGTGAAAATGAAAACTAAAAAGGAAATGAATAATATGTGTTTTGCCCTATTGTCAATGCCTTTCCCCTCTTCTCGTTGGGTCACTAGATCACTGAGTCAGACATTGTTCACTGTTTTTTTATGTTTGTTTCCACCTATTGGGTTACTAAGTCAGTTTAGAAACTGGCTTGAGTCACTCTGCGTCAATTTGTAGGCGGGGTGGAAAAAAAAAACAGTAAGCAATGTCTGACCCAGTGACCCAATAACCTTGACCGAGTTTGCTCTTAGCCTCATTTTAGGTCAGTTTTTCTTTCTGGACAATAAATAACTTCAACAACTTGGTGATGTTACATTGATCGATATTCATTAGAGCAAATTCTCGATATGTTGATTTACATTCACACATCTCGACCAAGGGGGAGCTCAAAAGTCTAAATCATTCATATAAATTCTAAATCAATACTTTTGAAAGCCTATGCATTAGACATTTCAAATATTCCAATTTGAATTAGTATCCACCCAATTTCAAATCACAAGTGCATATCAGGGTAAGTACACTACTAGAAAAATAGCCATAGGCCACGCTACTATTGCGCACAGTTTGAAAAGAGTGCCCTTTATATATCAATAGACATTGTTTTATATATTCTGTTTCATCTATTTGATTGCCACGGATAAGTGTAGCAAAATAAAAGGCAAAGGGGGTATATCAAATTTATATTACCTATTAGATGCTTGTATCCATATGTCTTCCATTTTGCTACTGATAAACCGTATTCAATGAGAAAAAAAATAAAAATTATTTTGATAATTTCCTCTTTTATCTCAAACGAAATTTAATATTTGAATATTTTCCTATTTTATATTTTAATTTTTTCCGCTTTTATCTCAAACAAAATATATAAGTCTAATCTTTTCCTCTTTTTTAGCAAAAGAAACATATAAGTTTTTTTTTTTTTTTTTTTTTTTTGAGAATATGGAATTACCATTGATAACAAATAATTAACATACATCAGAAGTTACAATACGAAATAGTCATGGAGGACTATCATTGACCCAAACATTAAAGTCGAAAAGCATAAACGCATTTCTTGCTAGAAGGTGCGCCGCCCGATTACAATCACGTGGCCACGTGGGGCAGAAGTACAAAGAACTAACCAAAGGAAACAAAACAATGAACAAACAGGACCTCCAAAACGACACAAACAGAATTGGTACTAACTATCATTCTTAACCACCCACAAACTAGATAACAACCTTGGAAACTGCATAAGTTACCAACAATTTTGGGTAACTGCTCAGAAGTTGTAACCACCACCAGAGGAACACGTGTCACAACCACCACCACCACCATGGAGAGCAGAAGCACCCGCGCTAGCCAAACCGGCAACCGCTCCTGGGAAGCATGCAGACCACCGATAGGTGCACTTAGCGGAGCTTCAAAACTCGGTGGCGGAGGATGAAAAAGGCATTTGGTCTGTTCAAAAAATCCCATCAATAATGCTGCTAGGAAGAGGAAATCATTGGGCATAAATGCAAAATCAAAGAGATGAAACAAAGATATGTATGTATATATATATATATATATAGAAATTTTCTAAGGTGCGGACGTCCGTACTGAATTTTCGGTACGGATTTCCTGTTTTCGACCACTTTCCGGCCACATTTTTACATCTTAATCGTTCAGTTTTTAGGTCATAGTGTATAGATCACCTCTACAAAATTTCAGCCAATTTGGTGATCGTTAAGGCATCCAAAACTGCATTTTACACGAACGGACTGAATCTGTCGAACTGGAACCGTTCGTATTTATAATGGTAAATTGCAGTTTTGGATGCCTTAACGATCATTAAATTAGCTGAAATTTTGCAGAGGTGATCTATACACTAGGACCTAAAAACTGAACGGTTAAGATGTAAAAATGTGGCCGGAAAGTGGTCGAAAACAGGAAATCCGTACCGTCCGCTCAATACGAACGTCCGCACCTGAGACGGACTGATATAGAAATATATATATATATATATATATATATATATATAATGAAAACGTTGGTTACTTCCCTGTAAATCCAGAGACGATGTTTCTCTGTCTGAAACTCTTCGACACTGGAGAAGGACCTCTCCTCATATTCAATCCATGAAGAAAAGGACCAACAGTAGTAAAATAAAACGTTCGCTTGAGTTTAGCAGTTAATTTCCATGAGACCCATGACGAGAAGGAAGGTGGCCAGACGCAATGAACGGTCCATGTTGATCTTTGTATGTGCAGACAGATCCCAAACACTCAAATGACAACACACATGAAACAAAACTGTCTAGTAAAACTAGACACTGTCTCCTTGGGTCTATCGATCCACAAAGGAGAGAACATGGGGAAGGGGGAAAACATCACCATGAAGACATGGAAGGAGCAGGAAGGGGGAGGGAGAGAACATAAGGACCAACCTTTGAGTCACTGAAACTAGACAACAACAAATTTGTGGGAGAATTTCCTTCCTTGAAGAATTGCAGAAACTTAAAAGCTTTTTAAGAAACATATAAATACAATGTAGTCGGCATATTTGCATACTTCCCATCTTCCTTGTTTTATTCTTTTCTCTCTTAATTCCTTTTCTTTTCTTTGCAGAAGAGCAGATCTAACTTTACTTCGTTTAACTGAGAAGATCAAGATGCAATTGGTTACAATCGCCTTCATCACCAGGTATTGAACCAATTTAGATTCGAATCGAGTTTTCTGTGTTCAGATTTGAGATTTTGTTTTTTAATTAAGCGAGATTTGGATTGATCTGTAGGGGTATGGATCAGATTGGCATGAAGAAACATCGGCGATGTCAAAATCGACGCTCACCGCTTCGTTCTTCGAATCCAAATTTCAATCCATGGTTAAATACGATTGGGAATTAATATGATATTTGGGGATAAAATTGAAAGGTTCTGGAATCTTTTTCAATATCCGTTTTCTGGTTGCTGGGTCTGGCTTTGCACGAGAGAGGAGAGGAGCCAAGGGCAAATAGTCTTTGTAAGCCATTGTGTGGTTCTAATTTTTTTTTTTTTTTTTTCTTTCTCATGACTGGAGACTCGAAATTATTTAGAAATGACCCTACAAAAGTGATATGCATGTGAATAAGCAAACTAATTAATCTTGACGCAACCTTAGAAGATGAAAGTGTTTTTCGAGCACTACCAAAGATTCATAATAAAAAAATCGAAGGCCAAATATTGTCAAAATTAGTTTTGTGGGATCCATATCCAATTGGATATGCCAATTGTATGTCTTAACCTTTAATTCAATTGGTTATACCTTTTAAATTTTATTTTTCTTTTTCTTATGGGATTTTGGCTTCATGTCCCCCCTTGTACTTCTCTTTTTTCGTTTCAATAAAAATAGACTAACCTTTTATCATTATGCATGTTTGATTATAACCTAAAGAATCCTAACTTTTTTCATTTCAATAAAAATAGACTAACCTTTTATCATTATGCATGGTTGATTATAACCTAAAGGATCCTAAATCAATCGATCATTTGCTATAATATATACGCAGAGCAATTAAGGTATCTGATAATTTGATTTAGTTAAGAGGCCGGTGGCAAAACTTGGCAACTGTACATATGTACTTAGATATGTAGAATCACGATTATTTCATCTCAATTTTTTCGTTTTTCAATAATTTGAGTGAAATCCGACCGTTTTTCAATAATTTATTAGCTTACCAATAGGTGTGCATAGCTCCTGCCTAACAATTTTAATGAATACCAACTAAATCTTTTTAGTCAAAATGAACCGGCCGTTCATCAATAATTGAACCTCACGATTAGTTCAGAATGCATTTCTATTTATAAGGACGAAATATGGGGCAGGGTACGTACAGAGCAGCAGAATTGTTGAGCACTTTCCATGCAACCAACTTAACACTCTGTTTAACAATTCTAATCTCTCTCTTTCTTCTCTCTCTCCCTCCCTCCTCTCTCTTCATATACACACACAGAGAGCTTAAACCATGGAGTTGCTCTTGAAAATGTGTCTAGTCTCTCTTTTCTTTGGTTTTTGCTGCCTCTTTAAGTCATTTCTCCAAAGGAGAGACCAGTGCTGCTATCTACTGGCCTATGAGTGCTACAAAGCCAAAGAGGACTTGCAGCTCCAAACCGACACATGTGCGAAAATCGTCATGCAAAACAAGAATCTGGGGCTGGAAGATTTCAGGTTCCTCTTGAAAACCATTGTCAATTCCGGCATTGGTGAGGAAACATCCTGCCCAAGAAACATCCTCCAAGGCCGAGAAGCAACCCTAGCAGATTCACTCTCTGAGATGGATGAAACCATTTTCGATACACTTGACAACCTTTTCGCCAGGTACCCTTCAGTCTCCCCATCACAAATCGACATTCTCGTGGTCAATGTCTCCATGTTCTCCCCTTCACCCTCCCTAACATCTCGAATAGTGAACCGTTACAAGATGAGGGAGGACATCAAGACATTCAACCTCTCCGGAATGGGCTGCAGTGCAAGCCTAGTGGCCGTTGATGTTGTCCAGGGCTTGTTCAAGTCATACGAAGACTCATACGCCCTTGTTGTGAGCACAGAGTCCATGGCTCCTTTCTGGTATTGCGGCAGAGAAAAATCCATGATGCTTACCAACTGTTTGTTTCGGTTAGGAGGCTGTTCGATGCTGTTCACCAACAGAAGATACCTTAAGCACCAAGCTATCTTGAAATTGAAGACTTTGGTAAGAACACATATCGGCTCGAATGATGATGCTTACAATTCTTGCATACAGCTAGAAGATGATAGTGGTTACCTAGGTTTTCGGCTTACCAAATACCTCACAAAAGCAGCAGCTCTTGCTCTCACAATAAACCTACAAGTTCTAGTGCCAAAAGTACTTCCACTAAGGGAAATACTCCGGTACTTGGTGGAGTCTAGGCTGCGGAAGAAAAGTGGTACCAAGAGCCAAAACCTAGAAGTAGTTGGAGTTGGTTTGAATATGAAGGCCGGAATAGAGCACTTTTGTATCCACCCTGGTGGAAGAGCAATCATAGATGGGATTGGCAAGAGCTTAGCATTAAGCGAGTATGATCTCGAGCCGTCTAGAATGGCGCTTTTCCGATTTGGTAACACATCAGCTGCTGGGTTTTGGTATGCTTTAGGATACATGGAAGCCAAAAAGAGACTCAAGAAGGGTGATAGGATTCTTATGAGTGGATTTGGAGCAGGTTTTAAGTGCAACAATATTGTTTGGGAAGTACTGAGGGACTTGGATGATGCCAATGTTTGGGAAAGCTGCATAGATAGTTACCCTCCACATATTATAGGCAACCCTTTCATGGAAAAGTATAGTTGGCTTAATGATGAATGCCTCAACTTTGTTAGGATTGATTTCAGCAAAATACTCGCTTAAGTTTTCGATAGCACTTGGACTAAATTATATATATATATATATATATATATATGTAAATGTTTGAAGTTGCTCATGTAAAGGGTAGCGTCAAATTTGTCATATGAACTTCTTGTCAAAAGATAATAGTGCATGTATCTCATACATATAAACCGTCTAGACCAGGCGCTTCTATGTATTGTTTTGCCAAATTAATCAATAAATTAAGGTTTCTGTGATGGATACATGAATTTAATTGCTTCTTATCAGCTTCATGTTCTGCAATGTAATTCAAGGTCCATCAATTAAATCTACAACTGGAGCAATATCAGATACAAAATCCATCTAATGAATTTCTGTATTAATAATTTATACTGTCTATATCTACTGAAATCAAATCAGTGGTCAAGTGGGTCCTGTCCTAAAACTCGCATATAGAGGGACAGTCAATGATGACAGTAGTGCTGTCAGATTTTTGTTTCATAAACTTTACTCTAATGGACTCTGAAATAAATTTCAAGTACCAACTCCGCACATGATAATTAAAAGGATATTTTCACAAACAGTGTATGAAGTATAAATGATTAATTCTACACTTTGGTGTAAGAATTTTGAAAACTATTGGTGTATGAATTTTGCATTTCAACATCATTTTGGTATATCATGTTAACACCGTTAAGTTTTTACATGCAAAAGTTAAAGGAAAAGTAATTTTTTTAAACTGTTCTAGAGGATATTTAACGGAAAAGTTAACGGTGTACACTAAAGTGAAATATTTGAGCAAACTTGGTATACCATTATGATATATATGAAAGTTGGTATACCAAAGTGTAGAAATGTCAATAATTGGTGCATGATTTGTGATGTTTTCCCTAATTAAAATTCTATGTTATAAAAAAAAAGGTGCAACCAAAAAAAACAAAAGAGATTGAAAAGTATGATTATATAAAGGTCATGGAAATTCCTATTTTCTGAGGTTTTCAAAATTATCATGCACCTTAGTTTTTTTTTTTTTGGCTAAAAGATGAGTGAAAGAGAGTAATAACCTCCCTAACACTCTAATGAATTAATTAAAGAAAAAATAGATAACAAGAGAGGGAGACAAAACCAAAACCTCTTGAAGCAAACTAACACTAAACAAACCTATCATGCATCTTAGCTTCTTCAAGTAATCACAACAGATTGCATTTCCAAAAGGAGAAAAGTGAGAAAGGTGGTGAATTAAAAAGTTTCTCATTTCATGAAAACCTAATTAAGAATGGTTCTTAATTGGGAAAGTTCATCAATTATATATCTTGCAGTACCGTTCTGCACCATTTGATACACACAATATTAAATGAAATCTGTCAGCTTCTGAATATGCCATACTGGCATACTGCAATGTCTCTCATACACAATAAATTGTCAATAATTTTAGAAAAGCTCTCACCCATGTGTTGCTCCATCCCGATACAAACTTGGCCAATGCTCGCTTACCAGTTCCATTCGAAGTAATAAATTTCAATAATACTTAATAAGGGTCTGTGCAGCTGACCTGTGTTTCTGTTGGGTATAATTACTCAATGACACAACTTTGAATGCGAAGCAGTACCTGCTGGTCAAGAGAGTAGCGTGTAGTTTATAAAAGTATAAATATTATATTATTAAACAAAATGTTTATATAAAAAATATTTAAAGAAACACACAATTCTCTAAAATTAATGTAAAATAGTGATGCTGATGCCAGCATCTGTATGTTATATTTTTTATAAGTATTATTTGTACTATATTTAAGAGAAAAGTGATTGCTCGCCATAATTGAATTTTTTTATTTTTATATCCTTAAAATATTAAATAATTTTATATATCTTTCTAATTGTCAGAGATAAAAAATTCAAAACTTAAATAAATAATCAATAAGAAAGTTTATTATTTTCAGAAACTAACTACTTACTTCTAGACGGGTAACAACCCACTTCTCTACACCCATAGGGTGGGAACAGTTACTAGTGTTATTTATATTTAATTGTATTTAAACCTAGTTATGACTTTTAGCCCTAATTAAAGATTTCAAATTACCAGGTGACATCTTTATTGGAGAGAAGAAACAGAAAGGACGTGCAAGGTATTGTCCCCAACCCTCTTATTCTCTACTTCATAAAAGAATTATGCAGAACCCTAAGACCAAAGAGACTTTCATAACTTATCTTAAATTTCGAGGTTATGCAGCTACCTACACTTGACCCCCCCCCTGAATATGTGCTTGATAGAAGGGATATGAGAGGTGCATCCATTAAGTTCGTCAACGGAGGACTAGAGGAGTGGATTTTTTTTTCTTCTACCACATCTTAACAACGTTAATAGTCAATTGAGAAAAAATAGTGTAGAAATGAATGTCAGCTTATGTGGCACAATAAAATTCATTAGATTGAGCAAAATTTCATGAAATTTACGTCAATTCACGAATACTAGCTTTAGAGGATCCAAATCCGCAATCCGCAAAGATCACCTACTTTATAGGCGATGTATATTGATCAATCGCCCTCCATAGCTATATCATAAAACTGGGAGAACCATTCAGGGCAAGCTATTAAGAAAAAGCAATCCCTCCTTGGGTTTTAGGGTCTAGGGTTGATTAATAGAGGATATGGGTCCCAAGCCAGCATTTCAAGGCCCAAAATTGTGCTTGTCATAAAACAGATGAAAACGAACACATGCTAGCCCATAGATGACAACAGAAAGCTGTCAGAAACTAGCTGTCAGAAATTCTGCCGTGGAGGCTTGGGATACTGACAACCAGGAAGATCACATGGAAGTTAGCTTTGGATATCGCAGCCCACTGAAAAGATCCAGAGACATGATGGATGAGATGCCTACTGAGAATGACAAAAGCAAGGAGGCTGGTCCCTCCCAATTTAATAATGTCTCTAAATGAAGATGCTCATTTGGAATAGTCAGGGTACTTCCCGACCTAGATTTCAGGCGCAGGCTCTCTTTTATGCTTCTAATCTAGCTCTTGATGTGTTTTGTATCATTGATACAAGGGCATCAAATGATTTAGGAAATAAAATAGCTAGTAGTCTTCCTTTTGATGAGAGTTTTGTTGTTCCTGCGCAGGGCCAATGCGGTGGCCTTGTTTTGCTTTGGAAATCCAGAACTATTAATATAAATATTATTAGGCCACATGATCGCTTTATTCACTGTTATGCTACTAATCCTATTACTCATGCTTGCTGGTTTATGACTTTTGTGTATGCTTATCCTAAAAAGGATAAACAGTTGCAACTCTGAATTGAAATTTCTTCTCTTAAACCCCTTAATGGTGATCCCTGGCTTCTAATAGGTGACTTTAATATTATCGCTCACCCGGCTGAAAAAATTGGAGGTAATCCTTGTACCACAAACTACATGTTAAACTTTGTTAATTTTCTAAATGACAATAGCTTAAGCACTCTTCCCCATTTAGGAATCCCCTTTACTTGGATCAACAATCATAAGGACCACACTATTATCTATGAAAAATTAGATAGAGCTTGTGCAAATCCCAACTGGATTCTTCAATTCCCTGAGGCTGAAGTAGAAAATTAGCCAATAATAGGGTCTGACCATGGACCTGTTTGTGTTTTATTTAATCATAGAACCCCCAAGATGTCTAATAGTTTTAAGTTTGAGGCCATGTGGTTGTCACATGCTTCCTTTAAATCTCTGGTAACTAATGCTTGGAACGCTTTTCATGACTCTGATCCAATGCGAAATTTTACCATTTTGTGTGGCAAATTTTCTGTTCTTGCAAAAAATTGGAATAAAGAAACTTTTGGGAATTTATTTAAGAAAATTTCTTCTCTACAGGACCAAATTTCAATTATCCAAACTCAACTTATGACTAATCCTTCTGCTGTTGTGCTACAGGAAAGGAATGCTACTCTCAATACTGAATTGCATCATTGCATGATCTTTACAAAGATGAAGAAATCTATTGGGCCCAAAAGGCAAAAGCAAATTGGTTGGCGTTGGGTGATAAAAACACAAGATTTTTCCAAACCCAGGCCAACATCAGGAAAAAGAGAAATTTTATTTCTAAGATCAAGGATGACAATATCTTTTGGATAACTGATCTTGACATCCTGGCTAGACATTTTGTTTCTGATTTCAAGAAACGTTTTACTGCTGATACAATTCCTAGTGTTTCTTCTCTTAATGACTTTATCAACATAATAAATCCAATTATTTCTGATTCTGATAATGCTTCTCTCACCCAACAGGTAACTGAAAAGGAGATTTTAGACGCTCTCCACTCGATTGGCCCTCTAAAGGCCCCAGGTCCCGATGGACTCCATGCTATTTTTTTCCAAAAGAGAGAATTTTAAGAACAATACATGAACTTAAGGCCACTCCGAATTTTGGTGCCCAACGTTTATATAACCCAAAATAAGTACATGAACTTTTTATCCCGACCCAGTTTTCATACATGCCGTCACTAACACCGTTAACATCTATGCCACGTGGCATATTAATAAGGCATAGATGTTAACGGTGTTAGTGACGGCATGTATGAAAACTGGGTCGGGATTAAAAATTCATGTACTTATTTTGGGTTATATAAACGTTGGGCACCAAAATTCGGAGTGGCCTTAAGTTCATGTACTGTTCTTAAAAATTTCCCTTTCCAAAAACATTGGGAAGACATAAAAGGTAGCCTCGTTCCTATGATCCTGCATTTCTTCTCCAACACTTCTTCTTTACATGCTATTAATCACACTAATATTGCTCTAATCCCAAAGGTAGAAAATCCTGAAACTGCTTCTCATTTTAGACCTATTAGTCTTTGCAATGTCTGTTTTAAAATTATCACAAAAATTCTAGTCAAAAAATTGTGGCCTTTTCTTGAGAAATGCATTTCTGATAATCAAGGTGCGTTCGTCCCTGGAAGATCTATCCATGACAATATTTTGATTGCTCATGAACTCTTCTCTGATTTTCAAAGAAAGAAAGGCAAAACTGGTGCCATGGCTATCAAATTGGATTTAGAAAAGGCTTATGACTTCATCAATTGGAATTACATTAAGGCTTGTTTAAATAGATTTGGTTTTAATAGCAATTGGATAGACTGGATCATGGAGTGCATCACTTCAGTTTCCTTTTCCGTTATTATTAATGGCAAACCCGAGGGTTATTTTTGCCCTACTAGGGGTGTAAGGCAGGGTGATCCTCTTTCCCCATACATCTTCATTCTTTGCATGGAACCCCTAATTAGGCATCTAAATAGACTGTCTGCCAATTCTAGCTCCCATGTTGGGATCCTTTCCTCTCCTCATGGGCTTAAGATTTCTAACCTTATGTTTGCAGATGATTGCCTTATTTTCTGTAGAGCTTCTGGTAAGGCTGCTAGAAACGTTTCGAAAATTCTAAATGATTTTTCCTCTGTGTCGGGACAAAAAATCAATTTTCATAAATCCTCTCTGTACTTCTCTCCTAAAGTCCTCTCGGGAACAAAACATGACATTGTTAATATCCTAAATATTGAGCACAAAAGTACTATTGGCAAATATCTCGGGGTTCATAATATTATCTTTTGGAAAGATCCAATTAATGCTAAAGAATTGCTTTTGAAAATCTCCAATAAGCTTGCAGGTTGGAAAAAAGGTTCCCTTTCAAGAGCAGGGAGGCTCACCCTTATTCAAGCTAACCTTTCAGGTATGCCTAATCACATAATGTCATGCTTTAAATGCCCTTCGAAATTAACAAATTCAATTGATAAAGCTTCTAGAAATTTCTTATGGGGCTCCAACTCTAGTTATAACCCTGTTGCTTGGCACCAAGCTTGTACTCCAAAACGTATGGGAGGGTTAGGCATTAGACCTTCTGCTCATTTCAATAATGCGGCTATTGCCAAACTTGGCTGGAAAGTTCTCACCCATCCGAGTAACTGGTGGGTTAAGATTGTTACTAAAAAATATCTTAAAAATAGATCTTTCTTCCAAGCCAAGAAAGGGCAAAACTGCTCTTTAGCTTGGAAAGGCATCTTAGATAGTAGAAACATCATTCTCAATGGAATGCAATGGATTATTGGTAATGGTCATACTGTTAATTTTTGGACTTTTAACTGGATTTTTCCCTTTCCTCTAGCTAACCTTCTTGATGAAAATCAGACTGCTTCTATTAATTGGAATGAAACAGTTAGCGATTATATTTTGGACAATAAGTGGAATAGAGATAAATTGTTGTCTCATTTACAAACGGATGTTGTGGATCAAATTTGTGCATTGCATATTCCTATATATCCCCATGAAGATGCTTTTCTCTAGGGACCCTCACCAAATGGCTCTTTTACTATTAAATCTGCCACATGGTTACAAAATGCAAATGTAGAGAGCCATGTTCAATCTCCTTTGCTCAGGAAACTCTGGAATTTGAACTTACCTCCTAAGGTGAAGGTCTTTGGTTGGCTTCTCTTACGAGGTAGACTTAAAACCAGAAGCAGATTGCACAGGTTTGGCCTCATTCACTCTAATTTATGTCTGTTATGCAATGCTAGTGAAGAAACTATTGACCATTTATTATATCATTGCTCTATGTCAAGATCTGTTTGGAACCTGGCCAACTGCACTATTTTGCTTAATGCAAATAGCCTGCACCAAAGATTAATTGATTTATTCATTGATGCTCCTTATGATACCAATCTCTTTGCTAAGCTCATTTCTTTATGCTATAACATTTGGAAAGCAAGAAATAACAATGTTTTTAGGAATGAAGCTCTCTCCTCCCCTTCTATAGTGGCCATTGCGGCTTCCACTTCTCAAGATTTCCTCACTCATAATCCTCTTGTCAGGCGGCCTCCAGATCAGTGTGAGAACATCAAATGGAATCCTCCTTCTCCAAACCATGTTAAAATCAACTTTGACGGTTCAGTCATCCAACAAAATAACAATGCAGCTATTGGCTTTGTCATCAGAGACAGCTTCGGATGTCCTGTTATTGCTTGTGCTAAACGCATTGGGAAACCTAATGTCCCTCTAACTGAAGCTGTTGCTCTCCGGGAAAGCCTCCTAAAAGCTCCAGAGCTTAACTACACCAACCTGTTGATTGAAAGGGATTCCCAACTGGTCATTCACTGCGTTATTGGGAAGACAAACACTCGGCATCTTCAGTCTATTATCCAGGACATCAAACAGTTAGCATCCAACTTCAATTCAGTCATTTTCACCCACACTTTCCGGGAAGCTAATTTTGTGGCAAATGTCCTTGCCTCCGTAGGCCATGGATCGAACGAGCTCATTTCTTGGACTAGTCACTTTCCCTCGAGTGTTAGATCAGCCATTAGCTTTGATCTATTTGGTGCGGGTTGCTCTAGAGGAGCCTCTCTGTAGCTTGTTTTGTTAGTCTTTTCGTATCAAAAAAAAAAAACATATGAAGCCCCAAACATTGGAGTAACAATAAAGAACAAACTGATTTGGTGAAGAATTTGGGCCGAGTGTAGCTAAGAGCAAAGATCTGATCGATGGAGCTCGTAGGCTGATGTAGAGATGGAGGTTTCACTGGTCGCAACTCGCAAGTCTCTATACAACTATTATTACAAGTTTAACGCATCCATACATGAATCTATGTACAAAAACGAGAGGGCAATTTGCTTGTGTAATATGAATGAACTTTTGTTAATTGATTGTTGAACTGAAGTTACAATTTTCGTGAAAATTATAAAAGAAAATAGAATCCAAATTAATTAAATTAATACAAAATTTTTTTTTGATCCCGATAAAAAAAAAACAATTAGATCAATGTACGAAACAACCAAATTTTTTTGAAATGAATAGAGTTAATCTATCACATAATGTCATAATTAATTGTTCTCTCAGTAATCGATGACAAATGGCTTCACAAGCTTAGGAACATGTATGTCCCTGTGTCATCCACAAATTGGTGCGACATGCAAGCACTATCCAACTAGGCCTCATCAAAAAGTCAGCGGATCAAGTGGGCCGATGGAGGCCCGCCGGTCCTGAAGGCTAAAAGCCCGGCCCGGCCAGTTAAAAAGCTCGCAAAAATCCGCCTCGGTGGGTAGTGGGCCGACCAGCCAAAAGCCAGTAAAAACCCAGCCCGGCCAGTAAAAGCTAGTAAAATATTATATATATATATATATATATATATATGTAGATATGTGTGTGTGTGTGTGTGTTTATAAATATACACACACACACACATACATATATATATATATGTGTGTGTGTGTGTGGAAGTTCTTATACTTCTATATAGAATAAGTGCATTAGTGCATATATATATATATATATATATATATATATATATTCTACATATATATGTGTGTGTGTGTGTGTGTGTGTTTATATATATATATATATGTGTGTGTGTGTGTGTGTTTATATATATGTATATGTGTGTGTGTGTGTGTGTGTGGAAGTTCTTATACTTCTATATAGAATAAGTGCATTAGTGTATATATATATTCTACATATCGGTTAACCAATTCGATTGGATTCGAAAATATGGTGAAATTGGCTAAATTTTTTACCACACTCATAATTTATTGTAATAAACTCATCCAACGGTCGGTCTTTCCATTTTCTTTGAATTGATAGGGGTTGCTCTTTGGAGTGTGTGATATATAAATATAGGTTTATGAGAGTAACTAAGTTTGACATAGTTGATAGAATTCGAAACGAGAACCAAATTGGCTGAATTTTCTACAACCACCATAAAACTGATGTCGCTTTTGGGAAGCGACCAATTTAACCCTGAAATGTCATTAGTAGTAAAAGTAAGTAGGGATCGTTCTATTCCGGGGATTGAGGGTACACCTGTCATTGTAGGACAAACAAACAATTAAAATTAAAACAAAGTATAATATTCACAAAGATATTCACAAGTATAAACATTATTTACGAAAAGGGGGGATTTTTGGTTTTCTATTTTCGAAAATAAAATCTAAGCTAACAAAACAATTAAAATGCAAAAACATAAAAACACAAATGGGATGTGGGAACAAGGATCAAAGTCGAAACTCATGATTAAAATTAATTCAAGTTCATCATTGTTCATCATAGTCATGCAAGAGGAGTTGATCATGTGAAACGTTCAAAAGCAAACAATTTCCCATATTTTACTTTCAATGCTAATTAACCTAAGCGAAAGCACCTAGATTAATCCTATCAAACATGCAATCAAACCCTAGAAAGCTAGTCAATCATGTCATGTTTAACGCATTAAGCACCTAGAAAGGCTATCAACTCAAATGTGCAGCTTAGTATGAAAAAGTTCACCTAATTGCAATCTTCTTTGATTAAATTCGATTTTTGTACAAATCCTTTACTACTTATTGATTCAAGAACACAAAACCAAAAAGTTGATTCATGTTCTCAAATTCGTAGCAACATTCTAATAAAAACCCTAAATGTTTCGAACCATTCAAGATTATCATACAAACGATTTCTATCATGCAGATTTAATCAAACACTCACACAAAAGCAACCATAAATCGCAATATATGAATCTGAAAATTAACTATTAATCATAAAATTTCAGAAAACAATACTTGTTCAAACATATGTGTCAACTAAGGCATAACCAACGAAAATTACAAAGCAAAGGTTACAAGGATAATCGGATTACACCGTGATGAAGATAAGATTAATGAAGTGATGAATGGTCTCTTGAATTTCGAAAGCAATCTTCAAGGATGGTGATGGATGATGTGCACGGCTTGTCTTCTTCTTCCTTGGCCTTGCTTGCACTTCGTGGTTGCCCTAGAGGATGGAGAAGAGCACGGCTAGGCTATAGAGATTTCTGAATTATTTTCTCAAAGTGTAAACGCAAAAGTGGGAACTCCAAAACGTTGAGAAGAGGGGATATTATATAGGGGACGGCCCCTAGGTCTCCAAGCCGTCCAAAACCCTAGAAAAGCTCACGGCAATCTCTTGCTTCCTCCACATAATTTTCTCCAATGATTTCTTGCCACATAAGCCCTATGAGGTGGTCCAACCAATCACAAAATTCCAATATTAATTCCCTAAATAATCTTGCCGAAATATAGAGATATTTTCTGATTTTTGACATTTAATTTCGGCCAAAACTCTTTAGGGAATGTAGGAATGTATCTAGACTTCTTTTGAGCTTTTCTTGGTCTCCACCTTTTTCTCTTTCCTTAAAACTCTCTAGGGAGTATCTTTGCCGTCCAAAACCCTAAGGTTTCCACGTCCTCCCTTGTTTATCTCTTCCTTTTTCACGGCAAAGCTTCTAGGGTTTATCTCCAAGTATTTTCTTTCCATAAAAATAGCCCTAGAAAATCTCCCTAGAAAATCTCCTTTTAATTTCTGATTTTTGGACGCCTCTTCCTTGTTTCTCTCTTGCAAATTCACGGCAAAACATCTTTAGGGCTAGGGTTTGCGTCACAAACCCTAGTTCCATGGGCTCTTGTGGGCTTTTATCCAATTAGCCGAAAATCCAACAAGTCTTGAGAGTTTTTGGGCCTCCATGCGTCACTTCTATGCCATGTCATCTTCCAACGTCACACACTTTATTTTTCCATTTCTTTTTCATAGTAACGTTGGAAACTTCATAGGTGGGCTTTCCTCCTTTCCGCAGGGTTTCCTGGTTGGACCAGGAAAACTTCTTTTCTTCATTTCTGCTCATTTCTGTGGCTCATTGTTCTTCATCTTTGCTCCCCTTGGTGATCGCAAGCTCCTCTTTCCATTTGTGAGTTCATTTCCACTTTCTAGCTCGGAGGTCCTGAAAATAGAAACTAGTAAGAAAAATAGAAACTTTCCTAAAATGAAAAATGGCAACTTTCCTAAACTGAAAATGGGAAACTTACTAAAAATGTTAAATAGAAACTACAAAAATAGAAACTTTCTACAAATAGGAACTTTCCCAATCAAAGAATGGAAACTTTCCTAAACAGGGTTTTATTAAGGAAATAACGCAGAAAATGTAGGGAAAAACAAGTAAAACGTCGCATTAAAATGCTCCTATCAAAAACATTACAATCTCTCCATCGAGCGGTTGGTTTCTCAGAATTCATTTTCCACTTCATGGTTGCTTTAGAATGAACCTCAACAATTTAAATGCAATGTATAAGACATACAACTTTAGGAGGAAAATTGGTATAAGCCAATGTGTTTGTAATTTTTTTTTTTTTTAATCTTATGTCCACGCACATCCATCGATGGAATATTTACAAACGTGATGTGAAAAAATAAGCACGTTTTGTGATCGTCATGCCATCGGTCAACTAAGAAGACATACAAGTGACGACAGTTGACCAATTCGATCGGATTCGAAAATATGGTGAAATTGGCTAAATTTTTTACCACACTCATAATTTATTGTAATAATGTCATCCAACGGACCATTTTTCCATTTTCTTTGAATTGATAGGGGTTGCTCTGTGGAGTGTATGATGTACAGATATATGTTTATAAGAGTAACTAAATTTAACCTAATTGATCGAATTTTAAACGAGAATCAAATTAGCTGAATTTTTTACAATCACCATAAAACATTACAATCTCTCAATCGAGCGGTTGATTTCTCTAAATTCATTTTCCACTTCATGGTTGCTTTAGAATGAACCTCAACAATTTAAATGCAATATACAAGTCATAAAACTTTAGGAGGCAAATTAATATAACCCAACATCTTTGTAATTAAAATTGAAATTTTTATCTTATGTCCACACACATCCATTGATGAAATATTTACAGACGTGATGTGAAAAAATAAGCACGTTTCGCCGTCGTCATGCCATTGGTCAACCAAGAAAACATACAAGTGACGACGGTTGACTAATTCGATCGGATTCGAAAATATGGTGAAATTGGCTAAATTTTTTACCACACTCATAATTTATTGTAATAATGTCATCCAACGGTCCATTTTTCTATTTTATTTGAATTGATAGGGGTTGCTATTTGGAGTGTATGATATATAAATACAAGTTTGTAAAAAATATTATCTTTAAAGATTTATTTGTAAATAAAGCCCGCAAGGCCCTCCCCGAAAAAGCCAGCAAGGCTTAGCCCGGCTTGGCTAGAAAAAGCCCGTGAGGCCCGCATTAAATGAATGGGCTTGGATCCTTCAATTTACAATAAAGCCCAGCTCGCCCTGGCCTGCTACTATTTAAAAATAGAGTAGGGCCCGGCCCGGCCCGTTGATGAGGCCTATATCCAACCTTGCTTTGGAAGATCCTTGTGGTATGCCGATGTCACATGTTCACCAAGATAGATGCATACATGTTCGACCAAAAACAATTAGGACGATGTATTACTAGTCAAACTAATCCTTGATTTCTATGTATACAATGACAAATCTATGACACGTTTACTTACCTAAAATGAGCATGAAAATAAAAGAAATGATTTCGGTGTATGAAATTTTCTGCATTTACTAATATATATAGGAGTGTGAATAATTCCAATATATGAAATATAATCATATATTTACTAACATATATAGATATTGGAATGAGTGTGGGTCCCACCTTATTATTATATTGGAGAGTTTGATAACCAAGGTAGGACATGAGTTTATGAATGATTCTCATACCGATTCTTTTCTTCTCACATTTCAATTGTCTCCGATTCGTGACTTCTTCCATTTCGGGCACGTTTACTTACTTGAAATGAGAATGAAAATGGAGGGAATAGTTCCGGGGTAAAAGTATTTTTGCAATATTTACTAACACATAAATAAATCGGAATGATTCGGGGGATAAAAGTATTCATACGTTTATTGACACATAAAGAATCGGAATGTGTGTAGGTCTCACATTCTTGCTAGGAATTCATTTCTGAATACTCAGGAATTTGATTACAGGGGGGAGGGGGAAGAGAGAGAGAGAGAGAGATTTGTGTAGGAATCAAAGCCTTCGGAATCAAGAATGATTATTTTCTTCTCTCATTCCAGTTGTCTTCTATTTATGATTTTTTTCTTTTCATTCCCAGTAAGTAAACATCTAAGTAAGTAAATGTGCCACCAAATTAGGGATCTTGACTTAATGCACAAAATTAGGCTAAGATATTCTCACAATCTCATTTACTCCACCAAGAGATTTTTATTCCCACTTACCCAATTTAAAAGTAAAATGTCCATTTTAGACTCCAAAAAATCAAGAATTATGCACGGCCATAAAACTCTCTCTCTCCCTCTCACACTGCCACTAAATTCCGATTGCCGGATCTTCGTCTTTGGGTTGAATTAAAATGTGATACTTGGAAGGTTTCAAGAGAATTGCAAGGCGAACAAAGCCCAGTTGGTCTCTTCTTTTAATTTGGCCAGAGTTGGCGTGAATTTGGAAAAGATGTCGGAAAAGGGCTGAAACTTCTTGTCTTCAATTCATTGTGTATGGTGAATAACATGTTGCAAGACATATATGGTTGAAAAGATGACTTGAATCCGATTTTAGCGTATAACATATCCACGGATTCAGTTTAACATCATTTACAACTTCACTGAAGAAATTTTCTTCAAAAAGTGAATAATAAAAAAAGGTCAACTTTTAGTTTATGCCCCCCAATAAAATGTTTTGGATTGATGTAATATCCTCATTGTTTTAGGAAAACTGAAATTGGGAGAGAATTGAGTCGTGTTTTCATTGATAATAGGGACATCTTTATATAGATGATTACAAGCATAGAATCAGAGTTATACATGGAAAGATAATCGTACAGGGATTGGATATCTACGAATATTTCCGAGAATATCTCTAACATAAATCCTATTACAACTTGCACAAGTAACATAGAGTTTGGGCCAGACACATATTCTGGATTTGAATACTCATCTTATTCTTGAATTAAAGTTTTATTTGTCTAAGGCCCCGTTTGGGATTACTTCACTTTAAAAAAAAATCATATTTTGTTCAAAATTTTAGATTGATTTTGTTTGGTAAATAAAAAAAAAGCAGCTTTAATTGAAAGTTATAGGTCACTGGCAGCAGATTTTAGAAGCAGCCCAGAGGTTGCTTTTAGAAGCTGATGTGGATCAAAACACGCTCTGCAGTTGTTTTATATACTAACAGCACTTTTAAAAATATTATTTACCAAACACGAAACTGTTTTAATTCACAGCTGATTATTCTCACAGCACAGCAGCAGTTTTTTTTAAAAGTCACAGCAATCCCAAACTAGCTTTAATTTTAGGGAGAATAGTCTCTCATTCTCCAAATAAACTTTTATTGCCCATGAATAAAACTCTATAAACTTTTATTGCTTCCAATAAAGCCCCATAAACTTTTATTGCCCCCAATAAAACCCTAGAAACTTTTATTGCTTCCTAATAAAATGTTATGAATTGATGTAATCTCCTCATATTTTTCCACAATCAAAGTTCTATTTGCCTAATTTTAGGGAGGTTAGACCCTCTTCTCCTCAATACAAATAAATTTTTATTGGGGAGAAATAAAAGTTTATTTGATTTTATTGGGGGACAATAATAGTGCGGCCTCTCTGGTGACCCATGAGATCTCCAATGATTTCTTTGGGGACATCCGGCGAGGTTTTCGGCAAAATCAGGTGACTAAAGTCAGCAATCGGATTCCTACGACCGGCGAGCTCCGGTGAAGTCTTCAATAACTTTTCTCTCTCTCTCTCTCTCTCTCTATGTGACAAAGGGTGAGAGGGAAAAATGGTCTAAAAAAATAAAAAAGCAAAAAGAACAAACTTATTTTGGTATTAAGGAACAAAATTAGTATCTTATGGGTAATTGGGAAATCCATAAGTTTGGTTGGGCACGTGGGAAAAATTTCCCCAAAATTACGGTATTTGGACATTTTCCCTAAATTAATATTTGATTAGATTCAGGGTAAGGCTATTGGCACCCTATAATTTTCTTTGTTCACCCTACTTGCTCATTACACCCTACATTTTAATTTTAATTATTACATTTACTTATCCAACTCATTTCTCTTCCGAGGAATATCCTCCATCATATTACATATCAAATTAAAAAAGAAATTTTGTTTAACGAAAATTTCTCATTTAATTTATATCAATTAAAAGATGTCCTAAAATATATTAAAGTTCCTAATAAAATCATAATTTGATTTACTTCCATTTTTTTTATTTTTTCCATTCAGTTTCAATGTTTGTTTATTTCAATCCATATTAAAAAAAAAAAATTAGTAAGTGCTACTATGAGCAATGAAAAAAAGATTGATTTTTTTTCTTCGTGTTTAAATTTTTTTACTTTCAGTGTTTATAAAGGTATTATAAAGATTTTGATGAGGTTAACACTAATGATTTTGTGAATTGAATAGTGAATTAATGATGAGGATGCAACAAAAAGATAAAAAAGAAAATTGTAATAAATTGAAATTTTGATGGAGAAGATGAAGATTAATGTTATCAGAAGAGAAATTTAGTTTTGAATTTAATTAGTTATGTATTTAGTTTTCCTTAAAGATTTAAATTTTAGAAAATTAGTGTACTTATTAGTCATTTTGCATTTGGGTAATATAGTCTTTCAATAATTCAAATATTTGTAGGATGAACAAAGAAAATTGTAGGATGGCAATAGCTGCACCCTTAGATTAAATATAATGGAATCTAGTTATATCTTTACTCCTTAGTAAAAAGTAATTGGATGCATCACATCAGTTGTGTACAAAGCTTTTAGTTACTTATTTCCTACTTTTCTTTAGCACCAGCTTAGAAACTAGTTGACTATCGAGGTTGTTTGTTATTTCCAACATTAAACTGGTTAATTGGAAGTTGATCTCTAATTTTACTGCATTTAAAAGATAATATGATCAACTTCCCATTTGACCTACACTAGTAATATCTCACTTGTGCGCGGGTCTTAGTAACATATATATAACTAGATTTAAATCCAAATCATAACTCTTTTAGTTTCTTCCATTATCTCACGATGGATTATTTTTAGAGACCTTTGCTTTTGGCCTTTCATTTCCACCATTTTTCTTGATCAGTCAGATACTATTCACAAAAGTCACTTTGGGTCAATTTCATGACCTGCCAACTGACATTCGGTGACTTTTTGTAAACAGTATCTGACTGGTCAATAAAAAATGTGGAAATGAAAGACAAAAAATAGTGAATAGTATTAACCTGCCAACCTCAACGGATGGACTTGCTCTTAATTGATTGGTAGCCCCGATTGCACTTCATTCTCATCCTTGCCTTTTAACAGAAGAAATCATAGTTCCTTCATTTACTGACAATCATGTTGATGATATGTAGGCAATTACAACTCTTCTTCTCAGAAGTTTCATGTATAGCTTGTGTTATCTTAATTTATACAATCATAACATAGTCTATACATGAAAGAATTTCTCACAACTGAAATTACTAATTTTGCCATTCTCAATGGCTATGGATTATGTTGCATATATGTCTACGAGAACATTGAGCTGAGGCAATTAGCAACTCTATCATTTCCTTCTTTTTCCCTACTAACATTTATGAAATTACAGTGAGAAAAGGTTTGTGCTCAGATGCATATATGTAACCCACCAAAAAAAGGAGCATTACTTGTGCCGATAAAACTGTTGTTGGCAGAGGTATACCATCAATAGGGAAAAAACCAACATTACTATTCACAACAAAACTTTTGTGACTGTTTTAGGGAATCAATATTTGAGAGGAAATTGCTGTATATTCTCATTGATAATAGGGGCATCTTTATATAGAGGATTACAAAGCATAAAATCTGAATCATACAAGGAAATGTAATCATACATTGAATATGAATTTCTAAGATTCTCCGAGATTATCTAATTCAACCCTATTGCCACTACGTCAAGTAACTGAGAATTTGGGCCAGACACACAAATAATGATTTACTTGAACACTCCCCCTTATGTTGCCCAAACACGGAGATTCTCTCATTACCTGGTTAAAAACCTTGCCGAGTAACAAAAACCCAGTGGGACTAAAATAACCTCGGTCGAAAGGAAAAAAGAGCACAACACACCATTCATGTTTCGAGACAATACGTGTAGACATCTCCCCCTGATGTCTGCATTTCCCCCTAATGACTATGGTCATGGGAGTTCGGATAACTTCCGTAAATGATTCTACCAACACGTTTCTCAAAAGTGAAATCTAGGTAATGACTTAGTGAGCAAGTCTGCCACACTGTCCTCAGATTGAACCTAGCTAGTTCACTTTGATCTTGAGGAGAGTCTGTTATTGTTGATTATATTTGGTGTTGTCGCTTTTGATGTAGTCTTGCTTTATTTGTTTAAAACAAGCAGCATTATCCTAAATGCTTATAGGCTCATCTGTGGTAGACTTCAAACCACAATTTTTCGAACATGCGAAATTATGGATCCAATCCATAAACATTCAAGAACCACTTCGTGAAGAGCAATAATCTCTGCATGGTTTGAAGATATAGTGACTAAGGTCTATTTTGTAGACCTCCAAAATATCACGGTCTTTTCCTATGGTGAACACTTAACCAGTTTTGGGAATGACTTTTGTGTGGGTCAGAGAGATACCCAATATCAGCAAAACCTTCCAAAACACTTATGTCGTTTTGGGGTGGGGATAGAGAATGCAGGCCAGCATTGGCGGAGTTTCTGGTGTGTGATGGGTCTAAATCCATCATCTCTCTGTAGGGATAGAACAAGCCCATATCAATCGTACATCTCAAGTATCGAAAGATATCTTTTACACCAATCAAATGACATCACGTTGGGGCAGAGCTATACCTTAGCTAACAAGTTCATTGCAAATGAGATGTCTGGTCTTGTGCATTGGAGTAAGTGCAATACTGCTCCTACTGTACTCATGTAAGACACTTCTACCTCTAGCAAATCTTAGTCATCATCCTTCAGACGAAGAGGATCATTTTCAGGATTAAGACTACAGACGATCCTGAGGGTGCTTGCAGTTTTGACCTTGTCAAAATGCCTAAGCATCTATCAACACGATGATCAAGTTCCAAACTGAGACATAATCGTGTTCTCCCAAAATCTTTCATCTCAAACTCGGATTTTTAGTGTTCAGCGGTTTCCCTTAACTCTTTAAGGGCTTCCAATGAAGATCAGGTCCAACATGAACCACGATAGAATCCGAAACTTGTTATGGAAACATGTGGGCATATCCCTTCCTAATCAAGTAGTCATCTTAGTGAGCGTTTCAACCTTATTGTAAACGCGCTCCGTGGTTTAGAGCCTCTTGACTTGGGTAAATGAAGTTCACCGTGAACCTTCATTTATATTTCGTATCTAGATCCCTATATAGAAACGTAGTGACCACATTTGTAAGCTGCATGATCTGTTATTCGGAAACTACCAAACTGACAGGGTTGTGGAGTGCAATGACATCCATTACGAGAGAATATGTCTCATCGTAGTCGATTCCAGGGCGTTTTGTGAGAAGCCTTGCGTCATAAGGCGAGATTGCCATCTCTTTTTCTCACCACGATTTCTAACGAAGACCCATTAGTCAATAGGTTTTATGTTAGGAGGTGTTGGCATCACTGACTCAAAAACCTTCATCTTCGTTAGAGAATCCAACTTAACCTGGATCGCATCTTTCCATTTAGGCCAAATTTCTCTACGTTGGCATTCATTCATCAACGGAGTGTGGTTCGATATCATCGGGCTCAACAAACTCATGCGCAACAAAATGCGCAACTACATCATCAATTATAATGGAGTTTCTATCCCACATCTCATGTACACTAGTGTAATTTTCATAGAGCTCTATATTCTCAAGAATAGGTTCTGACGTTGAAGCGTCCCCTAACGATAACCCTAACTTGGAAGATTCTCATGAGACGGATTTGAGTCTTGATGATCAAAAGATTGGAATGTGCCAAAGTATCCTTCAAACTCACGGGCCTTCCACGCATCCTAACTGGGGCCATGGCCTATAACGCCAGAGTGCCACTCTCTTTGGTGTTAGCGTCATGTCTATCTCCTTGTAGGGTGGCGCTACGTCCTCTCGTAGAGACGTCCTTCCTTGCAAGCTTGTTTGCAGCATATTTGTGTGATCTCGTCACTTTAACAGGGATCGAGATGAGACATAGTGGGGACAGACTACGACAATTCCTGTCGTTCCTGCTTAACATTCGTGTTCTTATCTCCCCCTAACGACAGGAAGACTGTCTCATCAAAGTGACATCCGCAAATCTCGCGGTAAGGAGATCGCCTAGCAAGGGTATTAAGGGCAGACGATTGTTGGAGTCTTAAATCCAACGTAGTTGCCCATTCGTTTGTAAGGACCCATCATAGTGCGCTATGGCGATGCAATTGGCACATAAATGGCTCACTCAAATGTGCGTAAGTATGATACTTGTACCCAGTCACTAGCTGTAACGCAGAGGTAGATTGAGTGGCGGTGGGTCGTAGACAAATTAGCGTAGCTGCATGGCATATTGCATCAGCTCAAGTGGATATAAGGAGATTGGTGCACAGTACCAATGTCCTGACTACCATTGTAGTCATTTCCGCGAGACTATTTGGGTGTGTACATGGAAATATGATGTCCAACATCAGTCCCAATGCAATGACCATCTCGATGTAAACTCTCTAGCATGGTCAAGTCTAACTGACTAAATAGGATGATCCGGGGAGTGAGCCCGTTGTCATATGATATGTACTAGGAGTGTAGCATAAGCAACATTACAAGTGGACAATGGCACAACACGTAACCAGCGTGTTTGCGTGTTAACCAATCATCATGAGATATTTAAACGTCCGCAAGTTGGTGGAACTAGTCCATAGAATCCCCATGGATTCTAAGTAAGAACATAATTAGTATTTTCATATCCTTTACATAAGACTGTCTCAGTCCTAATTTCTCTAAGGAACGGACTTTGTATAATGAGCGAGAGACTTTAGAAGCAACCAATGAGGATTTGGTTGGGCCTAAGCGTCTGAAACTCTATTTGAAGCAAAGTTGGTGATTGTAAAATCACCAGGCGCATCATCACTATGATGTATGCAATCTATGGTGTCATGGATAAGGAATGTGCCAGCCCTAGGCTGGTGGTGGACTGCGGCGGGTGCCCTAAGCAACAGCGGCTGTCATATTTAGTCCAAGAATCAACCTTTGATTCGTGCTTCATTTCGCTCAAAAGAATGGATGTCCGTGTCAAGTCGTTAGTAGACAGATCATCATATCATGACTAGGATGACCTTTCCTATCGTGACAAAGCTAATATGTGTATAAATCCAATAGATCTTCTCTCATGACTTTATTAGATTTAATAGCTCGAATAGTGACATAGAGTCTATTAGAGAGACACATAAACTTCTCTAAGATGCGCCTTTGTTCGCAATCGTTAGAGATATTGCAAAGGAACTCATTTCCGTTCTCTACATGCGTTTTCGCATGGAATCCGTTGGCTATTCATAGGTGCGATTTGCCCTTGGAGCGTAGAGAGTTTATGTGACAGTAATCAAGGTGCCATTTGGCAAGGGAGAACTTGGGCTATTCCATGTCCTTGAATCAATACTGATGGCCCAGCCATCGTAGTCACAAAGTCATATGCTCAAAATCAAAATGGAGTCATAGTGAAAAGAACTCAAAATTTTATTCATAAGCCAACGGTGTTACATCATTGTCTCTTTGACTAAAGAAAATCTAATCCAAAATGCTAGCTAATGCAAAACAATGGTATTAGTCTAACTTCTTTCGGTAATTCCAAAATAAATGTGACCAGGTGAGTAGAGAGATGTCGGTGGAGCAAGGCTCGCTTAAGTACCACTAATCTCAAAACCTTCCTAGACATCACACTTACTTTGGGTGAGCCTACTTTGAAGAAAAACTAAACCATTGGCATTTACTACAAAGTATATGGCAATTGCCTATTACATCTCTTGGAAAAATAAAGACTTAAACAGAATTGACGATCTATTGATCCTAGTCAGATTTGTAGTCTTCAACCCTTCACTCTAGATCATCTTCTTGATCTTCTTATTCCACATAGTGAGCTTTTCTTGCTTTACAATATGCTTTGTAGGAGGTGAAAATTTCTTCACGAGCTCTACAAATGTGTGCCCAATGACCGAATACTCCACATCGAGAACATACATCTCTTTGCTCAGACTCTATTGATTGAGGCGCTTTGAAAGAGTCATTTAGATGACTCTTAGTGTTGGTGGCGCCACCAATATGGCCAGAGGCGTTGCCTCCATCTCTCTTTCCACGTTGACCTCTTCAGTTTTGTGTTCGCCTATTTTGGTGGTTACCTTTCCAAGTACAGTAACTATATGGACCAGAACGTCCAGAAGTATCTTTAAGTTTAGGGTTTCGCTCTTAGCGCCCTTTCTTAGGGGCGCGACTATAATTGGATTCCGGAATAAGCTCTGTTTCCACGGATCTCGAATTATAGTTCTTCACAAGGATGTTGTCATGCTTTTCAGCGACATTCATAGCTCCAATGAGCTCATGAAACCTTGTGATCCGTCCTGTAGTAACATCAATTTGATAGTTCTTAGCAACCATCAATGCAGAGACAGGGAAGGTAGAGAGAGTCTTCTCAATCAACATCGCATCTGTGATTTCTTTACCACAGAATTCCATTAAGGATTTAATGTGAAGTGCTTCTGAGTTGTAGTCAAGAACTAACTTGAAATCACAGAAGCGGAGGCTATGCCATCTCACTTCTAGGTCAGGAAGCAGGGAGTCACGGAAGTTGCCAAATCTTTCTTCTAGTGAGACCCACAGCCTTCTGGGGTCTTCTTCATTCATACACTCGTACTAGAGCGAATCATCCATATGACGAGTCATTAGGATGATGGCTTTCACCTTATTTGCCTCTAATGATGCTCTGTTTGCTTCTAAAGTTTGAGCTTGCTCAACAGTTAACATGTCCTGGCTAGGCTCGAGAATCGTATCCAGAATTCCATCGGCCTTGAGATGCTGGCGGACATCACGAACGCACCTGTGATATCCAGAGCCAGTTGTTCCCAATGGATCAAAGTCCAATTTGTTCAGGTTACTCATCCTGAAAGAGAACAAGAAATTAGGGTTAGTTTCGGAGCGTGAAAGGCTACCACGAAAACATATAAAATTTCTGAGCTTAATCGCTTCCAAGAAATTCAATTCCAAGAGGTATTGGATTAGATCGAAATAGTGACGTAAGTGGTCAATCATAAATTCTCAACAAACTCTAAGTTTGGAGGACTCCACAAGCTCCAAGCTTGGAGTGAGCACGAACCCCCACAGTTCTGCTTAATTAGGTCTCCCCTATGATAAAGAAAGGGGGGTAGAAGAAGGGAGGCTGTAAGTCCTAGAGAAAAGAAATAAAAACTTCAAAAACAGGAACTTTTAGTAAAAAAATACCTCGAAATAGGTCACAGGAATATTTGATCGAAAAAAGGTGGTCGGAAAAAGTCTCAGGAAAATGTCGGAAAAGTGCCTGGAAAAGTCACCGGAAACGGTCAACCGGGGTTAACCGGAGCTGACTTGGCGCTGGGTCCGTGCTGACGTGGAAGTAGTCAGTACTGACGTGGCTTGCTTCTGGTGCTTACGTCAGCAGGCTGAGTGGTTGGGCTTCAGGCCTTTTTTTTTTTCCTTCTTCTTCTTTAGTGGCCCGCACAACCCTGGGCCTGTTCTTCTGGGCTTGACGCAGCTTGGGCTGTGGCTAGGGCTGCGGCTTGTCCTCTTCCCTTTTTTTTTTTCCTGAGAATAGGTTCTGTCGGTTCAAGGAGTGCATCAGTTCCGAGATTGGTTCGATCAATTTTTGGCCTGTTCCGGGGATGAGAATTCCGGTTCCTGTATTCTGGGGTCAAGTAGCTACTGCTGGAAAAATTTGGTAGCAGTTGGATCTCTGAAAGTTGGTGAACAGGTAGAATATTTGCTGCGGCTGGTTTACAGCTTCCGGTGCCCTGTTCGGCCTGTTCGGTAGGTTTCCGGCAGGTTCTGGTGGTTCTGCCGGCAGTTTTGGATTCCTGGGGTTGAGGGCTTCAAGTTATGTGGTGGAGGCAGAAAAGGGATCAAGGTTTTGTATTCGGATTTAAGGTTTTAGCTTCTTGAATCAGGGTTTGGCTATTTGTTTCAGGGTTAGGGCTTCGTGCTGATAACGTGTTTTAGGGAATCGATATCTGAGAGGAAATTGCTGTATATTCTCATTGATAATTGGGGTCTCTTTATATAGAGGATTACAAAGCATAGAATCTAAATCATATAAGGAAAGGTAATCATACATTGAATAGGAATCTCTAAGATTCTCCGAGATTATCTAATTAAACCCTATTACCACAATACCATTAGGTCAAGTAACCTAGAGTTTGGGCCAGACACACTGTTAATGTCTAAAAGTTCAGCGGTAGCTGAACCTTGGTTAACTCTGATCCGATGGGCGGAGTCTACTTATGATATTCAGAACTTCCGTTTACCTGTCAAGTAAAATACAGAGGGCGTTAGAAGGAGACCGCGTTGGGCGGTCTTCTCTTCTCTGATGTCTAAGTTAGTCAATGTATTTATGTTGACAAAGTAACAGTAGGTAAGTAGTAAATGTGTAATTAATGAGAAGAGAGGAGAAAACCTTTTATAGATGGGGAAGAGGTTGATCTCTTCCATGTTTTCGATGTGGGACTGATGTGCTTCAGTTCCCATCTTTTGGAGCTTCTGATGCCATCTTGACGTTGTGCATGGCGGCGCGTCAGCGGTTATCTGAGGATGAGCAGGGGCTCAGGCAGTAGCCTGCTTGGCTGTGTTTCAGTAGGTCACCCTGCTAGCGGGAATTAGTACCGTTGGCGGTAGCATGAGCGTGACTCATTATAGCTAATTATGCTTGCAAATGCTCATGTAAGTACAAGTCCCCCAAGTCCCCAATCAAGGAGGGCAATCTTGGTTGGGGAGTTGCATAGCGGTTCGAAGCGTTACTTCTGCTAGACTTGCAACAGCATAATTAGCGTCAGTGTGTTGTCAACCCTGTACTTTACTGAGCAAACGCTTTGTACCCTTTTAGGTGGGCCCCTACTAGGCCCCCCCAGGAGTCCCCCACTCCCCGGTTAAGATAGACCTCTGTTTGGTCGGTATATTGTTTATTGAGGGGAGCTGTACTGAGCAGAGGTGTTGAGTAGCGAGCCCAAACTTTGATACTTGAGTGGCGGGGGTCAACGTGCCTGATCAGGGCTGCAGTAGACTGTTGAAGTGTCCTCGTGTTCCAGAGGGACGTTGCCTGACTGTAACGCCACGTAGTGGTCGTCGTCAAGATGAGGCGTTGCCTTGGGAATCGCCGTTGGTGGAAGTCGCTTCGCTGATAGTAAGCGGAAGCAGTGTTGCTGGGATCAACCTGGAGGTGGTCCAGTGAACGGAGTTGTGCTATGTTGTAAGATGTAAAGGGAGAAGTTCCGCTAGCGGAGTTGTGCTTAGCGGAGACTGCCTCGCTTGTAAGATGGAAATGGAGAAGTTCCGCTAGCGGAGTTGAGCTTAACGGAGACTGTCTCACTTGCAAGATGACAAGGGAGAAGTTCCGCTAGCGGAGTTGCTCTAAGCGGTGACTGCCTCTCTTGCAAGATGGAAAGGGAGAAGTTCCGCTAGTGGAGTTGCGCTTAGCGGAGACTGTCTCACTTGCAAGATGACGTTCTGCTAGCGGGGTTGTGCTAAGCGGAGACTGCCTCGCTTGCAAGATGAAAAGGGAGAAGTTCTGCTAGCGGAGTTGCGCTTAGCGGAGACTGCCTCTTCAATGGTTGCTTCGGTTGGATGCTTCGTTTGACGGCGTTCGACACGTGGCCGACATGTATTGGGTTAGCGTGTGGAATAACGTCTCTGTAGCACGCCCATCTCCTGGCCATTAATGCGAGTAATCATGGATTCTGTAACCGAGGCGACGCCTCGGTTAATCAGGCCATTAAGTGCGATGGTGGGCCACGTGTTCGGTTGTCGTGTGACGTCGTTTTTTCAGCGGATGGCCTAGATTGCTTTGATGTTGACATAAAAGAGAGGAAAAACCTGGAGGTTTAACACTTTGTACTTTTGCCTATTATCGTCGTCCTCAAGCCTTGCTTCTGAGATCTGAGAAGGTTGTGCAATCTCCGTGAAGCTGTTGATCTCTAGAAGATGAAGATCTCCTGAAGCGAAGACGAGCATCTTCGAGCATACCGGAGTTTTTTTTTTGTTGAGGTTGGTAGCCCCAAATCTCGTTCTTGTTTTATTGGTTTTTGTTTGCTTCTGTCGATTTTTGGTTTTTGGTTTTTTTGAAGTGGTTTCTGGCACTTTCCGGTGTCCGTAAGGGTCTAGAGTTGCGTTTGGGGGTGGGTTTTGGGTGTTTGATAGGAGGTCGAGGATTTTTGCCCTGCTAAACGGTCAAATCTGGGTTTGAATGAGTGTTTTTGTTCTTGTTTTGGTACTTTCTGGGTTTTCTGGGGATGGGTGTTCTTGATGTTCTTGGCTATAATCTGACATAGGCACAGTTTAGATCGTTGTTGAACTAACTCACCTGGGTTTTAGGGTTTGTAATGGCTAGCGTCGTAGATATCTCAAGCAGTGAGGATTCTGGGTCTGACGTGTCATTCAGCGTGGCAGATAGGTTATTTATTGATTTGTTGCGTCCGTCTGCCCTTGCAAGAACCTCACTATCCAAACCTCTAGACATCGAGCTGCTACAGACCATACCCTGGGAGGTGGCAATGGGTCGTGACGGTCGTGCTGAGAGCTCTAGGGTGGGGGAGGAAGTCGCGACCCACCATAGGCACGACAAGCGGTTAGCAAGCAATAGCGCCGCTAGTGGTTCCGCTGATGGGGGGGAGACTGGCGGGGAGGAGATCGAGTCAGCATGGGTTCTCTGTGACGGTACCCCTATTGATGAACAAGGAACTCATCTTTTTCCCACAGATGGCGCCAATGTTAATGTCTAAAAGTTCAGCCTGTCAAGTAAAATACAGTGGGCGTCAGAGGGAGACCGCGTTGGGCGGTCTTCTCTTCTCTGATGCCTAAGTTAGTCAATGTATTTATGTTGACAAAGTAACAGTAGGTAAGTAGTAAATGCGTAATTAATGAGGAGAGAGGAGAAAACCTTTTATAGATGGGGAAGAGGTTGATCTCTTCCATGTTTTTGATGTGGGACTGTTGTGCTTAAGTTCCCAGCTTCTGGAGCTTCTGATGCCATCTTGACGTGGCGCGTGGCGGCGCGTTAGCGGTTATCTGGGGGTGAGCCGGGGCTCAGGCGATAGCTTGCTTGGCTGTGTTTCCGTAGGTCACCCTGTTTGCGGGAATTAGTACCGCTGGTGGTAGCATGAGCGTGGCTCATTATAGCTAATTATGATTGCAAACGCTCATGTAAGTACACACACAAATAAGGATTTACTTGAACAGTGACGAATATATCGTTGATAAAAATAATATTGCCAAACAGATATTTCATCGTGAACCGTATTTAAATAATTTTTTTTCCAACTTCTTGTAAATTTTGTCAAATGAGTTCCATTTCTAAGTTCTAATCGATTCTCTTACGATTCCATACAAGGTGTAGAAATTAAATTCAACATAAAAATAGATTGCAAGCCGGATATGACACCACTTTTGTGATTCAATAATAAATTTCATTGTATTTTTTTAATAATAAATGTCATTGTTAATTTGTTATATCAAACATAATTAATCAAAAACGCGGTATTTAAAATTTTTATGAAGACTTAAAATTTAGAACAAACCTCATTAAATATGAAAAACACTAATATCGACAACGAATATCTCATCGAAAAAAGGGGCATTTCTGGATTTCATCACACTGTTTATTTTTAGAGGTCGTGACCACTTACCCAATTTTAACCAAAAAATTGCCCACTTGCTCCACTAAGAGTTTTTTGACCCCATTTACCCAATCTAACTTCTACTGACATAATTACCCTCCTTTTAGTCTCTCTCCCTCTCTCCCCCCCTCACCGATCTCTCTCTCTCTCTCTCTCTCACTGAACTCCGTCAAGCTCGACGAATCCGGCGACCCAGACCGCAACGACTTATCTCTCTCTCTCTCACTGATGCTCAACCCAGGCCTCCAGCGACCTAGGCTTCTGACGAATCAGATCGTCGAACTTCCAGTGCCACTGGAGCATCTCCACTGGTTGTACATGTCCAGGTCCATCGGGTTGTCAGAGACCCGAACCGTCGGGACAAACTGCTCCTCCTCGCCGGGCACGTCGGGTGCTATCGTCGTTCTCCTCCTCGCCGTGGACGACGTCGATCCGCGTCAGAGCTTTCTCCAATGACCAGTCGAAAGAGGTCGTCAAGCTTCTGGAGAAGCAGTCGACGTGCACCGCCGATGAGCTCCACCATCAACCTCGTCCCAAATCCAATCGATTTTGGAGCTTCAAGGTCCGGCCATTTGCACCTGCAATTTCACAGTTCCGGCCGGCCGATCAGACAGCAAATAGTGCGCCGGTGCCTCCGTCCCTTGTCCTTCAGATCCGGTGCCCAAAGCAATTTCTGGGTGCCAGAAGCATTTTTTTTTTTGTACACTGTGAACCCAGTAGAATGAGGAAGGAATGAGGAAGGAATTGCAATGTAACTGTGGGGTTTGTTTGATGGTCTACTGGGGCAGTAGACACATTATTGGCCCCCAGTAGACTTCGATATGAGGGACAGGGATCACTATAGTGTGGTGTTTTGATAAGTTATATGTTGTTTTCTGTGTATTAAAGTCAAATTATCTGTGAATCCTACAAAAAAGGTGCATTTTTGGTGGTCTATTGGGAGGCAGTAGAAACATTAGACTTTGTATTGGGGGGCAATAATATGATTACTGGGAGGCAGTAATATGATTATAAATTGATCAATTGTTCCTGTAGTGTATTCATTTTGGTTTTGGGAGTTCATACAATTCACTGGACGTCAATAATATGATTTTTGGGAGGCAATAATATGATTACTGGGGGGCAGTAATATGATTACTGGGGGGCAATAATAGCCGGATTCTGGAATCCGGTCACTGGTCGTCGGAATTCGGTCACCGTTCGCCGGAGTCCGGTCACCGTTCGCCGAAATCCGGTCACCGTTCGCCGGAGTCCGGTCACCGGTCGCCGGAGTCTGGTCGCCGGAGACCTCGCCGGCCACTAGTCATCGTAGCACAGCAAGGTAGAAGGTGACTTCTCTCTCTAAGTGAGAAAGAAGGAGAGGGCAAAAAAGTCTAAAAAAAAAAAGAAAAAAGAATTAATTGGGTAAAGGGGAAATAATCCCTTAGAGTGTTTTGGGTAAATGGGGTTAAAAAACAGTTGGTGGAGCAAGTGGGCAATTTTTAGCCTAAAATCGGGTAAATGATCATTTTCCCTTATTTTTATGATTCATTGTGAATTCTGTCAAACGAGATTAGACTTCAGAGCATAAGAACTAAAAAGAGAAAAAAAAAAGAAAAAAAAAAAAGAGGAATGACAGGTATTTTCGTGGCAATTGCAGTTCAGACCAGTAAAGAGTGAAATAGTGTGTCACTGTGTGTGGAGTTTAATTTCCAGGTGAGAGTGTTGGTGACATGGAAAGTCATCTTTGTGGAAAAAATAATCCAAAAGAGTCTACAGCCGTCACTACAACCACGACTCGTGCTTTTCCTTCCTTCCTTCTCAGCACCTTCTTTCCCTTTGTCGTCTCCCCCTTATCTCTTTCTTCTTCATTTCTTTATTCCCCATTATCACCATCGTGTTCATCTTCTTCCCCACTTTCCCCAATCTCAATTCTCACATGAACTCATCCCCATAGCCACACCATGTCTTCCCCGATCGAACAAGGTACACTCTTCTCTCATACCCTTTTCTGTAATTTACTGTTTTCGATTGTATTTGATTGAAGAAAGAAAGATTGGGATTAAAATACTGGGAATGGAATATGCTCACATGATTAAAGATGACTTCTTTTCTAGCAAAGGTTGTTGCTTTCTGAGAAATGATTTGATTTTTTTTCTGGGTTTGATAGGTGAGAGAGATATAGAGAAGGGTTTGATGACGACTCCAGCGGACCCATCACCTACGCCGTCGCCGTCATCGACGGCATCGGCGCCGGCGCTGGTGCTGTCGAACTCCGGGAAGAGGATGGACCAGGCGGGGAAGAAGAAGTATGTGAAGCAGGTGACCGGGCGGCACAACGACACCGAGCTCCACCTGGCGGCGCAGAAGGGCGATCTGGCAGCCGTGAAGCAGATTCTGCGTGATATTGTTTCGCAGGTGGAGGGGACGGTGAGCGGCGCTGAGTTGGATTCGGAGGTGGCGGAGGTGAGGGCGGCGGTGGTGAATGATGTGAATGAGCTGGGGGAGACGGCGTTGTTCACGGCGGCGGATAGAGGGCATCTGGATGTGGTGAAGGAGTTGTTGAAGTATTCGAATAAGGAGAGTTTTGTGAAGAAGAATCGGTCCGGGTATAGTCCCTTGCATATTGCTGCAACTCATGGCCACCATGGTAATGGTTTCTTCAACTTAATTTTTGACTAGTTTTTTGATGGATTTTGCATATGTTGGTTTCCTTGGGAGGTTGTTGGAATGTTGTATAGGTGAAATTGGAGATGTTTAAGTAGTTGATTTCTATGTTTGCGATTTTGAAGAATGATCAATTTTGGTTTATGGAGTATCGTAATCCTAATGTTCAAGTTTTGGTTTCATATTCTAGTCTAAGACTTGGAGTAGAATTAAGATTATAGCTTCAGAGGCTGTGATTGAATGTGATAATGAATTGTTCTGCTGTATGACAAATTGACAATGTATTGATACTCGTACTTTACTTGCAGCCATTGTTCAGGTACTCCTGGATCAAGACCCCGGGCTAAGCAGGACAACGGGCCCGTCGAATGCTACCCCACTTATATCTGCAGCTCAAAGAGGGCATATAGCTGTGGTTGATGAACTGTTGTCAAAGGATTCTACCTTGTTGGAGATTTCAAGATCAAATGGGAAGAATGCATTACATCTGGCTGCAAGACCAGGGCATGTGGAGATTGTAAGAGCATTGCTAAATAGGGATCCACAATTGGCACGAAGGACTGACAAGAAAGGGCAAACTGCCTTGCATATGGCTGTTAAAGGGACAAGCTGTGAGGTGGTGAAATTGCTTCTTGATGCAGATGCTGCAATTGTGATGCTTCCTGACAAATTTGGTAACACAGCATTACATGTAGCCACCAGGAAGAAGCGAGCGGAGGTACTTTATATCTGCTCTATGCTCTACATTTTTGTTTATCAATGTATCTTTTGAATGGTTAAACTTTAATTCATTTTAATTCTGTTAAACTGTAAATGGACTAATTAAGTAACAAATGTAACAATTCAATGCTATGTTGTTACATATCATAAAGCTGTAAGAGTCTTACGAATTTCAAGCACTTGTTGCAAAGCCGATGCCAGTTTGTTTTAACTTCCACCAGGATTCTTTTTGGTGCCATGGATCATGGAAGACATATGTTTGTCTTTGAGATAGGATGAAAGGCATAGTTTGATTACCACTCTTGACTAGTTTTTGCCTGAATACCCTACCCCTTCCTCTAGTGGATGCAGAAGGCAGAACAACATATAACCTTGATTTGTATTGTGCAAGAAATTCAGTCTGTTTTTAGTATGTATAGAAAATTGAATTAACCTATTCTATTGGAGTGCTATATTTTGTGTGTAAGCTTTTGTTCTGAGATTCAATTCCTTTTTCCATGATTTGATTCCTACATGTAATAGCTATAATATGAGCTAAACCTGCTAAAACAATCAATATCCTTTTGTGATCTAAACTAACTTGTAAATGTTAATATAATTGCCATGAACTTTTAAGTTCTTATTTGCTAGTTGAGTGTGAAGAAATGTGATTAAGTTGGCTGAGAATTTCCCCTCATCTTTTACATTGTTCCTTGCAAACATGGGTTTGCAGTTCTTGAAGAGTCGAAATTTTTGCCTCTGACTTTTTTGTATTTCTTGCATACTATACTAGTATAAATTCACTAGCTTTTGCACACAATTGTTCTCAGTTTGTTCAAAAGCTTTGTTTTCTCTCTCAAGTATGATATGTTTTTTGATTGGATACATGACATCAATCTTCAAGTTGTGTAAGCAAATAGATCATTGAAATTACTAAATGACTTCTCTGTACTAAACATTTTTTTTCCCTTCCTTGCAGATAGTGAACGAGTTGTTATCCCTCCCAGACAGCAATGTTAATGCACTGAATAGGGACCACAAAACCGCTCTGGACATTGCTGAAGAGCTTCCACTTTCAGAAGAATCAGCAGATGTAAAGGCTTGCCTTTACAAATACGGTGCTGTTAGAGCTAACGAACTGAACCAACCAAGGGATGAACTGAGAAAAACAGTGACTCAGATCAAGAATGATGTTCATATCCAGCTTGAACAAACAAAGAAAACCAATAAAAATGTTCAGAATATTTCGAAAGACCTCAGGAAGCTCCACAGGGAAGGAATCAACAATGCCACCAACTCAGTCACAGTGGTGGCTGTTCTATTTGCAACAGTTGCTTTTGCAGCTATATTTACTGTGCCCGGCGGTGATAACAATGATGGGACGGCTGTGGTAGTGCACTCTTCTCCATTCAAAATCTTCTTCATTTTTAATGCCATTGCTCTTTTTACATCTCTGGCCGTTGTGGTGGTTCAAATTACATTGGTCAGAGGTGAGACAAAAGCAGAGAAAAAGGTCGTAGAAATTATCAATAAGTTGATGTGGCTCGCGTCAGTGTGCACTTCAGTGGCATTCATGGCCTCCTCTTACATTGTGGTTGGCCGGCATCATAAGTGGGCTGCAATTCTGGTAACAGTTGTTGGGGGAATGATAATGGCAGTGGTTCTTGGCACCATGACATATTATGTGGTGAAGTCAAAGCGGCACCGGGCCTTGAGGAAGAAGGATAAGAGCGCAAGGAGGAGTGGATCCAACTCGTGGATGCCCTCAGACTACTCCAATTCAGAAATTGATCGAATCTATGCCCTTTGATCTGATGTGTGAATCCCGCAAGGGATTTGTAGATTTGAGACTGAAACACCATAAGTCCATAACAATGGATGTTGAAACACTTGAATAGGTGCAGAGGTATTTGGACATACCCCTTGCGGAATGATCCTGGAGTTAATTAAGTGTAACGTATTTGTCCCCAGTTACTCTGCCTCCTCCTTGTTAGAACAGCTGCAATTGTCCTGTAATAAATTTTAAAACAGGCCTCTGTATATATTATATTTGTGAAAACAAGAAACAATTTTTGTTGTAACTTGAACGAATCAAGATTTAAAATGTCCCAAACCATTTTTGTTTTGCATGCATTTAACGATTTGATCAGGGAAGCTCCTATTTCTACGAAGGTAAAACGATCCATTACTGATCGATTCAGAAAATTAGAAACCTAATAGAGCAGGAAAAACAGCTTGGATTTCAGTCTTAATGAGTCGATCACATTTTGTCACGACAATATAATAAAAGGTAAACAGATTTGTGCTCCTGATTTCTACATATTAACCTAATGAAGAAACTAGCTAACTAGTTTAAATACACATCCGACTCAATAAGCTTCAGAGCAGGTGCCATCCAATGCAAGGAGTCCTTCAAGTTTTGCTTATCTCTCTCATATGTAGGAGGGTTCTCAATTGTAAGTTCTAGAAATTCGAGATCTGCCAATATTGGTGAAGCCAAGGTCTTTCTGAAATCTTCTGGAAATATGAGAACCTCAAAATCGTCAACATAGAGGACCATCTCTTTGCAACTACCAAATTCTTGGAGAAAATCTTTCAGTTTAGGAAAATGCTTCCATTGCCCGGTGAAGGAGGATAATTCTTCGTTCAATAGTATGATACGGGATTTACGTAAATTTGGAGCTTTCAAAGAAAATTTGGACTCTAAATGACCTCTGAAACTGAAAAAAAATAGGGCTGGAGCGTCGATTACGGCATTAACATCATGGCATTGTCCTTGTAAATAAAACCATTCCAAGAACTGAGCACATATATTAACATGTTTCAATTTGAAGCATCTTTCCAAGATCACGCCTTCCAACGGAAAGTCTGATGAAACGATGGAAAGAGATTCAAGATCTTCGACATAAAGTACAGCTTGAGAAGCCTTGCAGTGCTTAATTTCCAAGGATTTGAGTGTGGGACTTAAAAGACGAATCTCGGAGAGTTCAAAAGAACATGAAGCCAAGGAAAGATGCTCAATGAAAGGGCACTCCCAAACTAAGAAGAAGAGAGCATTGTGATCAAATTGAACAGTTTTAAGAGACATGGTTTTCAAAGAAGGAAGAAGGCGCAGAGAGATAGAGTAGTCAATAGGCTCGACACAACTGTCAATGTTCTTCATCCTCACATACTCCAAATTTAGAGTGGTTAGAGTTTTTGCATTGATAAGGTTGGTCCGGCACAGGTAGTAGTAATTTTTCACGGTACACCCTCTAAGGCTGATATCCAACTCTTTCACGCTTCTCTCGATTGAACTAGACAGTAACTTATACACCATACTGGCGTCTCTAGATGAGTATCTCGTCATGCGAAGCCTGAATTTGTCTAAGGGAGTTGTTTTTGTTGCTTCTCGATCTTTCTCACATAGTTCCCAATACTTTTGTAAGATGTTGATGAACTTGCTGTGCTGAATAAAGTTGTCGTTTTGGTCAAACCGATGATCACCACCCTCGTCAAAGTCTAACATGGGGAGTGAAGACAACATGCCTTCCCATTGCTTGGAAAGAAAGCTCATGCGAACAGCGGTTTTAGTGGTAACAAGTCGGAAGATTTGGTTGATAACCAGGTCCGGTAAGAGAGCCATAACGTGGTTACACTTGTGTGTTTTTGCTTCGTGCGTACTCCTCACCTACGAATAGCAGCCATTAGCCTCTTATATACCATATATATAAGCTTAGAATCCATCTGGGAATAGAATACCTAATCCTACTCTAACAACAAAACCTGACCAAAAAGAGTAAAAGTAAAATTATCCATAATATATAGTAATTAAACCTTAGACTCCTTTAAAGTGAAATAAGTGTGAAATTATGTTAAGTTCCTAATATAAGCGGAGTGTCAAATCTAAGGGTTCTTAGAGTTAACACATCACTCTATCACTAATTTTATAAAGGGTGTGATTATTGTCACTCTACCATTTTCTTAGTTCACCCTACAAATATATAAATTATTGAAAGACTATTACCAAAATGTAAAATAACTAATAAGTACATGTTGTAGAGAAACTGAATTTGAGAGAAATTTGCTGTGTATATCATTGATAATAAGGGCCTCTTTATACAGAGGATTACAATGCATAGAGTTAGAATCATACAAGGAAAGATAATCTCTAGATTCTTCTAATTGAACCCTATTACCACTAGGTCAAGTAACCTAGAGTTTGGATAAAACACAAATAGAGATATCCTTAAACACTCCCCCTTGTGTTGTCCAAACGCGGTGCTTCTCTCGTTGCCTCCTTAAAAACCTTGCCGAGTAACAAAAACCCAGTGGGATAAAAATAACCTCGTTCGAAGGGGAAAAAGAGCAAAACACACCCTTCACGATTCGATACGAACATGTAGACATCTCCCCATGATGTCTGTGCCTCCCCCAGATGACTCCGATCATGGGAGTTCAGATAATTTTCGCAAGCCAATTCTTGCCACATGTTTCTCGAATGTGGATTTGGGCAATGACTTAGTAAACAAGTCTGCCGCATTGTCCTCAAATTGAACCTGGTTCACTTTGATCTTGAGGATCTTCTGTTGTTGCTGATTATAGAAGAATTTGGGCGATATGTGCTTGGTGTTGTCGCCTTTGATGTAGCCTTGTTTCATTTGTTCAATGCAAGCAGCAATATCCTCATAAATGCTCGTTGGCTCATCTGTGGTAGACTTCAAACCACAATTGCTTCGAACATGCGTAACTATGGATCGAAGCCATATACATTCAGGAACTGCTTTGTGAAGAGCAATAATCTCTGCATGATTCGAAGAGGTAGCGACTAAGGTCTGCATTGTAGACCTCCAAGATATCGCGGTCTTTCCCATGGTGAAAACATAGCCAGTTTGGGAGCGACCTTTGTGTGGGTCAGAGAGATACCCAGCATCAGCAAAACCTTCCAAAACACTTATATAGTTTTGGGATGGGGAGAGGGAACGCAGTCCACCATGTGTGGCGTCCCTGGTACTTGATGGGTCTGAATCCATCTTCTCTCTATAGGGATAGAACAAACCCATATCGATCGTACCATTTAGGTATCGAAAGATATCTTTAACACCAGTCTAATGACGTCGTGTAGGCGCAGAGCTATATCTAGCTAGCAAGTTCACAGATAATGAGATATCCGGTCTCGTGCATTGTGCTAAGTACAATAATGCGCCTATTGCACTTAGATAGGGCACTTCTACCTTTAGCACTTTTTTGTCATCATCTTTTGGACGGAATAGATCTTTCTTTGGATCAAGACCGATGATCATTGGGGTGCTTGAAGGCTTAATCTTGTCAGTGTTGAAACGCCTAAGCATCTTTTGGGAATAAGCTGATTGATGAATCAGGATACCATCTCTACGGTGCTCAAGTTCTAAACCGAGGCAAAACCGTGTTTTCCCAAGATCTTTCATCTCAAACTCGGATTTCAAGTGTTCAGCGGTTTCCCTTAACTCTTTGAGGGTGCCAATTATGTTCATGTCATCGACATAAACCACTACTATTGCAAATTCAAAACATGTCCTTTTTATGAACACACATGGGCATAGTTCGGTGTTGACATATCCCTTTCCAATCAAGTAGTCACTTAGACGGTTATACCATATCCGTCCGGATTGTTTTAATCCATATAGTGAGCGTTTCAATCTAATCGCAAACGCACTCCATGGTTTAGAGCCACTTGATTTGGGTAACTGAATTCCATCTAGAATCTTCATGTATATTTCCGTATCTAGATCTCCATATAGATACGCAGTAACCACATCCATAAGCTGCATGTTCAGTTTTTCAGAAACTACCAAACTGACAAGGTAGCGGAACGTAATGACGTCCATTACAGGAGAATAGGTCTCCTTATAGTCGATTCTAGGGCGTTGTGAGAAGCCTTGAGCCACAAGGCGAGCTTTGTATCTTACAATCTCATTTTTCTCATTACACTTTCTAACGAATACCCATTTGTGACCAACTGGTTTGGTATTGGGCGGTATTGGTACAACTTTGCCAAATACCTTTCTTTTCGCTAGAGAATCAAGTTCTGCCTGGATCGCATCTTTCCATTTTGGCCAATCAGCTCTACGTTGGCATTCATCAACGGAGCGTGGTTCGATGTCATCGGTCTCAATAATCTCACGTGCCACTAAATACGCGAACCCATCATCAATGATGATGGAGTTTCTTTCCCACGTCCCATGTATACTAGTGTAATTTACACAGATCTCTATGTTCTCATGGATAGGTTCTGACATTGAGGCATCCCCTAATGATGTCTCTTGGACATAACCATAATCCGAAACATTCTCATGGGACGGATTTTGAGTATCGATGATAAAAGGATTTGTCTGTGACTCATTCGCTTTCTTTCTAGGGCGAGTATCCTTCAAACCAATTGGTCTACCGCGCTTCCTTGCTGGACCTGCAGCTATAGATGCCACATCATTGCCATGCTGGGCAATGGCGCCATCTCCTGATGTCACAGGAGTGGCGTGATGTCCAGTATTTGGGACATCGATCCTTGCAGGCACGTTTGCAGCAGGTATGTGTAATCTAGTCACTTTGGCAACATCAGAAAACGCATCAGGCAGAGTGTCTGCTACGTTCTGGAGTTCGATTATTCTTCGCACTTCAAGTTCGGACTGTGTGGTATGGGGATCGAGATGAGACATAGTGGGGATAAACCACGACAATTCCTGTCGTTCCTGTTGAACATCTGTGTTCTTATCTCCCCCTAACGAGGGGAAGACTGTCTCATCAAAGTGACAATCCACAAATCTAGCGGTAAAGAGATCGCCTGTCAAGGGTTCAAGGTAGTAGACAATGGTTGGAGATTCATAGCCAACATAGATGCCCATTCGTCTTTGTGGACCCATCTTAGTACGCTGTGGTGGCGTAATAGGCACATAGATGGCACACCCAAAAAAGCGTAAATGCGAGAAAACAGGCTCGTACCCAATCACTAGCTGTAACGCAGAGTAAGATTGGGTTGCAGTGGGTCATAGACGAATTAGTGTCGCTGCATGCAATATTGCATATCCCCAAGCAGAAACAGGGAGATGGGTGCGCATAACCAATGTCTGTGCTATCATCTGTAGTCGTTTGATAGTGGCTTCTGCGATACGATTTTGGGTATGAACATGGGGAACTGGATGCTCTACATCAATCCCCAGTGACATGCAATAGTCATCGAATGTTTTCGATGTAAACTCCCCAGCATTATCAAGTCGAATGGACTTAATAGGATGGTCAGGGTAGTGAGCCCGTAGACGGATAATATGGGCAAGGAGTTTAGTATAAGCAGCATTTTGAGTGGACAACAGTGCGACATGTGACCAGCGTGTCGACGCATCAACCAATACCAAAAAATATTTAAAAGGTTCGCATGATGGTTTAATTGGTCCACAGATATCTTCTTGGATTCTCTGTAAGGACGGAATGAGTATTTTAGGATCCTTTGCATAGGACGGTCTCGGTCCTAATTTCCCGAAGGAACAGGCTTTGCAAAATGAGCAAGGGGCCTTAGAAGCAACCAATGAGGATTTGGGTTGGGCCGGAGCGTCTGTATCGCTATTATAAGCAAAGTGTGTGACTACATCTCCCATTATGTCGTTAGAGCCATGGAAATAGGTTTGTGTGGCGTTATGGCCACTGGGAGGAGCAACCATGGCGTCAGGCTCATGGTTAGTGCCATTTATGGTGTCATCACTAGGGACAGGGGCAGCCTTTCGGCGGTGAAGACAGCAGCAGCGCCAGAAGCTGCAATTTGTGCAGTCTTGCTAAGTCCTGGAATCAATTTTTAATTCTTACTTCTTTTCACTCTGAAGAAAGGATGCCCGTGTGAAGTCTTAAGTATACCGAGCATCATATCATGACTAGGATGTCCTAGTCGGTCATGCCAAAGTCAATATGTGTTTGAATCCAAGAGATTTTCTCTTATGACATTATTGGATTCAATTGGTCGAATTGTAGTGACATAAAGTCCACTAGATTGACACATAAGTTTCTCTAAGATGCGCTTTCGTCCGCAATCATTAGAGGTAATGCAAAGGAATTCTATTCCATTCTCACTGTGTTTCCACATAGAATCTGTTGGCTCTTATATCTTTAAAGCTTAATAAGGTTCGATTTGCCTTAGGAGCGTAGAGAACTTCAGTGACTTTAATCAAGGTGCCATTGGGCAAAAGGAATTGGGCCATTCCATGTCCTTGAACTAAACCTGATGGCCCAGCCATCGTAGTCACAGATGAATATGTAGGCAACATCTCTAAGAATAATTGCCTATGTCGTAGAATGGTGTGCGTAGTCGCACTATCCGTAAGACATTGAAGTTCATCCATTCCTAAAAGAAAAGCTCGTAATTAAAAAAGGAGTCATAAAGAAAAGAATTCAACTTTTATTAATAAGCCAAACAGAATTACATCATCGTTTCTTTAACCAAAGAAAATCTAATCCAATAAACTAGTTAACGCAAAACAATGGTAGTCGTCCAACTTCTTTCGGTAATTTCAATGTAAATGTGACCTGGTGAGTATAGAGATGTCAGTGGAGCAAAGCTCGCTTAAGTACCACTTATCTCAAAACTTTTCTAGACATCACACTTACATTGAGTACACCTACTTTGAAGAAAGACTAATATCATTGGCATCTACTACAAAAGTAATATGGCAATTGCCTACATCTCTTGGAAAGTAAAAAGACTTAATCAAAATCACTAGTTTCTGGGTCTTGATCCTTGTAGTCTTCCACCCTTAGATGGAGATCGCCATCTTGATCTTCTTGTTCCATGTAATTTGTCTCCCTTGCTTCACGATACATCTTGTATGCATTTGCAACATTCTGGGATACAGTACACTTCCTTGCCCAATGTCCACTTGATCCACATCGAAGACAAACATCTTTATGGTCAGGCTCCCTTGATCGAGATGCTTTTGGTGCATGATTTGGACGACTATTACTCTTGGTGGCGTCACCACCATAGCCGAAGGCTCCGCCTTTCTCTCTTCACAAGTTGACCTCCACGGTTCCGTGTACGCCTCTCTTGGCGATTTCATTCCTCTTTAGGGCGAGAATATGGACTAGAACGTCCAGAATTGTCCTTATTCTTAGGGTTTCGCTCCTTGCGTCTTCCCTTGGGGGCGCGACTATAGTTAGACTCCGGAATAGACTTGGTTCCCACGGGTCTAGCGTTATAGTTCTTCACAAGTATGTTGTCGTGCTTTTCAGCTACGTTCATGGCACCAATAAGCTCATGAAATCTTGTGATACGTCCTGCTTTCACATCAATCCGATAATTCTTTGAAATCATCAGGGCATAGACGGGGAAGGTAGAGAGAGTCTTCTCGATCAACATCGTATCAGTTATGGTTTGACCATAAAACTCCATCAGAGACTTGATATGAAGAGCTTCCGAGTTATAATCAAGCACAGACTTGAAATCACAAAAGCGGAGGCTATGCCATCGCACTTCTAACTCAGGAAGCAGGGAGTCACGAACGTTGCCAAATCGTTGTTCAAGTTCTACCCATAGCTTTCTTGGGTCTTCCTCATTGAGGTATTCACTTTAGAGCGCGTCATTCATGTGTCTTGTCATGAGAATGATGGCTTTAGCTTGATTTGCTTCAAAAGCAGTAGCTTGTTCAATGTAGAGCATGTTCTAACTAGGCTCTTGAATGACTTCCAGAAGTCCATCAACCTTAAGATGTTGGCGCACATCTCAGACCCACCTATGGTATCCTGCGCCAGTTGTCTCTAGTGGAACAAATTTCAACTTGTTCAGGTAACTCAACCTGAAAAACAACACAAGATTAGGGTTAGTTTCGGAGCGAAAAAGGCTACCACGAAAAACTATTAAATTTCTGAGCGTAGTCGCTTCCAGAAAATTGGGGATTTTATGAGCGTAGTCGCCTCCAAGAAAATCTGATTCCAAGAGGGGTTTTGGATTAGATCGAAACAACGATGTATGTGGTCGATCGTTTTTCTTCTCAACAAACTCTTAAGTTTTGAGGACTCTACAAGCTCCAAGCTTGGAGTGAGCACGAACCCCCACATTTCAGCTTTTTGGTCTCCCCTATGAAGAATAAAGAGGGGTAGAAGAAAGGATGTTGGAAGTCCCCGAGACAAAGAAGAAGAAATTGAAAATCTTCAAAAACGGGAACTTTTAGAAAAGTTTACCTTGAAAATTAGCCGGAAAATTTGACCTGGAAAGTCACTGTAGATGGCCTGAAAAAGGGTCACCGGAGGTCGCCGGAAAAGTGGCCGGAAACTGGTGGCCGGTGGTAGTGGCCGGAGTTAGGCAGGGCTGCTGCAGGGGTTGTGCGGAGTTGCTGCAGGGCTTGTACGGAGGCTGTGCAGGGCTGGCAGGCAGATACTCAGCAGGTGCTGCGCAGGAGCTAGGCAGCTGTCGGCAGATGCAGGCACATGGGTGCTCAGGTCTCGGCAGGCGCTCGGCAGGTGTTGGCAAGGGCTATGCGGAGCTCTCGGCAGATGTCGACAGGGGCAGGCACAGGGGTGCGCAGGGCTCTCGGCAGCTGTCGGCAGTATTTGGTAGGACTCGGCAGGAGGCTTGCAGGGGCTGTCGGTAGGTGTAGGTACAGGGCTCGGCAGATCTCGGCAACTACTCGGCAGCTGTCGGTAGGGCTCGCAGGGGGTAGGCACAAGGCAGGGGTCGGTTCTGATTTTCCGACGGCCGGTTTAGGTGGATTCCGGCCGGTTCCGCCGCCGGTTTGGGCTCCTTGGGATTAGGGCTTCGATATGTGAGGTGGTGGTTGCCGGATTTCGAGTTTTACGAAATTAGGGTTTTCAGGGTTAGGGCTTCGTGCTGATAACGTGTTGTAGAGAAACAGAATTTGAGAGAAATTTGTTGTGTATATCATTGATAATAGGGGCCTCTTTATATAGAAGATTACAATGCATAGAGTTAGAATCATACAAGTAAAGATAATCTCTAGATTCTTCTAATTGAACCCTATTACCACTAGGTCAAGTAACCTAGAGTTTGGATAAAACACAAATAGAGATATCCTTAAACAGTACACTAATTTTTAAAAATTTAAATATGTAAGATAAAATTAAATATAAAGACTACTTAATTTTTCATTGGATAACATTAATTTTTATCTTCTCCACCCAAATTTGAATTTATTACTTTTTTTTTGTCATTTTGTTGCCTCCTCATCGCTAATTCGTTATTCAATTCATAAAATCATTAGTGTTAACTTCATCAAAATCTTTGCAATACCCTTTATGAACACTGCAAATAGAAAATTTTAAACACCCAAAAAAAAAAATCAATCTCTTCTTCATTGCTCATAGTTGTAAATTTACTAGTATTTTACATAGATTGAAATAGATAACATTGAAATAGAAAGAAAAAAATTAAAAAAGGAAGCAAATTTAATGAGAGATTTTAGTTATTTTTATTGGATAGGTCATATAAGGATATTATTGGAAAGAGTAATGGGTTAGATAAGTAAATTTAATGATTGAAATTAAAATATAGGGTGTAATGAGTAAGTAGGGTGAATAAAGAAAATGATAGGGTGACAATAGCCGCACCTTTTTATAAATGTTAATCTAAACCCAAGTGAACTTCCCATTAACTCTAGGAAAGAAAAAGGATTAGGGATTTTAATCTTTTTCCTCTTAGAATTTTGGTCAAGAACCCAATTTCTATTGTGTTTGCTGTTCATTTGTGCTTCCATGGAAAATTGTAGATGGTGGCAATAACCGTGAAATTAACTTCTTATATTTGTATTGATTATCAATTAAGAAGCAATACCAAATTGAGAAAACCTCAAATCGACCACGAATGGGTTGATTAAGTACATTCAGATCAGTTGAGTACTTCCTATTTTGTAGAAATTTCCAACGACCTTGAATGCTAATGCTTAGATATTCACAACAGTCATCATATTTGGTTTTTCTAAAAGAATATTTCTTAATTTAATGGCTTTGGATATATGGAACTCTAAGCAAATTTGCTGACCACCCTTAGCGAACACTACTACAATTCTCCCCAATAGCACCTTTCTTTTAGGCACGACAAAATCATCAGTGGGAATGAAGAATAGTCTTCCACTGTTTTTTTGGATCAGTGACTCATTTGGGCACCACACTGATCATCAGTGGGTTTTGACAAATTGCCACCAACATCAGTGGTCCAACCCATCAAATATAATTTAATAGTCATTATTTATTAATTCTATTTTATTATTTTTCTGATTTTTTTCCCTATAATGCGTACTATGCGAACTCTCTAGCCTCTATCTCTCTCTCACCTTAGCTCAGTTCACTCCGCTCTCTCCTATCTCTTTTCCAATTTGGAACCGACGAAAGAGATATGAGAATCGATCCAATCTTTGACTAATCGCCAAAGCCATGTACTGGCCGTTAGACCGATACCGCTGTTCATCGGCGATCTGAATACATAGATCCAGTCCAATGGTAAGATTCATGTACTGAACCCATTGTGGAGGTATTAACTTTGAGTTTTTTTATTTTGTTTTGACATCTGAATACTTAGGGTAAAGTAATTGCAGAGATACTTACTTTCCCTATTTTTGATTTATAGCTTTTGGTTGTTTGACATCGTTTCGAACCTGGAAGGGTCAGATCTACAAAAGCCCCCAACTTCCCAGGTTCGATATCGCTGGATACACGACACGCATCATCGTCCCCTTTACTTTTAAGGCCTTAAGGTGAATGATTGAGGACTATTCATACATTTGTAGCTCGCTCGCTAACATACCCGATCTATCATTTTATGGCTTTTCTGGGTCTTATGTGGTGGGATTTTGTTAATTTTCAGTTTGGGTGTTTTATTAAGTTCTGAATTGTGAAATTTGAATCTTTTGGGGCTAGTTTAGTTTTTGGAGTGCTTCTTTAGGATCAACATTGTTTGAGTTGTTTGATTTTCCCAAATTCATGATTGAAATATTAGGTTACTGATTGACTTGTCTTGATTTGGTTTATTTCAGTTCAGTAGTATCAAATTCAAAGTTTCATTGTTATTCTGCTATACTTGTGATCTTTATTGATGTGTTCTTGTATCAACGATAGTTGGTAATATTTGGTATTTCTAATACACTAGCTCTCAGCCTCTATTGGTAATTACTTTCATGTGTACTCCTTGCTTAACATATTTGAGTCTTCATCATCAGAGCATGTTTGTTTCCATACCAATGGTCTTTCTGGCAATTCAGCTACAGGTATGCTATTTGAGCTTCTTTTATATCTTGTTGGAATTTGAAATTGAACGAGCAAAGCATGTTCTTTTGCGTGGAAACTTCTTTATATGACACAGTATGTCTTCCTTTCAGAAATATTACTTTTCCACTGCAAAGGAGTTGATGAGGATCAATGGAACAACCAAGTCTTTTGTAGCAAATCATCTAGCAGAGTCTGTATCAGGCGCCATTACAATAAGAGCTTTCAATGAAGAAGATCGCTTCTTGGCAAAGAATTTTCACCTCATTGACACAAATGCTAGCCCATTTTTTCATAGTTTTGCAGCAAATAAGTGGTTGATTCAGCGGTTAGAAATAATTTGCGCAGAAGTTCTCGCCTCTGCAGCACTCTGTATGGTTTTGCTTCCAACTGGAACTTTTAGCTCTGGTTAGTTTTCCTAAATTTTTCTAGAACCCAGTGACTGGACTTATAGTTATGATTCTTATATAAATTACTACGTAACTGCAGGGTTTATTGGAATGGCGCTTTCTTATGGTCTTTCATTAAACATGTCATTGATCTATTCAAATCAAAACCAGTGCACTATAAGGAGACTCAAAACATGGATGAATATTTTCTGGGATGATGGGGTTGGATGCCAAACTGAAAATTCTTACTGCAGGTATGCTTTTAATGATAAATTTAATCCCAGTTTGTCTTTCTGCCTAAGTTTATATAGAGTATGGTTTCCTGTTTCTTTTAAGTTTTGTTTTCGATTCTGATTTTGGGTCTTTTTGATGCAGCAAATCTGATATAAAGAGCATAAAGGTGAGGCTAGGGGCGATTAAGAAGAAGAGGAACGCTGTGCTGAAGTATCTGAAGAATAATGTTGCTGTTCTTCTCAAGATTGGCCTTGATATTAATGTATATGGAGGGTTAAGTTTCATGGCTCATTAGTTTTAATGTATATGATGTGTCAATTTCATCATTGTTTTGCTTGGCCTTAATAGAAATTAATACAATTCCCTAATATTTAAAGTACATTTGAATTTCATGTTATTTGTGGATCAGCTTTCTAGTACCAAATACAGCAGGAAAGGGATATGAAAAAAACATCAGTTACTGATTAAGAACTGATGTCAGAAAACAAAAATTACATCAGTTTGAAAACAAAAACTGATGTCAGAAAGAGAAAATACATCAGTTTGGAAACCAAAACTGATGTCAAGAATGAGAAAATACATCAGTTACCAAACAAAAACCGATGTCTAGCATTACTATGAACATCGATATATAAACAAAAATGATGTCTACTATAAATATAGACATCAAGATATAAACAAAAACCGATGTCTAGCATTACTATGGACATAGATATATAAACAAAAACCGATGTCTGGTATAACTATGGACATCGATATATAAACAAAACCGATGTGTAGAATAAGTATGGACATCGATATATAAAGAAAAATCGATGTCTAGAATAACTATGGACATCGATATATAAACAAAACCGATGTCTAGCATAAATATGGACATCAGTTCAAACTATACTACAGAGTGTAGATTGAATGTCTAGTGAAATATTATGTACCAAACACACGAAAAGCTTATGAACCACAAGCAAAAATTTATGAGAACCGATGTGTAAAATATTATCAGACATCGTTTCTAAATCAGAAACTATGTTAAAATGGATAATTGTGTTGTTAGACCTATATTTCATTAAGCATCTAATGCCAAAATATGAAGGTTTGACAATAGCTAAACACACCAAAATGGTGATCACATTAATGTTTTTACATCAGTTCTGGACCTTAAACCGATGTCTCGTTGTAAAATAGACATCAGTTGTGAACCGATGTCTTAGTTTTGGCGATCTTTAACATCGCCCACTAAGACATCGGATTTTTTTTTTAACATCAGTTGTGAACTGATGTCTATGAACTTTATCCTAGTAGTGGTTGTGAGGACCTTGTTGATCTAGTTAAATTAATCAATTATAGTTTGCAGGGGTTGATGTTAAATATGAAGAGATAATTGAAGCAACCTCAACTGGCTCCAGTTCAATGATTTCCAAGATTGTTCAAATGGTTAGTGAACTTACTTTTACTCATGACACAAAAAATTGTTTTGAGGAACCTTTCTTTTGTGCAAAAATACCAAGTCATTGAGGATATTTATGTATATGTGCAAGGAAAATCTCTTTCTTTTGTTTATTTTTCATGGGAAGGGGATTGCAATGCAGGAAGTTTTATGTTTGATATCTTAATCAGTTAGCATCTTTACTCATTAGAGAGTACATGCATTTTATTTGTCAGGTTGAGGATGCTCAAGGCCATGAAGCACCAATAGAAGGGCTTGCTGATCCAATAGCTGGATCTTTTTGTATACAGTATAATGACTCTCAGCTACAATATTTGGTTTTTGGTATGTGGTGATTTTTCTTTCACGTAATACAAGTGTTTACAAAAATGTCATTATGGTGAAGTTGAAGTTTTGGATAATTGTAAATGTCAACAGAAACAAAGGGAGGTGGAATCAGAGGAACATGTAGTCGTGAACCTGCTTTCTAACTGTGCTCGAGGCTCGACATGGTAAAATATTCCATCTACTAACTTTGATTTTCCTTTTTGTCTACATGCAGTCAATTTCAATTTGTCTGCATGACTGTTGTTAATACTTGTAAACATGTGCAGTGCATTTGCTGTTGTATTTTATTTGTAGTAGTATATGAATTGTATAGTATATTTTAGAATTATACAGTACATTTTGGTGGGCCAAATTGTTATTTTTTTTTTTATATATTCACCAAATTTTGCCACTAATGTTGGTGGCATTGAGAAAACACATTGATACAGTAACAGTGGGAGAGAATCATTGGTATGCCACTGTTGTTTTAATAGTGTGGATTGTCCTAATAGCACATGCAATAGAGGGGACTGATATAGACTGATATCTTATTAGTAGCTGCATGGTGGCTAATGCCGGCTAATGACATTAGCCACTATTATCAGTGTGCTTTGCCCCAAATAAGGACTAATTCAAATAAGTGTGCTTTGGGGAAATTTGTTGTAGTGGAATTAAGGGACTGAAATTTCGTAAAAGGCCAAACATGGACACTTGTATTAATATTTGAAGTTTTGAATTAAAAATGGTGATTTTTCTACTTGTAATACCCTAAAATTGAGTGAATATAAACAATCATTAGATGGCTAAGTAGGGATGGAGGCTTATACAAAACCCGCAGTCTTCGCTGGCTCCATTCAATTGAGTCCACTTCCTATTTTGTAGAAATTCCCAACGCCCTTGAATGCTAATGCTTAAATATTCACACCAGTCATCGTACTTTGTTTTTCTAAAAGAATGTTTCTTAATTTAATGGCTTTGGGAATATGGAACTCTAAGCAAATTTGCTGCCCAACCTTAGCGAATTAAGGGACTGAAATTTCGTAAAAAGCTAAATATGTGCCCTTGTATTAATATTTGAAGTTTTGAATTAAAAAGTTGATTTTTCTACTTGTAAATACCGTAAAATTGAGTGAATATAAACAAGCATTAGACGGCTAAGCAGGGATGGAGGCTTATACAAAACCCACAGTCTTTGCTGGAATGCTGGCTCGACTATTAAAGGATAGATAATATCCTGAAATGGACTTTATGATGGCCACAATTCGGGGTGATGTGTCTTTTGCTCGGCGGAGCATTGTGAGAGGGCAGGATGTGTTGAAGAGGGGTCTACGTCACAAAGTGGGTGATGGAGCCTCAATCAGGGTCTGGGACAACCCATGGTTGCCTTTACTGTACAGTTTCAAGCCGTTCACTTGTCCTATGGAGGGGTTTGATAACCTAATGGCCGATACAGGACCTGACGGACAATGAAGAAAAGGAATGAGTTTTTCCCATGATCAAAGAATTATTTTCTGAGACGGAATGGGAACTTATTGCTAGTATTCCATTGAGTCTTTGGGCAACTACGGATAAGTGGGGGTGGCACTTTGATAACAAGGGCCTATATAGTGTGAGAAGTCGGTACCATGTCTATAGAATGACAGAAAACCTAGCGAGTTTGGCTTCTTCGTTTTCGGGAAGTTCAAGATCGATATAGGAGATGCATACACGTATTGAAAGGGAATTTGGAGTGCACGTGTTCCTCCAAAGGTTCAGTCTTTTATTTGGAGGTTGCACAGAGGTATAATTCCTACGAGTGCTGCTTTGATTAAGAAGTGACCAATTCCGGATGTCACATGTGTTTTTTTGCTGTGATTACTTGGAAGATGACATGCATGTGTTCATGGAATATAAGAGAGTGGTGGACTATTGGCTGCATGGACCTTTAAATCTTAAGCTACGTACTCAGAATGGTGGTAGTTTAAATGATTGGCTATTGCTTATGTATGACTCTTTAAAGATTGTCTCTCTCTGTATGACTCTTTGTCCCACTCTATGTGCTTGAGAGTTGAGTACAAGAGAATTGGCTCCGTACTCCATAAAGTCAGAAAAAGCATTGAGACCATGAGAGCTAGCCTGCGAGAAAACCATTACGTCATCTGCAAATAAAACATGAGATGGGGGAGATACCCTTACTAAGAACCTACTCTGCAAGACAGAAAATCGATCAGTTTAGGAAAATGCTTCCATAGCCCGGTGAAGAAGGATAATTGTTCGTTCAATAGTATGATATGGGATGAATGTAAATTTGGAGCTTTCGAAGAAAACTTGGACTCAATGACCTCTGAAAATGAAAATAAAAAATAGGGCTGGAGCATCGATTATAGCATTGACATCATGACACTGTCCGTGTAAAGAAAACCCTTCCAAGTACTGAGCACATATATTCATATGTTTCAATTTCAAGCATCTTTCCAAGATCACGCTTTCCAACGGAAAGTCTGATGAAACGATGGAAAGAGATTCAAGAACTTCGACAAAAAGTTCAGCTCGATAAGCCTTGCTGTGCTTAATTTCCAAGGATTTGAGTGTCGGATGACCTAAAAAACAATCTCGGAGAGTTCAAAAGAACATGAAGCTAACCAAAGATGCTCGACTAAACTAAGAAGAAGAGAGCATTGTGATCAAATTGAACAGTTTTAGGAGACATGGTTTCATGGCATATATATATGCGCTTTATTTGGTGCATGCTTGACGATCACTCAACGGTCGTAGGCAATGAATGGCTTCACGACCATGGAGGCGTTTCGGATATAGTGCCATCCAACCACCTCAGAAACAAACTGTTCGTCAGCCAGCACCACCCAGCCCTGCTTCGGCAGGTCCATGTGAAATGCCATAGCAACATCATCCCCAAGAATACTGCATGAGATAAAGAATCAGAGACGTTAAATACATAGTTGTTCGACCAACAATAAATTAGGATGTTATATTTTAATGTATAAAAAGTTAAACTTTTAGTCTTTTACCGATCCAGATATTCCTTGATTTCGTAGTATTCAAGGGGAGTGTCTTCATCAACACTGAAAGTCAGGTAAATGGTCCGAGACCCTGGAGATAGAATAGTATGTTTATATAGTAGATCGAATAAACAAGGCACATTAAAATTATAAACAAGTTCTATCTATCCAGTAACTACTGGGCTAGCTAGCATCAAAATGTTATGCTATGGGCCAATCTATAACTGCATGTCTTTCATTTATTTCATTACTGTACTTACCTAAGAGCTATAAACACTAATATATGAAATAACTTGGTTTTCAAGTATCAATTTCATTACCGTACTTACCTAAGAGCTAGAACACTAATATATGAAATCACTTGGTTTTCAAATATCAGTCATCAATTGAACCCAGTAATTAATGCTATCTAAACTCAACCTAATACCAGAAACATAATTATTATTACTTAAACAGAGAGAGCAAGAGCAAGCACCCAATAATTACAAAATAAGACCTAAGCATTTAAAAGGTAATTAATTAACATGAATGACGCACTTTCATAGGAGTTGACTCTTGCCCGGGCCTCGCTAGCTTTGTGCTCAGGTTGCTGTCGATGAGGTTGCCTATAAAAAGCCCCGTGGCCTGCTATATAGAGTTAAGAGAAAGATTAACTAAGATTCTTCAAATTCAGACCAAAAAACAAAAACTAAGATTTCTCAAATATATATAAGTTTGGAAGGGAAAGAACCTAAATTTACAGTCCCTTTATATACAAACCAAATCTCAATTATTAAAGGCCCACTATATAAAGGCCCATAATCCTAATCTCCAAAAAAAAAAAAAAAAAAAAAAGCCCTGTGGCCTGCTATATAGAGTTAAGAGAAAGATTAACTAAGATTCTTCAAATTCAGACCAAAAAACAAAAACTAAGATTTATCAAATATATATAAGCTTGGAATGGAAAGACCCTAAATTTACAGTCCCTTTATATACAAACCAAATCTCAATTATTAAAGGCCCACTATATAAAGGCCCATAATCCTAATCTCCAAAAAAAAAAAAAGAAGCCCATAATCCCTGGAAGTAGAGACAAACTAACCAACCTGCATGAAAAGTGAAAACCAACCAATTAAGAACCTAACCACCCCCTAGCCAGCATGTACCAGTATCTAAAAAGATGCAGATTTTCCAGAAACAACCAAAGTTTCCTAGCTAAATGCAAAATCATGAGAAACTCTTAAGGCGTTAACCCAAGAACCTAGCTAACCTCGCAAAAAGCTTTCAAGCGCATCAATTCGGTTATCAAAAAACGATACGGAGTTGAAGAAATTAAAACCCAAATGCAGAATGATGATAAAGATTTGACCTTTAACTCATGCCGTAGATAAAAGATTTAACCTTTCACGTACCTGCTTGGTGTGGCCCATTTCTGAGAAGACTCCCAGTGCGGCGGTTCGTGAACGGGAAGGCTCTCCTGGCATTGTAACGGTTGTTGCTTCTTCCTCCTCCGCCAGCTTCAACATTCAGAAAGGGAACCTCCGTCAAGAAACGAGAGAGAGAGAGAGAGAGAGAGAGAGAGAGAGAGAGAGAGCAACTATGGGAATCAGTACCCATTTCTGTTTCAGTTGAAAATTTCGGTGACAGAGACGTTCGTCTTGGAAAATATGAGAGAGCGATCAGAGCAATCTTGAAAAGACGAAGACTGTAGAAGACGAACTGAAATGAGAGAGCGCCCAGTCGCTATATATTAGTGTACCGTACGACGCCGTTTCCCAACGAACTTTTGTCTGCAGTCTCTACACCGTCCGATAATAACAGTCACTCCATCGCACCCGTTCATTGATCTTAAAATGTTTCCTGCAACTGTTAGTCGCCACGTGTCCCCTGCCCGGTGCATTTCCCTCGTCTGTGTGGGCTCATGGCTTTGGGCCTGATCCAATTTTGTTCATAATCTCCTCCAAATTTCTCTTTCTAATAAAGTGACGGTTTAACTTTGTTTTAAACATCCTTTGGACAAAGATTAGTGATCTCGTGTTTTTTTTATTTTTCGGTCTGAACAAAAACTATATACCTTGCAAAATCAAAATCAAAATTAAAATTATAGGTGACAATAATTTCATGCTAGTATTATTCTCAACCTCTGCTTCTAATCTTTCCGAACCCATTTTTTCCATTGGTAACGTCATCAAACCTTCTTGTTCACCATAAGCCCCTTGGCTATATTTATTTTTAAATTTGGGGGCACAGTTTGATTTTAAACTTTTTAAAAAGGATTTATTTGAGGCCCCATATATACTAGATTTATATGTTTAATAGAAGCGCTTTTCAATAAAACTAACACAAACTAGTATAATGTACCCCCTAATTTGCACCTCTTCAAGTCAATGGCGTTACAAGTTACAACACCCCTTGCCTTTAGACTGCTCCACTAAGCTACTTTAATATAACGTTATGCAAGGTTCTAAAGCCTTTTGATTTTAATAAAACTATTTGTAAAGTAAATTACAAAGCTATCGGAAACGTGAATGAAATCTTGTGGTGATTTCTTATGATTGAAGATTAGCTTTTGTTCTAAGCGTAAATAAATGTTGAATAATACAATATATAGATCCCAAAATTGTGTACAAAATTGCTTACCAAGTGACGTGGCATACACAATGTCACCACTTTCTTTTGAAAATTATGCTGACATAGATATCTTGTTAGCTATATAGAGATAAGAATTGATAATAATATCAATATTAAACAAAAATCGATCACAATTAAACAAAAATAGCAAATTAACATTCCTTTGAACTAGAAGGCCTCTCCGAGCTTCTCGGTGTGACTTGGTTTTCGAAACCTGGGTTTCGACTAGCGGTGGCGCTTCTTCCTTCGAGAAAGGCAACGATCGTGGATAGCAGTGACGTGGGGAGGGATCTCTGCGGCGATTGTGGGTGCGGCGAGGAGTTTTCTCAGACCATGGTGGCGGTTTTCTGTCCAGGCGGTGAGCGACGAGGGCGACAACAGCGGAGTGCGGCTGGGGATTGTCTTTGCTGTTGTCGTCTGGGCTGCAGAGGAGGAGCGAGCACAAGTCGGGTCTGACGGCGATGTCTGGGCTCGAGGTCGCAAGGCTTTGAGTCGGGCTTGGCGGCGAAGGTCCGATCGTGGTTGTGAGGTCGGGGCTCGGAAGGCAGAGGCTTCGGCAGCCTTTAATCGAGATGGTGATGCACGGTTGGAGAAGCCGGCCGCCAAAGCTATGGTGCGTCGCCGGAGAATAGACTGACGGCGGCGGCGAAAGAGCAGTGTGCAGGGATGCCTCTCCCTTATTGGCTCGGGTTTCGGCCTGGGCTCAACCTTGGGCTGATGGGGCAGGGGCCTATTCCTGCTAGGTAAGGTTTGACTTGGGCTTGGGCTTAAATCAAGACAATTTGGGCCCTAATTTATTAGGGTATGAGCTTGTTTGAGGGTGGGTTAACTTCTATGATTCTTCTAAAACATTTATAGTCTCTTGTTTGTACCACAATTTCATGATTGGCAAGTCAGGGCTAGTTGAATGATTTCTTATCCATAGAAGGCGAGGTTTTCTCATTCTTGTACGCATAGGCTCTCTTGAATGTGAGCGTGTCACTGATCTTTAAAGGTTTGCTTTAGCTTAGATAGGTAACTCCGGATTTTCTTGCCGGATTTCTTATGTAAGTTTTGATAGACTTCAGCCATTTTGCTGTTGATCTAATGCATGCAACTTGTATTTCAAAAAATAGCAAATCAACAATGGATGTTGAAACACTTGAATAGGTGCAGAGGTATTTGGAGATACCCCTTGCGGAATGATCCTGGAGTTAATTAAGTGTAACGTATTTGTCCCCAGTTACTCTGCCTCCTCCTTATTAGAACAGCTGCAATTTTCCTGTAATAAATTTTAAAACAGGCCTCTGTATATATTATATTTGTGAAAACAAGAAACAATTTTTGTTGTAACTTGAACGAATCAAGATTTAAAATGTCCCAAACCATTCTTGTTTTGCATGCATGCCTTTAACGATTTGATCAGAGAAGCTCCTATGTCTACGAGGGTAAAACGATCCATTACGGATCGATTCAGAAAATTAGAAACCTAATAGAGCAGGAAAAACAGCTTGGATTTCAGTCTTAATGAGTCGATCACATTTTGTCACGACAATATAATAAAAGGTAAACAGATTTGTGCTCCTGATTTCTACATATTCACCTAATGAAGAAACTAGCTAACTAGTTTAAATACACATCCGACTCAATAAGCTTCAGAGCAGGTGCCATCCAATGCAAGGAGTCCTTCAAGTTTTGCTTATCTCTCTCATATGTAGGAGGGTTCTCAATTGTAAGTTCAAGAAATTCGAGATCTGCCAATATTGGTGAAGCCAAGGTCTTTCTGAAATCTTCTGGAAATATGAGAACCTCAAAATCGTCAACATAGAGGACCATCTCTTTGCAACTACCAAATTCTTGGAGAAAATCTTTCAGTTTAGGAAAATGCTTCCATTGCCCGGTGAAGGAGGAGAATTCTTCGTTCAATAGTATGATATGGGATTTACATAAATTTGGAGCTTTCAAAGAAAATTTGGACTCTAAATGACCTCTGAAACTGAAAAAAAATAGGGCTGGAGCTTCGATTACGGCATTAACATCATGGCATTGTCCGTGTAAAAAAAAACATTCCAAGAACTGGGCACATATATTCACATGTTTCAATTTCAAGCATCTTTCCAAGATCACGGTTTCCAACGGAAAGTCTGATGAAACGATGGAAAGAGATTCAAGATCTTCGACATAAAGTTCAGCTCGAGAAGCCTTGCAGTGCTTAATTTCCAAGGATTTGAGTGTGGGACTTAAAAGACGAATCTCGGAGAGTTCAAAAGAACATGAAGCTAAGGAAAGATGCTCGATGAAAGGGCACTCCCAAACTAAGAAGAAGAGAGCATTGTGATCAAATTGAACAGTTTTAAAAGACATGGTTTTCAAAGAAGGAAGAAGGCGCAGAGAGATAGAGTAGTCAATAGGCTCGACCCAACTGTCAATGTTCTTCATTCTCACATACTCCAAATTTAGAGTGGTTAGAGTTTTTGCATTGATAAGGTTGGTCCGGCACAGGTAGTAGTAATTTTTCACGGTACACCCTCTAAGGCTGATATCCAACACTTTCACGCTTCTCTCGATTGAACTAGACAGTAACTTATACACCATACTGGCGTCTCTAGATGAGTATCTCGTCATGCGAAGCCTGAATTTGTCTAAGGGAGTTGTTTTTGTTGCTTCTCGATCTTTCTCACATAGTTCCAAATACTTTTGTAAGATATTGATGAACTTGCTGTGCTGAATAAAGTTGTCGTTTCGGTCAAACCGATGATCACCACCCTCGTCAAAGTCTAACATGGGGAGTGAAGACAACATGCCTTCCCATTGCTTGGAAACAAAGCTCATGCGAACAGCGGTTTTAGTGGTAACAAGTCGGAAGATTTGGTTGATAACCAGGTCCGGTAAGTGAGCCATAACGTGGTTACACTTGTGTGTTTTTGCTTCGTGCGTACTCCTCACCTATAGCAGCCATTAGCCTCTTATATACCACATATATAAGCTTAGATAGAATCCATCTGGGAATAGAATACCTAATCCTACTCTAACAACAAAACCTGACCAAAAAGAGTAATAGTAAAATTATCCATAATATATAGTAATTAAACCTTAGACTCCTTTAAAGTGAAATAAGTGTTAAATTATGTTAAGTTTATAATGTAAGCGGAGCGTCAAATCTAAGGGTTCTTAGAGTTAACACATCACTCTATCACTAATTTTATAAAGGGTGTAATTATTGTCACTCTACCATTTTCTAATTTCACCCTACAAACATATAAATTATTGAAAGACTATTACCAAAATGTAAAATGACTAGTAAGTACACTAATTTTTAAAAATTTAAATATGTAAGATAAAATTAAATATAAAGACCTACTTAATTTTTCATTGGATAACATTAATTTTTATCTTCTCCACCCATATTTGAATTTTTTTTTTGTCTTTTTGTTGCCTCCTCATCATTAATTCGTTATTCAATTCATAAAATCATTAGTGCTAACTTCATCAAAATCTTTGCAATACCCTTTATGAACACCGCAAATAGAAAATTTTAAACACCAAAAAAAAAAATCAATCTCTTCTTCATTGCTCATAGTTGTAAATTTACTAGTATTTTACATGGATTGAAATTGAGAACATTGAAATAGAAAGAAAAAATTTAAAAAGGAGGTAAATTTAATGAGAGATTTTAGTTATTTTTATTGGATAGGTCATATAAGGATATTATTGGAATAATGATTTGGAGGAAGAATGGTGATTTGGTCTAGGATTTGGTGTATTTAGGATTTGAAGAAATGTAAAGTTAGTGAAAATTCTCTTTTTTATTTTTTATTTTTTTATATTTATTTGGAGGATATCTGTTTAAAAGTAGATACATTTTTTGGAGGAAAATTTAGATCAAAATGTACATAAATATGGACTTTCTTTTAGATCATCAAAAGTTCCCATCAAATTGTCCTATTGGCAACTCTAAATCCTGTGCTTTCACCGAACAAGGGGACTGGGCCACGTTAATAGGTCGATGTACAGGCTTTAAAGCATTTCCGATGGTAATTCAGTAATTGTATGAAATGTGGTCAGAATATGTTCATGTATACTGTGTTAGTGTGTTATGATTGCATCAATATAAAACAAAAACTAAACTATGAGATTCCCTTACATATCCGTAACATATGAAGATGTGTAATCCATTACATATCATCAACATGATATTACAAGTAAATGAAAATTTATGATTTGTTCTATTTAAAAAAGAAGGGTGAGAATGAAATGTGCTTGTCACTTACAAAATTAATTAATTTTTTTTAGGGGAACGTAATCAGGTTGCATTAATATTAACGGCATCACTCGATCAAGCCAGAGGAATTCGAAAATCCCTCGTATTACATCTCAATGCACAAATCAGCCTGCAAGAGCAGAGCTACCGAAAGCTAAAAAACCAAACTAAAAAAGAAAAAAGAAAAGTAAAAAGACCCCTACACCTATCCAACCTAAATCAAAGCAACCGACATGACAAGTATTGACGCCTGAGACCTTCATGGTGTACATCACGTCACTTACCGATTAATTAGTTTGTCGTCTTGCGTTTTTTTTTTTTTCGAGTTGAAAAGGTCATCCAGTATGCAATTCAGCAAGTAATACAATAATGACTTGCCCACATGGCTGTCAGAAAGAGCCATTACATAGAGCAACTATACTAGCACACCTCTCACACAAACATACTACTCGGTACACCCCTAATACACTCACCTTTTTGTTAAGCGCAAAAACAAGAAATATAGCTACCCCAGGAACAAATGAAATTAACCAAGAAGCAGCTCGTTTTTGTCGATCTCTCCCACTAAAAAAAAAAAAAAATTACCTAGTCTCCTTTTCTAAAAAAGAAGGCAGGCCCAAAACTAAACCAACAAAGAAAAAACTAAAGAAACCTAAACCCGCACAAGGAACGCCCAATCTTTATCTTGAGGAGGCCAGTCTCCCCACCCTTGGAAAGCCCTAGCCTGCACCATGTTCCCTACAACAACTTCTCCACCGTTAGCAGCATCACTTTCGGCGCTGCTACCACTGTCGCCGGTATCAATCCCAGCACATGCAAATCCACCAGCACAAAGACGTCGTCGGAAAAGCTGCTGCTTCGGAAGTTGTCAAACTTCATAGCAGAGCCACCAATGCCATAATTGCCACCATTACCGACAGAATGAACCAGAACAACACCAACATCGTCCAGTTCCATCAAGCTGCCAATCCAAGAACCAACATGCAAATTTGGTGAACCACCATCAAATCGCTGCACCATCACCGCAATAGATAGTTTCACTGCAGCAGCCCTTTGACCCGAACCCGAAATCAAAACCACAGACCTACCATCAACACGTCTCCAAACCGGAGACGGCATTGGAATCATCACTCGCCCAGCCACCGGATCACTGACAAAGACACAGAGAAGGAAGAAGCCAATAAATAGGGAAACACGTCGAAGAAAAACATCGCCGTCTCTACCCATAAGCCAACCAGAGAGAAGAAAGGAACAGAGCCCCGCCCACCTAGTCGTAGGTATACCACCATCGATCATGGTGATGAAGTTTTATCGAAGACGGCAGTTGTCGAGAAAACTCTAGCAGAGCTAAGTCAGAGATTCATAACCCTCTTACCTGATTAAGTGAACATGATTAGTGCGCTTTTATATTAAGGATTAGTTGGCAAAGATCCCTAATAAGAATCAGAAGATCGATATGTAGCAAAAAACTTAGGAAAATTATCCTCACAATATTTGGCAATTACATGTCATCAACATTATTTGTAGTGAAAAAGAATATTTTGTAGTGTTACTCTTGTCACACCCCAAATTTTGAATAAGCAATTCAAATTAGAAACATGATTAAAACATACTAACCTGTTCACAAAACTCAGAATTTTTTTTTTTTTTTTTTTTTTTATAAATAAACCAACACCACTCAAATGAAATTCCAATCTTAAGAAGAATATCTCTCGAGTTGATTATTACAACATCAACTTAAATAAAAGTTAAGCTCACAGGAGTCTATAAAACACACCGAAATAAACTTAGTGCCACTCGTGAGCCGCTGCACTACCCAACTCGGTCACCACCCTAATTCTCCTGACCTGCAGGATTAGCCGCTACATCATTTGAATAGTGTACTGTCATTGCAATTAACAATTAAGCCTTTTACAAATCTTGTATGAGTAAACTTAAAATAAGACCAGCTAACAATTTAAGTCACAAATCTTTTAACTCAATAAACAAACCACAACCACAACATCCACAATGAAATTGTTAACCCAACTCACGGAAAAACAAACAAAGGAGACAATTAACAATCCCCTAACTACATAACGTTGACGTTAAATTGGTATCCCACAACATGTTAGAGCTCTAACTACATCGTTATCGGTCACCTCGGCCAAGGTTCAAGTAATCGATATATTCTCAGGTTATCTTAATAACCTTCAAACTTTGGATCATTCTCCCCTCAGAACAACAATTACTTCGGTGATTTCTAAACCGTCGAACTTTAGACATTCCTGTCCTCAGAACAAATCATACTTCAGTTATTACTATAACCATCGAACTTTAGACCATTCAGCCCTCAGAACGGACATACTCAGAATCCTTTATGACCCACCAATGTCAACCATGATTTCAAACACACATTCATCAATAATGATCATCACATATAATTATGGCAATGCACATTCAATTCCATATTATAACTGAAAATTATCACAATTCCACACTACTCAATGTCACACCATTTCATATATATTCACGTAAACATATAGATACGTAATCACCCACATAGGAATTACTATTAATACCAACTATCGTTCACACGCATTAAAATCGTGAAATTCATTTTTATATAGTTAAATATCATTTTACTTACCTATGGACCGTAATAGATCAAGCCCATATAATTTAAAAAAAAGTATTTATTCCATAAATATTTTCACAACAATTACAATACAAATAAGGAAATTAAAAGTATTCAGTTCGTAATATGAACCATGTGAGATTTACTCACCTCTAATCCAGCTACGTCTTCTTAACAGCTCGAAATATACGATTCCCAGATCATCCACCAAATCAATCCGTCAATCACCTAATCAAATATGATTTTAACTTAGCGCACAATTCATAAAACACACTTAAACGATGATCCAACGGTTAGATTCTAAATTATACGATGATCCAATGGTCGGATCTAAATTAATTGATGATCCAATAGTCAGATGGAAATTAAACAATGAACCAACTATCCGATCCTCACATATCCCCCTTGGGATCATCCTCTCAAAATTATACGAAGATCCGACGGTCGGATCTTCCCAGATTGTTTTATAACATCTCCCTAAATTATACGACAATCCGACTGTCAGATCCTCACGGATCGCCTTTCGAATAATCATTTCACAATTATAATAAAATCCAACAGTCAGATCTTCATCATGACCACACAAAGTCATAGGAACAGTTCTAGGATCAACATATCAAAATTACTAGTCAATCGGACGGTTTGATCCTCACAGATCGAAACCGAAACGATAGAAAAATTCATAGCTTAATGATAGGATATCCAACAATTAAGTATTGTATATCAAAATGATCGTATCGATATGTAGAACACAAAGAGGACAGAAACTGTCCATGAGGTGGCCAGAAAACATGGCCACAGTGGCGGCGCCGCCGCTTGCCCAAAGTCAGAATTTGACCAAACTTCCTAAACCAAAAATCTTCTTTACAAATTACAACACTAATTATAACTTTCCCAACTACATCGAAGTCAAATTATAAGCCAATTGATCGAATTTTATGTTAGACCAATTCAGGTCGATTGAAACCCTAGGATTTCAAATCCTCTATTCGTCTTCCATGCGTGAAATCGATGCAAGCCACCTTGAGAGAAACCTTCCCAGCCTCTGGGCTACAAAACCTCTCAAGAAACACCGGCTATGGTGGCCGAAGGAGGGAGAACCGTCGATGGCGATTTCAGCTCAGTCGCCCTACTTCTTCGTCCTCAGCTCTTTTTGTGCTCGATTGCCACCACAAAATTCAAGAGGAGATCGAGGCGAACAAAACCCACTTTGTTTGACTTCCTATGGTGGCCAGACAGTGGAGAACAAAGCCGGCAAAGGTGAGTACAGCGCGCGGCTCGAGGAGAGAAAAAGAGAGGGACGGGTTTCCGTTTTTGGAAATCTATCCTTCTTTGCAATTTTTGCAAACTTTCATCCTTTATACTAAAAGATAAATTTTTTCCGAATGTGATAATTTCTTCATATGAACTCTGATTTTCGCATTCCACATATGCACGAACTCGTATCGATGACATCTACAACTTTCATGGAGGAAGTTTTCCCAAATTATGTACGTATAAAAAGTTGATTTTCGTAACCCCCCTAAAAACATGCGTTTCGAATAAATAATCGTTCGAATTTAATTCCATCGCACAAATACAACCGAACCGAGCTGAAAACTCATAATTCAAATAATGATTACAAAAATCAATTAAAAGAAAAGGGAAATGATCATTTACCCAATTTCAGCTTACAAATTGCCCACTTGCTCCGCTAACAGTTTTTTAACCCCATTTATCCAAAACACTCTAAGGGATTATTTCCCTACTACCCAATTAGTTCTTTTTTTATTCTTTTTATTTATTTTTGGGACTTTTTTCCCTCTCCTTCTTTCTCACTTAGAGAGAGAAGTCATCAATCTCTCTCTCTCTCTCTCTCCATCCCTCCAGCAGGTCGCCCACGACGCTGGCTCTCGCCATTGCCTTCTCCGAAACTCGTCGTCGTGCTCTGCACTTCCAGGCTCGACACCAAGCCGACGGTCCTCGTCCCTAAGAAGCTCGGTGAGGCCGGGTTGGACCTTCTGAAAGAATCGACAACCGCTAGTAGAATCGGGTATGTCTTCGATTTGCTTCTGTCTCTCTCGCAGGCCACTGATCATCACAGAAATCACAACTTGATTGTATCTCTAGTCCCGGGCTGCAACCGGAGTCGTTGCAATAGGAGTCAAATCAGTGTGAAGGCAAACGGTCAACCGGAATTGTGGGCAAAATCGTCAACCGGAGTTGAGATTATTGGGGAGCAATAATCTTCCTATTGGGGGCAAATAATGTGTCTTAATTGTTATAAAGTCTTTATAATTGTGTTCAGTGATATTTTCCTTTGTGTTTAAAGACTGCTTCTAATGTATTTTGGTATTTCTGATATATTATTGGGGGTAATAATCTGTTTAATGCGGGGCAATAATATATTTGTTTTGTTATTTTTTGCAGGAATATGAGTGATCCTTTTGTTGTTAGGTGCATTTATTCTTGTTAAGAGGCCACCCGGGAGGCCTAGGGTGAAGCGGTTCAAGTGAAGTGGAGAGTGTGAAAAAAAGCCAATTCGTTGTGGACTTAAATTCACCAAGTATTGAATTTGAATACCTGTACTTTTGTAAACTAATTTAAAACCAAACTGAGTTACTTCTTACCATCTATAAAAAAATTATTGGGGGGCAATAAACTTTTTATGACCCCCCAATAAACCTAATTATTTTGGATAATGAATCTAGCAGCATTTTGTTGAAATGACCTGTAATAAATGAACAACAATTAAGACATTATTGCAGGGCAATAATCTGTCTATTGCCTCTTAATAAACCACCCCAAAAATCACCAGTTTCTATCATTGACAGATTATTGTACTTTAATAAACTCAAAACAACATAAGACTTATCAAAACTCTAATTTCAGTGATTAATTAACCACAGTTAAGAAATTATTTTGGGGGGGGGGGGGGCAATAATTTGTCTATTGCCCCCCAATAGACCACGGTTTTGACGTCGTCCGAGACCTGCAAGCGAAGCCCAGACCCGATTTCGGCTTGGAGCTTCAGAGCTTCTCGGACATCTGACAAATAAAACCAGCAAAGCCCAAAGGGATTGGGATCGTTGAGTTGGATGGCGTCATCCCCTGGTGGTCCGATGGTAGGACAGAGCGGCGGCGGTGGAGGCTGACATCGACGGTGGAGTGATGGGCGTGGTGGCTTAGAGAGAGAGAGAGAGAGAGAGAGAGCCTGAGACGAGGTTAGAGAAAGAGAAATCGATGAGGGGGAGGAGAGAGAGATATAAGTGTAATTTGTTAACTAAAATGAGGGCAATACTGTCAAACACTGTTAGATTGGGTAAATGGGGTTAAAAAACTCTTGGTGGAGTAAGTGGGTAATTTTTGGGCTAAAATTGGGTAAGTGGTCACAGCCCCTAAAAGAAATTCTGGGTCTTCACAACTCTTCTTTTGGTCACAAAGAAGTCAAGAAATTTATATTACAAAGAGACTAAAAAGAAAGAAGCCCAACAATTAGCTGTCATAGTGCGGTGGTATGGCACATTTTCCTTGTAGAGCTCTTGTTTCTCTCTTCTGGTTCATGCTGCAACCTAGGGTTTGGCCTAGGCTTGACCTTGATTTCTTGACAGATCGGTCTCAATCTCTTCTTGAGAAGCGCCTATGTCCGTGTTCCGACACTCAGGCGCTCTGGCTTCTTGTTTTCACTGGCCTTTTCTTCTTTTTCTGGAGGTGGAGAGCTATTGGGTTTGGTGGCACAATATAACAACGGTAGCTTTGGGGTGGTTGCAGACAATTATGCAAGGGCGGCGTGATGATCCAGACGTCGTTTGTCTGGTGGATGCGAACCTAAGGAGGGACAAGCCTAGGTATATTCTAAGGTGGTCAGTGTTGCCAGGGATGATGGACGAATCATGATGGTGCCGTGTTCAAGGTGGGCGGTCGATCGTGGTGCTGGTGCAGGTGTTGTGGCTGACTGCGTGGAAGCTAGGGTTTGGGTTTCTGGGTTGTCTTCTCATGTGACTGGGCTTGGGCTATGTGTTGTTGGGTCTGGGCTCTTTGCTATTGGGTTAGGGTTCTCCCGAAACTAGTTTAGTTTGCTTTAGTTCTTTAAGAATAATGTAGGGTGCATTGTCTTCGGATTGCGACCCTATTCGTCTGGTTACTTTATCGGTGCTTATTCTCATAGCGACATTCATCTAGGCTAGCTCTTAGTCTAGGCAGTGATTCAATATTGACGTAGCCTTATTGGGATGAGTCATTGTGTAATGTAGCTTACAATTTCATTTTAATGGATTGATGCCCTCCCTCTCAAAAGAAAAAAAAGAAGAGAAGAAGCCCTGTGTACTGGCTGTCGAAGAGTTGTGGTGTGAAGTGTGATTATGTGCCTAAAATAGTAAAATGGATGAAACACCATATAGATGAAGACCAGAAAAAAGAAATTGCTAAATCAACAACTCATCGAGAATGAAATAAAGTATAATAAAATAAAGTTTTTTTTTCTTTTATTTTTTCACAAAATAAAGTATTATTTATGATAGGTACCATGTTAATTACCTACTAAAATAATTTTTTTATTTCATTGTACCTTGTTATTATTTATTAAAATAAGAGAGAAATTTTAGTGAAGACCTTAAATAAAGGCTAAATGAGGAATTTCATATCAACGGTTGGATAAATGATCTCAAATTTAGTTGAAATATTAACTCTACAACACACATGTTATCAAACCGTTAATTTAAAAGTCTTCATAAATGTCTTATTTTAAGGTTTTCATTAGAGCCTCACCCATCAAAATAATATTACTATTTTTTCCCTTTCCTAACAATTTAGTGTAAACAGTGATTCAATATTGATGTAGCCCTACTAGGGTGGGTCATTGTGTAATGTTGCTTACCGTTTCATTTTAATAGATTGACGCCCTCCCCCTCAAAAAAAAGAAAAATGTTGTAGAGTATGTTGTATGGTTCTGGAATACTAACTAAACGGTCTTCCTTTTTGTATATAGGAAAAGAGAGAAACATCAAGCAGATGCACGCACAACCAAATGTTGTTTGGTGCTTAAATACTAACAAAACTGTCTTCCTTTTTGTATACAGGAACAAAGAAACATCAAATAGATGGATGCATGGGTAAGAATTCCAGTTTTGCAAAGATAATGTGGAGGTCGCCACAGAAGAAAACTGAAGGATGTTATGTTTGTGAAGTTGGTTTATAAAAGAAAATTCAACCATTGACCAAAAAAGAGAAAATTCAACCTCCCTTGGTTCTCCCCACCCAGATCACCTAAGACATTATGCTCGAAATTGGATCAGGCCCAAAACGAGCCCACACATCGAATCCCTTGGTTGTCTCCACCCATAGAATTACAAAGGAGTTGCATGTAGAGTTCACTTTGTAAAGTTCCAATGTTGTTTACCTAGTGGTCGAATTACAAAGGATTTGCATGTAATAATCCTTGAAAATTAGAGAGCGCAATTTGCATTTATAATATGAAGGCGTGTTTTTTTTCTTTTCATTTTATCATAAATGAACCAAAAAAAAAAAAAAAATCACCGAAACAAGTCTCTAAAAAAGCAAGGAGAACAAGATTTGAAATGCATAGCTACATTAATTGTATCACATATTCACCATGGATGTAGTAATCATCCCTGGAGGGCTTGACAATCATGGATGATGGATGCATTTTGGATTCAATGCCAACCCGGAATCTCTGCCACGTATCGTTGATCATCCAGGATGATCCACCCCTCCTTTGGGAGCTCCATTTGGAATGAGATGATGTAATCACCCCTGCTAAATTGGAGCATCATCTCTCACGTATCCCCGGAACGGATTCTATGCACTGTCAGTGTTTATACACTGACGCACGTGACTTCACGCGCTCATTAAAATAATAAAAATTATGCAATCTCAGCCATTAACGTGATCTCACCGTCCACTTGTCATAAATTTGGACTCACGGTCAACGTTTACGGTTGAATCCAAAAATAGTTAAGTCAATGGGGTTAAAATTTTCTCTGTTTTGCGCTGAAGGGTAGAAATTTTCGGAGATGGGGTAAATTGGGGAAGGAGACAAGGTCAGACCGCGTGCTTTGCAGATGCTCTCGCAATCGAGGATGGAGGGAGAGGATCGACCAAGGTGAGACGCGGCTTGGAAGATGAGCGGCCGACGGCGGAGTTTTGGGGCACGAAGAGTACCCAACTCCGATCGATGTATCTGGATTTGTTGATTGAGGTGATGCAATGGGCCGGCGGTGGATCGCTGGGATTCGACAGAAGTGGTAGAGGAGATTGTGGCGGATGACGACCGGTGGTCTGGTACTCTTTGCCTCTTTGGGGGAGGGGGTGTCCGCGAATGAGGATGTTGTCGTGGGGCCGGCCGGAAGTCGCTGGTTTAGAAGCAGTTTTCGGATCGTGCGAAGTCAAAAGTGGAGGAGGGACGATGGGTGATCTGATTCGGTTTGATCTATGGGTAATCCTAAATCTGAGTTGGGTTGGATGATGGCTAGAACCTTAGGTTGCGAGGCTGGGGGAGCGCTGATGACGGCGGCGACCCGAAACAGGTGGAGCTGCGACGGAGGTACAGGGGTCAGTGGTGGCTGAAGCAGTATTGGGCTGGGCTTGTCATGTAGGCTGTGATGTTCTTGCTACTTGGGCATGGGTTGGGCCCTGCCTTAAGTTTTAATTTATTTTATGTTTATGTTTATTTATGCTGTTTAGTTGTATTGCGCATTATACAAGTGATAAATTCCTACATTAGTGGCCGGACATTCTTGGTTCGAGCCATGGGTAGCGGTTTATTTATTTTTATTTTTAATGAATTATTTCTGTTGTAATTTTCTATTTTTGCTTATATCACTATAATCGTTCTTTCTTATTTCGAATTACACTACATTACTTCGTGGTTTTTTTTTTTATATAAATTACTGTATAGAATATTGATTGGAAATATTTTAAAGTTCATTAGACATTTTATATTTATTAGATATGTCACTTTAATTTTTAAAGAAACGTCGAATTACTGTGCTCCGACTAATTTTTCTTGTTAAGTGTAAATAAAATTTAAAAATGAAATCATTAGATTTGATATTAAAACTCATGGATTCCCATAGTCTTATACGAAGTCAAAAAGTTAGCCATGCCCGTTGTCGTTTTGACCTTCATAAAGGCAATCCGTAAACCACCCCACCCCCAACCGCGCGCAAAAAATATATATAAATATCTAAAAATATATATATAGACACACATTGGTTGATAGAGGTCAAACCTAACAAGAGTGTGGATGCAACGGTTTGTCGAAAAGAATTGTGATGGAGTGGTTATAAATGTTTTGTTTGATGGCTGATAGTTGATCAAGTGGATCAGTACAAAAATGAGGCTAAACGGTTATAATTTTTTTTTTTACCATATGTATAAAACATGAAATATCTTTACTTATGGCATCAAAGTCAATTTGGCCAATTTCTTTTTCATCGACCTTATCAATTTTTAAAGATAGAAGTTTATCTTTTTAATATAAGTAATAAACAAGTAAAACAACTCTAGTAAACACATCGGGATTTCTTCCGATTGATAAATTAAAAGTGAAAAAAATTGTGGATTCGATCTTGCTTGTGTTTTTGCCCGTAGTAGTACGCACAATATGGGTCAATGTGCTTTGGGTCAATGTGGTCAACCGTACAAAAAATATTTTTGCATAAAACACCAACAATGGCTCTGATACAACTGTGGTTTCCAAGAGTTTTGCAATCACACTCTTACATAGCCAAGGTATGTCTGCCTACGTTAAAATGTTGAACTCAGCATCATGTGTCAATTTAGGGTTTATCTTTGAGAAATCTAACTATTTATTTAATACATGAATATAAATGCATTTTCAGTTGATCATGTGGATCGAGGTTGATATGAGGATAAAATTGGCCTAAACCCTAAACCCTAAACCTAGGATATTTACCACAAACATAAAATATCTCATTCATCGCATCAAATGGTTGGTTTAAGCAATTTCTTCACCGTTGACCATGTCTGTTTCTAAAGGTATACATTTATTAATAACCCTAATAGGTTTATTTGGATTTTGCATGATCTGAATAATAAAAAATGAAAGATGGTGCGTTTGACTTTGTCCATATATTTGCCCCGTAGTATTATGCACATGCAGTCAGGGGCGGAACCAGGATTAAGATTTTTTTTGGGGGGGGGGTCCGAAATGTAAAAGTATTATTTTTTTCGTCATCTGAACTATAAAATTGAATAATATATAAAATAAATAAAGAATTTACAATAGTTAATGTCCTTTTGCAATCACATTAACGGTGTTGCTAGATAAAATTCTAATGTTTGATACATATCATTCCTTACTGGATGTTTTGAAAATATTAAATATAAACCAAAAACAAGAGGAAAGACTAAAAGTATGAAAGTACAATATGAAACTATGAAATGAGAAAGGAATGATTAACGTAGAGGGGGTTCTAATATAACATGTATAGGGACAAAGAAGGAGGCCATTCTATTCAAAAAAAGGAGGCTATTCAAACTGGCAGGGGTCCGAACCCCCCAGACCCTAGCACAGGTTCGCCACTGCATGCTGTGTGAAAAACTGGTTTTGTTCATCATAGTTTTTGCCACGGTTAGTGCTAGACTCTTATTTAAGTCAACCATTTGAAAAATCAATTTCGCTAAATCTCCAATAACGGTTATGTCACATCTCCGATTTTAAAGTGGTTCACGACCACACTCTCGCAAGATTAGCCTCTATCAACGATTCAACATACAAAAAATGTTCAGATTGCCATCATCTCTCGATGTAGTTGTCATTTGATAAAATTGCCCAATAAATGTATCTTTGGTTGACCGCATGGATTAAAGTTGACACGAAGATGAAAATTGCTAGGAAAAAATTTTTGGAGCAGAAACTCCTCACCATTTAGTATTGTCTTATTTTCTTGAAAATTTTTAATTACTATAATATCGCTAATATGTATATATATATATATATATATATTTTTTTTTTTTGGATACAGGGCTGGTGCAGCTGCCCTCAAGTTTTGATTAATGAAATTGTCGAATACAAAGGGGGGATACTGAGCCTAAACCCCTGAATACAACAAGCATCTAGAGAACGATCTGGAATGATATCAGAAGTTTCTACTAAAAAAATGTATTCAACTAGGCACCAACTAATAAAGAGCGCTGTACTGACGACTCTATTTGCTTTAACATAACGATGACATAAAGGAAAGATAACTCGATATCGTTAATATATAGAAAATTATTTAAAAATGCGTGGCATGTTATTAATAATGATTTTATTTCTTTCTTGTGCATCATTTTAAAAATAATAGTCAAGAAAAAGTAAAAAACTTTGAAAAAGAATCAATTTTTTTTTTTAACATCGGTTGACACTCCTAGATCCCTTAAATCCGCTAGATCTGAAAGTTATAGATTAGGCCGCTACACCAGCACACCGCACCACACCACACCACACCACACCACGTGGTTTTTGAAAAAGAATAATGAGAGCATGCGAACTAAAGTAGCCGGCAGAATTTAAAATTTTCCCAAATAAGTGTGGTTCTTGGGTTCTTCAATTTCAGCCCCCAAAATATTCAGCTCAACTTTAGAATTCCTGCTATCTACATGTTCCCTCCATTTGACTGAATTACTCCCATTATCCATGTTCGTCACACCCAGATTTCCTCCATCTCGTAGCAAATCCAAGGCACCAAGATTCCCCTTGTTAGGCAAAGCAATCTGTGAGCCCCGAGAAATTTATCGAGCTTACATTGAGATCGTTCGACAAGTTATTTATTTACGATCTCGGTAATTGTCAATGTGCTCGAGAATATTTTCAGAAATTTTCGTAAAGTGAAATCCTCAATGTAGGAGTTGGATAATAACGTACACGTCACGACGAGCTCGTGGAAATTTTGAGAGATTTATTCGGATACCCGGGCTATTTATCATGGTTGTCCGAAGTTTTGGGATTTTAGAAATTAATTCAAGGAATAGAAAAACGTGGAGCAATCCTAGCACTCAACCTTTTCCACCGCTTGATCCTAGCTGTCCATCTTAATTGGGACACATTTATTTAAAGTTGTGAACAGAGGAAGACCCAGGAGAATTCGAGAGAGAGTTCGGTGCTCTCTGAACAGAGACACAGTGCGACCCGGCAACGTGACCCGGCCACCACGCCACTGTCCGGCCACCGATCGCTGACGGACGACCACCCTCTGCTTCCTCTCAGTGTCGCCTACGTCCCTATGTTCCAGATCGTACATGCAGCGACTGGGAACGAAGATTCGACGATCTAGAGCTTGAAGAACCTCCGGCGAGTTCTGCAATTTCCGGCAATTTCGGCCACTGTTTGGGCCATCTGTGGTACAAAACCTCACCTCCTTGTCATGCTATACATGTTTATGCAATTTGTTGTCCAATTGGATCGAGTTTTGATGGTTTTAGTTTCTGGTTGTTTCTGCCTCCGTCGCGTTTCCTCGCTGCCGGCGACTTCTCCGGCCTTCTGGGCTTCGTTTCTTGTTCAATTGCAAGTCTAGGAGACGTATTGTGAAGCCTTCTAGGCTGTAGCATGAGGAACCCTCGATTCATCCCCTTTCCATTCCCGGCAGTGCGTTGGGCTTGGTTGCAGAAGACTTCCGAAGGTATAATTCGACTTCTTGAGTGGAAGTTTGGTTCTTGTTGTGTAAATCAGAATCTGTTGCTGGTATTGAAACTTTGGAATCGATTGTTTGTGTGTGAAAGGAACTGTGGAGTTGTGGTGGAGTTCGCTGTTATCTGGCCTTGTGTTAAACTCAGTTGGATTCTCTTTCATTGAAATCCGTACCCCGTGTGCGCCTTTATCGAAGTTCTGAACAAACAAAATAGGCGCTAGCAATTCAAGTTTTCACCTCAAAATATTTGTAGCTTCCGCTGTAAAACAAAAAGTTTTTCAAACAAAATGCCTAACGGTTCTCTAGGATATAATTCGAGCGTTCGGTTTATATTTTAGAGACTCGCGGCACTGTGACGTACTTAAGCTGGTGAGGTGCAGCTTGGGGCGTTACACAATCTCACTGGCTTTGTGGGATTCCTCATCCTCCTCTTCCTTCCTCTATATGCTTCTTTTGTGTGGTTGGGTAGGCTCAGGCTTAGGGGTATTGAGAGATCTTGATCTTGAAAGTAGAGATACATAGAGGTTTCTGAGATATCTACATTTTGAATATAAAGATACAAGAAATTGGGGGTATGTTTCTATTAATTTTTCAATTAATCATTTGGGGAGTAATGGGTTTGTTCGAATTTGCCCAAGTTTAGGGTTTAGGAGTGTGAACCGATGTGTGTCCGCTTCCCAAATCCCTATCCTTCACTGTTTGAGGCAAAAATTCCTTAATTATTCCCTTTTATGTAATTTGTTTTGTTTGCCTAAGCACTGAATTTTAATCCTCTGTAACCTGTATGCATCTTATTGTTTGGGTTTGTAGGTTCTTTGTATATTATTCGGAGGATTGACAGAACAAATGGGGGATTTTGAGATTTCAAACCGCTGAGTTTCTCTCTATTTTGCTTCAATATCAGAAAGTTACTTGGTTTTGGTAAGAACATCTAGGTTTAGTTAAATTTCTGTTCTTAAATGTTTTCAAGGTTCTTGTGGAATACACTTTTGATTATTACCTAGATTGGGTAACTCCATTAGGATGAATAGAACTGGAAAAGATCAAAGTTCAAATACTGCACACCATGTGCTTGATGATACCAATCAAAGACAACAACCAAGCTGAGCCCGTGGGCTATTCTATTATTTTTGAAAAACTTAGACTTCTTCTGTTAATCTCAGTTTTCCACACCTTAAAGTAGACTATTCAATGGTCAATTTGAACTTGGTTTCATGAAAAACAGAATTGAAATGAGATAATTATGCTATTTTGAAGTTCGTATAGTGTTCCTGGATTTTTATGCAGAAATCAACATTTTATGTTATTTTGGATCCTTGTTTGACTATTCTTTAGAACTGCGAATGACATGAAATTTTGCGAAATAATAGCTTTACATGTCTACATCAGCATGTGGAGAGTTCGGCTTGAAATCACTGAAACAGTAGTTGTTACTGAATTTTTCTTTCTTCTTACCAGTTTTCTGAAAAATTTGGGTAAATAGTCTTGCAGAACCTTGTTACAAAACAATTGATTTAAAAAATTTTCACACTTTAAACAATTGATTTAAAAAATTTTCACACTTTGTCAGTCCTTAAACTTTAGTACGTTAAATTAGACATTTAAAGCATGCTTTGAAACCTAATCTTTAGTCCAAGAAGCTTGTTCTGATTGAAAAGTAACAGCAAACTGTTTAACCTTCAATCTACGCATTCTGTGCAAATCTGTTTGAAAGGGTCATTTGGTCTTGGGAAGTTAAACTTAGAAATCTGTCCATCTGCTTTGAAATTGGTCTTGTATAAACAACTACACCAGCCATCTAATGAGTCACTCTTATTAATTTTTTTTTTCCAGCCATGCAAACAATATAACCATGTTACTTTAAAGTTTAAACTCCTATTGTTTTCAGCTCTGTATCCTTTTATTTTTTATTTCTGCGTTGTTATGCAGTCGATCATGTCATCCTTTCTGTTGGACTGATCTGTCTTGTTGCTTGTCAATTTCTTGGAAATTGTCCGCAAAGTGTACTGATGTGATTCTCAGATTTTAGACCCTTTAATTGTCAATTATTGTTATATTCCTCAACACCAGGTTATAACTATCTGGACTTTTGTAGATATTCAATATAAATGCTAAGGATAAAGTATGGACATAGATATGTGGTTCTGTTGAATAGTTTGTTGTTATTTAATTACACACTAACACATGGTTTGCATACCAGGTTTTAGTTGATGGAGAGTGGATTGCGTTATTCTGAACATAAGTACTCCTGTTCTCTCATGGATTTGAACAGTGAGGAAGGATCTATCAATGGAAGTTCAGAATTTATGCAAGCATCAGAGGACTGCTAATGTACTTTAGCTAGTATAAATTGGTCAGAATTTATGTTTCTGCCAATACGAATTTATACTTTTTTGGGAACTAGTTATGTGTTTTATTATGACTCGGGCACTTAAAAGCTGTCTTGCCAAGGCAACTCTAGCATTAACAGAGACTCTTACCAAATTAGCAAACACAAAATTACAAAGTATTTCCAATGGAAATAGTTGTAGTTTAGGCACACCGAAGCTTACTCCAGAAACCAAGCCATGTATAATTTCATTACCTTCAGACCAAATCATACAAAACCCGATCAATCTACATGAGATGACCGACGGAAAAAGAAAATTCTTTCCCAGTTTTGTTCGCACAAAGGATGTTGTTTCATCTCGACCAATTTATTTATATTTAAGAGAAGAGACTTAAAACTGAATAAGTTGCACTACCCAGATAAAATTCTAAGATGAGAGATAAACATCAGAAGTATTGAAAATAGAAAGACTCCGACAAATACCTCCTACAATCTCTCTGCCCTTAAGGAGTACAAATACAAATACAAACACAATCATAACTGCTTTTGGTTAAGTAATCGTTACCTCAAGCTGCTCCGTTGAACTGGGGACCAAATCCACTTGCTTAACCGCCTTCGCAAGCCTCTAGAGGATACAATTCTAATTCTAATTGCAAACAGAATTGAACTTGGGCTGCAGGAACAAGAACGAACTTGCATTAGCCGGCTATGAACGATCGACTAATGGTACCCACGATTCGCAATTAACTAGTAAAGATGATAACCAAAACCAAAAGTCCAAAACCATTGATATTCTTTTCAATTTTTGTGATGCTGCCAACAATGATCTACAGAAGCTTTTGCTTAATTAATACAAAAACAAATATAAGAGACTTAAGTAAAGCTTTTGTTTGATTTTTGGTTCTCATCTGTACAAATTACCCAGCAATGACCTCGTTCCAAACTAACAAGAAACAAGAATTGTACGACATCACTTCACTTGAAGCTTTCAAAGGGTTACCGACCTTAGGCTCCCAGATCGGATGGAAGGTGGGGTGGCCAGCTTTCTTCGAGGCCTCGAATATCAACGATTTTTTCAATCCGCTATAGGGCACATGTGGTGGCCGGGGAAGACATGGGCTGGAGCTTGAGGGAGAGGGATGATAGCCTTCAGGAGGTTCATGCCAGAGCCGTGGGAGACGAGTACGGTGCTTTGGTTTATGGGAATTGTGGGGGATTCCCTTCAGGAGGTTCTCAACAATGGAGCTCTCTTGATCAAGATGGAGGAGAAGATGGAGGAAAAGGAGGCTTTCATTCTGAAATGGGTGTTTGTTGGTGTTTGTGCGTGGGGAGGGGGGGGGGGGGGGGGGGTGAGAGAGGTTGTGAGAGGTCATGGTAAAAATCTGGAATAGGTTTTTTTATCTTATGGCACAGATCTTGACTAACGCCTTTAGTAGTAACGGATCCCTATTTTTTAACGTCCACGTGACTATCACATGGTCAGTTTAGTTGCACATAGGTGCATGGAATACACTCTCCACGTATCCCAATTGCAGTTCATTCTAACCCTTTCCTTTTGAATAAAGATTTCATAGTTCTTTCATTTACTCACAATATCATGTTGAGGGTGCACACTTCTTCTTATGAGAAGTTTCATGTATAGCTTGTGCTTGGTAGGAGACCCCGACATTATGACCCAGAATGCTACATGAAATATAAAGATAAATTTGTTAAAACCAACAAGAAACAGTAAAATAGTAGGATCATTAAAATAAATGCATAAAAAATTAGCCATTACCGATCCATATACTCTTTTATCTCATCATGTAAGATTTCTCCTCCATATTGAATGTTACCGATCACAATTTTAATTTCCTCAAATATCTCATACTATCAGTCTTATAAATTCTTAATTAACTAGAAATTTATTTAACCAAGGGCTCAAAAACACTATACTCCAACCTACTAAATTGGTAATGGCAATTGCAGTTCATTCTCACACTTTCCTTTTAAATAAACAGTTCACAGTTCTCTCATTTACTCACAAGTCATGCATGTTGAGGGTATGCAAGGCAATTACACTTCTTATTATGAGAAGTTTCATGTATAGCTTGTGTTATGTTTTTATCAAGAACGGAACTCAATCTGCATGTCAAGGCAAAGATGTCTATACATGAAAAATCTTCTCATCCCCTGCTGGAACTACTTTTCAACTGCCTATGGTCGCTAATACTATTTATTCCCAAAATCTTATAAGCCATGAATTCCTTGTGTTGTTTTTATCAAGAATGGAACTCAATGTATGGGCACTAAGCTGTTTTTTAGGTCTGGCTTATCCAAAAAGATGGTTTATCTAACATTATTCTTACAAAGATCAAGTAAAATGTATGAAACTCAAAAATGAGAAATATTAATTGTTACTGACTACTGTGGCATGTTAAACCAAGAGAACACTGAGCTGCAGCAATTAGCAACCCAACCATTTCCTTCTTTTTCCCCATAGTGCTCAACAACATCAAAGTGTTAGGATTTTTTTTTTTTTTTTAATTGCTTTCTTTAGCTCTAATCCTGTCAAATTTCTGGCTGACACAGTGACATGCTCACTCAATTTAAGGTTTATAATGTCCACTAGGATTATCTGGGCAAAGAAAAGGAAAGGAACCAAAAGCCAACTAAAGGCTGTTTGTCCTGGACTTGATCAGATTTCATCACAAATTGAATATATTAAGAACACAAAATGATTCTTGGATCAACAAATGAAATACATGTACTCTAGCTTAATGATATATAATTTTTCAAAAGCAGAAAAAGAGCTAAGAGTGTATGGTATTACACTGTGAACAATTAAGAGTTAGATATGTCTTTTAGCTACTCTTAAGAGGTAGACGGGTTTTCAAAACTCGTGATTCGATGATTGGCTGGGACATAATGATGGTTATCTTTGCCTAATCTAAGGTTACGTTGAAGTTAAATATTCATCATGGAATGATGCCGGCTCTTTGAATTCATGGCTTTTTGCACTAAATTAGCTATTAGTTCATATGATACAGCTGATCTCATCAATGATATATAGATTGTGTAGTAACTATTGTCTTTATCCAGTAATCAGACAGTGTAATCTTCCCTTTAAACATTTTTAACCCGATCGAAGTCATTTGTAATCCTTAAATATGGAATCAAGGGCCAGAAAGGAGATGTAGGCTTAGTTTCCACTCTTGCTCCCGATTTTTAGTTCTGCAGTACTGACGAAAATATCAAAGTGATGACATTTTTTCTAAAGTAGCTAAAATAAATCAGGAGTATATGCCCAATTAATATACTTTCTTTCTGTTATTGCTTTTATGTTTTGATCCTTTATTTTCTGTATATCTATCCTGAATTCAAAACTTGTTAGTAATTAGTTGAACTCTACAGCACTATTATGAATTAAGATTTTGCTGAATGAAACAATTTATCATGGGAAAAACGAATATGAAATTGTTACTAGTCAAAAACGGAGACATAATATCAAAAACTACTAACAATATAGTGTAAGAGTTGGACTTACATTAATCACATTATGAATTTAACAATTGTATATGATTACTGTTGAATGAAATAACCGGGATTGCATAGATGATTCTATCCCTGGAACAATAAGGAATTTGTATCTGAAATCCATATTGTATTGGGAAACTTAATGTGCTTGTAATCAAGTAATGTATATTGGTACAGGATTTATATATAGAGGACCTAATTGATTTAGGAAATCTGTTATGGGAAGTTCCTGATATCATCCTCTATATATAGGTTCAGGTCCCTGCACTCTCTACACGCAAGTCTTTAGATCTCAGCCCCATATACAGAGAACTTGAAACTAGAGCAGTTGCAGAAGACCGAACCTGTTCGTCATGGCATTCAACTCATTCTCAGCTTCAGGTATGTCTTCTGTCTTTCATACTTGTTCTGGCATGCCTTAAGCTAATGTGTTTATATATATGTGATTGTTTCTAGTTAAGTAATCCTCAAGTTTAAGATTACATGTGGTATCAGAGCCACGATCACAAATTGTATAAACCACTTCGGAAATCATGCATGCTAGAAGTTTAGTAAATTTAAAACGTTTTCTTTAAAAAAAAAAAAAAAAAAAAAAATTTAATTAATTAAAGGAGCTACAGATTATATCGAGCAAGTAGGCCGAAGGTGTCCAGTTTCTGATCCAACACAGCCTAAGACCCATACTCGGCATATTAGATATATTCAGAATATCAGGACGTTAATTGACCGTTGTTCATAACGGGTATTTTTCTGTTCCTCGTCGCCGAGTATGCGTCTTTAGTTCATCGTAATCCCAATTGGGGTTTTTCGATTCTGGGTGTAAGAAGCAAAATTGCTTCTTGTTTTGGGGTCAGAAAGGCTCGCTAAAGGGGCTGCATAGAAGGATTGCTTCCGCCTTGTGTTTCTATGCAGTCAGGATTGAAGTTTGGCTCGGGTAAATTTGAAAAACTTCTTCATGAACAGATTGTTGATAATTTTGTATCGGAGTTGCACAATTAGATAGCTTTCATCCTTTTAGTATATTATGAAACTTGTTTTATAGTTGTGATGGATGTTGTCTACATGTGTGAATAAATATCTCGTTGCAAAATTGTTGGCCTATTGTTACTTTGACTATCAAACAACAAGCTACAGACCTTCTCCCTATGAATCTTCTTGTTTAAAATGAATAAATCTAGTTGAATTATATATTAACTAGTAATATTGTCTGTGACTTATTCGGTGCATTGAGGGAGAGGGAGCCATAGCACTTTTTCCTCAGTGTTCTTGATAAGCCATTCAGTTTTTAACAGACAAACCTTGTATTCTGTATTCTAGAACTATGACTGTAGCTTCCACAGAAGGTCACTTTCTTTACATAGTTCTAAAACACAGGAATAGCGCATTGCAATTTGAATGTCACATATTCAGATACAAAGATCTTTTCTTCAGCCATATAGGTGATGACTGATTTTTGCATACCAATGTGCCATTTATTTTGGCCTTGTGATTCAGTTATGCTATAACTTCTGCTCACAAGTGATGTTTGGCATGAATTCAGAATATGTTGTTTTGGGGCTTAATGCAATTTTTCTGGTTTCTTATTGCATTATATTGTTTTATTTTTTGCTCAGTCTTATGTTTTAAATTCTTGATATCTTCTGTAATTGTTTGAATGCTAAGTTTTGTATTCATAAAAGCTTAACGCAGGAGATAACTTTTGAGCAAGATAAAGATTTAGATCCTTTAGTATTCAATAAAATTTTATATGCATAAAACTTACACAAATTTAATGCTTCCTATAGGTTCTGTACCTTTAAACTTCATGAACATTGAACCTCTTACTGGATCAAACTTTAAGAGATGGAGAGCAGACATAGAAATCTACCTAAGTGTCAACCACTTAGATCTTCCTTTGTATAAGAAACCTCCAGAAGCCCTGACTATAGCTAGCACCAGTGAACAGCAGAAATATTTTGATGAGTGGCATAGGCTGAATCGAGTTTGCAAGAATGTAATGAAAAGAACCATGTCTGATTCTGTTAGTGGCAGCATAGAAGAAAAGGAGTTAGCTACAGAGTTCTTAGAATCAATTGGTGAAAGATTCAAGGAGAGTGATAAGGCCCAGATTGCAAACCTGTTGAACAAATTGATGAACACCAAATACACAGGATCAGGAACCATTAGAGAACACATCTTGAAACTTGTTGATTATGCCGCTAAGCTGAAAACCTTGAAGAACCCTATTTCTGATGAGATGCTTATTCATCACACTCTAAACTCACTACCAGCGAGCTTTGAACATCTCAACACCACCTACCTAGCTCAAAAGGATAAATGGGACATAAATGAGTTGATTTCGATCTGTGTGCAAGTAGATGAAAGAATTAAGAAGGAGAAAATCGAGAGAAGTGTGAATCTGGTAGGCAAACCAAAATGGAAAACCCAGAAGGGGAATAATCATAAGGGAAAGAAGTTCAGCCCTAAATTAGCCTTAGCTCCAGCCCCTGATTCTAAAATTCAGAAACCCTATCAGACAAAGTGTTACTTCTGCAGAAAATCCGGCCACCTTAAGAGAGATTGTACTGGTTTCAAAGCTTGGTTAACTAAAAAAGGTAATCTTGACTTAATTCCTAGTTTTTCCATTGAAATAAATTTAGTTCAAAGTAGTTCTAGCAACTGGTGGATTGATTCAGGGTCTCCTATTCACATAACTAATTCACTGCAGGGATACATAAGGAAGAGAAATCCCAGAAGTGAGGAACAAAACGTGTGTGTTGGCAATGGATCAAGGGTAGCAGTGAAGGCAATTGGATCTGTTAGGCTAGAAGTAGGATCTGGAAATTTTCTTATCTTAGACAATGTCTATTTTGTACCTTCTATGAGAAGGAACTTGATTAGTGTCTCCCTTTTGGTTAAAAACGGTTGTAGTTTTCTTATTGACAGTAATGGAATAAAAATTTCGAAGAATTTTCTTCCTATTGCTTCTGGTGCCATTGTAAATGATTATTTACAGTTACATTGTTCAGTTCCTAAGGAGATTTTATCTATTGAAAACAGTGTAGATGGCAATTCCATTATTGGTCTTAAAAGACACAATTCTAATGAAAACTCAGCAGCCCTTTGGCATAGGAGATTAGGACACATATCAAAAGAAAGACTACAGATCCTAGTTAAGCAAAACATTCTGCCTGAGCTAAACTTTCATGATTTAGGGGACTGTGTAGAATGCATTAAAGGAAAAATGACTAATTCTAGAAAGAAAAATGCCACAAGAAGCCTAGGACTCTTAGAACTCATCCATACTGACATTTGTGGACCTTTTAAACATCAAACCATTTGTGGAAACTCCTACTTTATAACTTTCATTGATGACTTTTCTAGGTTCTGTCACATTTTTCTAATTTCAGAAAAATCCCAAGCTGTCGAAACCTTTAAGATCTTTCATGCAGAAGTAGAAAAACAATTGGGGAAACAAATTAAGGTGGTCAGGTCTGATAGAGGGGGAGAGTTTTACGGGAAATATACGGAGGCTGGACAAAGCAAAGGCCCTTTTGCTTTGTATCTTGAAAAGCATGGTATTAAGGCTCAATATACCACGCCAGGGACACCGGAGCAAAATGGTGTCGCAGAAAGGAAGAACAGGACTTTATTGAACATGGTCAGAAGTATGATGTGTACTTCTGGACTACCTAGGTATCTGTGGGGTGAGGCTCTCAAAACAGCCAACTATCTCTGCAATAGGGCACCTAGCAAAGCTGTGTCTAAGACGCCTTTTGAGCTTTGGAATGGCAGAAAGCCAAGCTTACACCATGTTCATGTTTGGGGTTGTAAGGCTGAGGCTAAAGTTTATAACCCTCACATTCAGAAATTAGACCCCAAAACCGTTAGTGCATTCTTCATAGGGTATCCAGAAAAGTCCAAGGGCTACAAGTTCTATTCCCCTCACCATAATACCAGAATCATCGAGACAAATAAAGCAAAGTTTCTAGATGAAGTGTTTTATAATAGAGAACCTGAAGACTTACAGTTTGAGTTTGAAGAAATCCCTGAAACCGAAACACTAGCTCAGGTTTTACCTCTTGCTCCTGCACCACCCATCTTTGTACCTCAGCAGCTAATTTTAGAACCCGCAGAGGCTGTCCAAGAAGCACCAGAAAATCTACAACCTCAGGATAATGTTGTGATGCCTCAAAACGAAAACATTGAAGTATCTCAACCAGTAAGAAGATCAAACAGAGTTAGAAAACCCACCATTGACCCAACTGAGTATGAAGTATATCTTCAAGAACAAGACTTTGATTTTGGGGAAGACAATGATCCCATTAGTTATAAACAAGCCACTGAGAGTGAATTTTCTAAGCAATGGAGTGAGGCTATGGAAGCTGAATTACAAAGTATGTATGACAATAGAGTTTGGGAGTTAGTTGAACCTATAGCAAATCAAAAACCTGTAGGTTGTAAGTGGATTTACAAAACCAAAAGACATGCTGATGGCAGTATAGAGAGGTATAAAGCGAGGTTAGTAGCTAAGGGTTTTACACAACAAGAAGGCATTGATTTTAGTGAAACTTTTTCTCCAGTTTCGACAAAAGATTCCTTTAGGATGATTATGGCTGTAGTAGCGCACTTTAATCTAGAGTTACACCAAATGGATGTGAAGACTGCATTCTTAAATGGGGAACTTGAAGAAAATATCTACATGAAACAGCCCGAGGGATTCATTAAACCAGGAAGAGAACACATGGTCTGTAAACTGAAGAAATCTATTTATGGTCTAAAACAGGCATCTAGACAGTGGTATAAGAAATTCGATTCAGTTGTCACTACTTTTGGTTTCACTGAGAATATAGTTGATGAGTGTGTTTACTTAAAGACTGTAGGTAAACACTTTATTTTCTTGATTCTGTATGTAGATGATATACTACTTGCCAGCAGTGATGTGAACTTGTTGAAATCAACTAAGAACTTTCTATCTAAGAACTTTGATATGAAAGATCTTGGTGAAGCTTCGTTTGTGCTGGGAATTGAAATTAAAAGAGATAGGAAAAGAGGGTTACTGGGATTGTGTCAGCATAATTATATTTCTAGAGTTTTGAGCAGATTTGATATGCAGAAGTGTGCGCCAGGAGATGCACCTATCTCAAAAGGAGATAAATTGAACAAAGGTCAATGTCCTAGGAATGACTTGGAAAGGGAAGATATGAAGGGCAGACCTTATGCTAGACTAATTGGTAGCTTGATGTATGCGCAAGTGTGCACTAGGCCTGATTTAGCATATGCAGTGGGTATATTATCGAGATTTCAGTCAAACCCTGGGCATGAGCATTGGATTGCAGCAAAGAAGGTGCTTAGATATTTACAGAAAACTAAAGACTATATGCTGGTGTACAAGAAAGTTGAGAAGCTAGAAGTAATTGGATACACTGATGCAGATTTTGCAGGAAGGTATCCAGATTCAACCAAGTCTACTTCTGGATATATTTTTATGATGGCAGGAGGTGCTATAGCTTGGAGGAGCATTAAGCAAACATTGACAGCCACTTCAACCATGCAGGCAGAATTTATAGCGATATATGATGGTGTGTGTCAAGGGTTATGGCTTAGAAATTTTCTAATTCAGACTAGGTTGTTGGATTCCATCAATACCAGACCTTTGAGAGTTTATAGTGATAATTCTGCAGCTGTTTGCTTCACTAAGAATAATAAGAGGTCTAATAACTCTAAGCACATAGACCTGAAATATTATAGTGTGAGAGAAAGAGTGAAGCATCGGGAAATTGAAATAGCTCAGGTTAATACACACTTACAGTTAGCTGATCCATTCACTAAGGCATTATCTGTAGCAGCTTTTCAGAAACATGTAGCTGATATGGGAGTCCTTCCTACCTTAGATGCCTAGGATCAGTGGGAGCATTATTTTTGTTAAAAGTTTTATCTTCAGTGTTGTTTAATTTCAGTTCTTGTTTTTCTGAAATTTGAAGTTTTGTAATGACTTTGTCTTCATTATTCAGTGATAAATCCATGGTATCATTCAGAAGTTTTTATTTTGCTGCAGCATTTGGTGATTGTGAATATTTCTGTATTTTGTTTTGGCAAATAGCTATTTGATTTATGTTGGATAGATTGAGTTGATTAAGATCAACATTTCAGTTTTGTAAAGTTCAGACACATTCAGTAATAATCCATTCCAGTTTTGGTTGTGTCTCTGATTTTGATAGTCAAAATCCTTCAGTTTGGACCATTTACATATGCACTGCAGATGATGACAGATACATACTGCATATGTATGTTTTATCTTTGGTTGTATCAATTGAACTTATGTGGGTTATGGTTCTGGTTTTGTAGTTTTGGAGTGGTGTGCTTTTGAAAGCATTATTTTTCCTTAGCTCTGCCAGATTCCATAACTTGACCAAGTTTGTGATTAAGTTTGAGAATTTTATGCAATTTCATGTGCACACTTCAGTGGTTATTACATTGTTCTAATTGTGTACAATTGAGTGAGTAATGTAGTCCAAGTGGGAGAATGTAAGAGTTGGACTTACATTAATCACATTATGAATTTAACAATTGTATATGATTACTGTTGAATGAAATAACCGGGATTGCATAGATGATTCTATCCCTGGAACAATAAGGAATTTGTATCTGAAATCCATATTGTATTGGGAAACTTAATGTGCTTGTAATCAAGTAATGTATATTGGTACAGGATTTATATATAGAGGACCTAATTGATTTAGGAAATCTGTTATGGGAAGTTCCTGATATCATCCTCTATATATAGGTTCAGGTCCCTGCACTCTCTACACGCAAGTCTTTAGATCTCAGCCCCATATACAGAGAACTTGAAACTAGAGCAGTTGCAGAAGACCGAACCTGTTCGTCATGGCATTCAACTCATTCTCAGCTTCAGGTATGTCTTCTGTCTTTCATACTTGTTCTGGCATGCCTTAAGCTAATGTGTTTATATATATGTGATTGTTTCTAGTTAAGTAATCCTCAAGTTTAAGATTACATATAGGTAGCAGATGTTTCAAAACACGTCGATCAATCAAAATTGTTGAATACTTGAATGCTTTCACATTTGAAGGCTCTCTACTACTCTAGGACAGAAATTTCATTGCGGCTTTGAACAAACTTTAACAAGATTTAGAACATCCATGCACTGAACCAAAGCATCTCCATCTATAGGTGTAGTCAGCCATGAAAGGCTTCATATCACCAATATTGATGCGTTGTGCTTCCAGTGTCAGCCTAATATATATGTCTCCCACATTTTGTTCATCTGCATCTGCTAACACAATCTAGCCCTGCTTTGAGAGGTCATGTGAAAGGAGATGGCGGCATCATGACCCAGAATGCTACCTGAAATATAAAGATAAAGATGTTAAAACCAACAACAAACAGTAAAAATTATCAGGATCATTAAAATATATGCATAAAGAATTAGCCATTACCGACGGATGCACTCTTTTATATAGTGTTTGAGGGGAGAGTCCTCCTCTAATAATTAAGAGGACTCATACTCATGTATAATCTTAATTTCCTCAAATATCTCATACTATCAATCTTATAAATTCTTAATATATAGGAATTTATCTAATGAAGGGCTTAAAACACTAGTAGTAGCTACTAATTTGGTAACGGCATTTGCAGTTCATTCTCACACTTTCCTTTTAAATAAACAGTTCATAGTTCTCTCATTTACTCACAAGTCATGCATGTTGAGGTTGAGGGTATGCAAGGCAATTACACTTCTTATTATGAGAAGTTTCATGTATAGCTTGTGTTAGGTTTTTATCAAGAATGGAACTCGATCTGCATGTCAAGGCAAAGATGTCTATACATGAAAAGTCTTCTCACAACCCTACTGGAACGACTTTTCAACTGCCTATGGTGGCTGTCATTTATTCCTAAAATCTTGTGAGCCCCATCGTCCTTGTGTTACGTTTTTATCAAGAATGGAAATGAATCTTTGGCCACTAGGCTGTTTCTTAGGTATGATCTATCTAAAAATGTGATTTATCTATGGAAATTATTCTATGCACCGACGATGTAAGTGACCCAACCCTTATAAAATAATCTCAACCCTTGATATTTATTATCAACTTTATTTTTAATAAACAAAAAGTGTATTTAATGCAATCTAACCATTTATTTGTGTTGGTGCTCTGAATACTCCCTCGATTTATCTAACATCACTCGTACAGAGATCAAGTAAATGAGTATAAAATGAGAAATATTAATTGTTACTAATTAATTTTACCGTTCTCAATGGGTATGGTTTCTGTGGCATGTTAAACCAATAGAACACTGAGCTGAAGCAATTAGCAACCCTACCATTTCCTTCTTTTTCCCTAGCCTGTAACCCCATAGTGCTCAACAACATCAAAGTGTTAAGATTTTTTTTAATTGCTTTCTTTAGCTCTAATCCTGTCAATTTCTGGCTGACACGCTCACTCAATTTAAGGTTTATAATGCCCACTAGGATTATCTGGGAAAAGAAAAGAAAAGAAAAGGAACCAAAAGCCAACTAAAGGCTGTTTGTCCTGCACTTGATGAGATTTCATCTCAAGTTGAATATATTAAGAACACAAAATGATTCTTGGATCAACAAATGAAATACATGTACTCTTAATGATATATAATTTTTCAAAAGCAGAAAAGGAGTAAAAGAGTGTATGATATTATATGGTATTACACTGTGAAACAATTAAGAGTTAGATATGTCTTTTAGCTACTCTTATGGGGCAGACAGGTGGGTTTTCAAAACTCGTGATTCGATGATTGGCTGGGACATAATGATGATTATCTTTGCCTAATCTAAGGTTACTTTGAAGTTAATAAATATTCATCATGGAATGATGCCGGCTCTTTGAATTCATGGCTTCTTGCACTAAATTAGCTATTAGTACATATGATGGAGCTGATCTCATCAATGATATATAGATTGTGCAGTAACTATTCTCTTTATCCAGTAATCAGGCAATGTGATCTTCCCTTTAGACAGTTTTAACCTGATCGAAGTCATTTGTAAGTCCTTAAATATGGAATCAGGGGCCACAAAGAAAATGTAGGCTTATTTTCCACTCTTGCTACAGATTTTGAGTTTCTGCAGTACTGATGAAAATTTGAAAGTGATGACATGGTTTCTAAAGTAGCTAAAATAATTCAGGAGTATATGTCCAATTAATATAGCTTCTTTGTGTTGTTGCTTTTATGTTTTGATCCTTTATTTTCTGTATAGCTATCCTGAATTCAAAATTTGTTGGTTAGTTGAACTCTACAGCAATATTAGGAATTAGAATTTTGCTGAATGAAACAATTCATCATGAGAAAAAGGAATATGAACTTGTTACTTGTCAAAAAGGGAAAGATATAATATCAAAAACTACTAACAATATACGTATCAGATGATTCAAAACACATCAATCAATCAAAATTGTTGAATACTTGAATGCTTTCTGATTTAAAGGTTCTATACTAGTCTAGGACAGAAATTTTATTGAGGCTTTGAACAAACTTTAACAAAGATTTAAAACATCCATGCACTGAACCAAAGCATCTCCATTTATCAAATTTTTTGAAAGAAGGAAAAGACATACACAGCAATAACTCCAGTTCTATCTTTTTCTCATCCCCCTGCAAAGGTCTGGCCCATCTTTGTCCTCACAAGCTGACAGTGATGTTGACAATGAGTAAAACCCAACTTCACTCGCAGTCTTTCTTGAACGAAATGTTTGCTGAGATTGCTTGCAATGCGCAATGGCCCCCTGAATTGAACTCTCCATTTCTGAATTTGCACTGTTGCATCTCTTCAGAAACTTCGGCTCCTGAGTCCCATTTGAAAGGTTTGAACATGAAGATGAAGAAGAAGCTGATGATGACGAGGAGGAGGAGGATGGTGAAGTAGAGTCCTTTGTAGAATGCCGCTTGATAGCTAATGAAAATGACCTTCTGTGAAGACCAGCACCATTCTCAGTGATCTTGTCTTTGTTGAAGCTCCTCATGCCAGAAGCAGACATTATATATTTATCCTTCTGAATTTGTCCAAAGGGGTTTTTCCTCCCCGCCTTCGTGTACTTGCTCAAGTCCTCGGATTTCATAACCATTCCTTCATCTGCATTCTTAGCAGCTGCTAGAGCACTGGACTCATTGGAGCAACCAGTTTTGCTAAACAAGGACTTGAGATAAGCCCTTGAAGCCTTGAGCTTAGACCCAAGTGAGGAGTACTGCTTCAACTTTTTGGTCCAAGATTTTTTCGAGTTTTCATTGACGTATCCAAATCCACTCCCATCAGTTGCATACTCGAAATTATACTCATCCCGGTTCAGCTCTCTGCTAACTTGACAAGACTCCGAAGGTGAGATGTTGCAGGACTCAAATGGGGTACTCATTGTTGTTGGAGTTGTGGCTGTAGTGGCTAATGGGGTGCTATAGAACTCTTCAAATCTATCTTTTGGGTTATGATCAAAGCATGAAGTGGAGTTTTGGAGTAGTTTTTTGACCATTTGTAAACGCGGTGGGAGGTGAAGAGGAAGGAGCTTTCCTTTGTAGAAAAGCTCATCAGCTGGTGAAGTAGTTGAAGGCTCTATTTCTAGTGAGCTTGATGACATTTGAAACTCAAACTCTCTGGGACGTGGAGGAGAGCTCATAGAGTGGGAGAAGAAGGCTGAGTATGAACCGACTTCCATGTCTATGTAGTCATCTTCTGAAGGATCATAAGATAAGTGGTCAACAGCCATCACTACTTTCTCTATGGTGTTAAGACAAAGAATCTATTGTTTGAAACCTGAAGAGAAGTAGTTCAAATGAAGCTGAGCTTTGTGAGGGTTTTGAAGGGGTTATGCAACCTTTAAAAAGGGTCCAAAGTAATAACTCTGTTTATTCCAATTTCCAAATATACAATTCCAAACATTATGTGGAGTGTGGACCTCAATCTGTTGGCCAATTTGTTTAATTCTTTTTCCTTGAAGAAAAATGTTTCTTGTGGCTCATTTCTTTAGTTATATGTGGAAGACAAAGAATTGACTGGGAGGAGAAAAACTTCAATGGTTAAGCAACCTTGATCACAAGCATTGCAGTCAGCATCGATCACTAGGACTTTAATTTATTGGGGACCAAACAACTGAAAGCTAAAAAGTATATATAGGTAGAATTAATAAGCACCATGATGTAAGAATGAGTTCCTTTTGTTGCTTTAAGCTCTTGATCATCAATTTGTCTTTGTTCACTTAAAATTGTTTGGATTTACTTGAAAAGATCGTAATATCTGAGACTGTAGTATATAGAAGCATAAGAATAAAAAAGTACAGTAGCCTAACTAATATAACTTATCCTATTAGCTAGTGAGTGAAATACTCATCAGTTAGGCGAACGTACAAGAAAATATGTATACGTTTGTGTAGGTACTCCTCAAACTCAGATAACCTTTTGGCCAAATTCAACTGGGAACCGACTCACATCTTAAAACCTGGCTTTTTTGCACTCTTCCAATATAAAACTATCTCTCTCTCTCTCTCTCTCTCTCTCTCTAAACTTGAAAAGCTCTTGTAATCAATAGAGGAGTAGTGAACTACTTAGAGCTAAAGAGACACTTTATCTCTCACTCCGTAACTAATAAGAAAGCAAAACCTGAAAAAGCATTCTAATCAATAGAGTATTGCTTAGAAGTTAATTAGAACTAAATAATCACTTTATGCTACTTCACCTGATGATCTGCTACTTTTACTGAATTCCTGGGTTTGTTTTTTACTTTCATTTTCAATGATCATGATAAAGAAATTAAACAAAACGAGCCCAACTTTCTAACAATTTTTATCAGTACGTGCACACAGATCTTTGATGCTTTTAGATCTTCGATCATGAACTTGGTTTTCTTTATTCTATTAGAAACAAAATGAGAGATAAGTATATATATAAGATTTTTATAGAGGAAGAGAGTGAGACGTGTGAAGCTCATGAAAAGCCAAACAGAATCCGACATTTGGTGGTGGGAAATAGAAATTCCGGATGCAATGCCATGCGAAGCTCGAGACTTTCATTTGTCTTCTCCTTTTAACCTACTTCCCCATCTTTACGTTCAATCTTTTTCTATCTGTTTCTGTTTTCAATTCTAACCACTAAACAAAGCCATGGGGATTCCCTCCTTTTCCAAAGTCCAAATGGCTGGTTATGTCTTGCTTTTCTCTTAGAAGCTAGTCATTTAGAAACAATGGATATATATTTTGATATCACAGATGCATTGTTGGTAATGTCACAAGTATCTTCATTTTCATTTTCATTTTCGGTATATAACAAGAGAAGAAACGAGTGTAGAAGCATACAGAATAGTGTTTTTCTGGTTTGAAACCATGAATGAGTTTAATGTCACCGTATCCAACGAATTATAAGGACGATGCTATTCACACTCTCAGTTTGTTATTTTGTGATGCTTCTTTTGTAAATGGTCTAAACTAACAAAATATGAAATTTGGGGTTCATGGTGACAAAGTAAGAGCGTGAATAGCAATTTCCTATCAAAAATTGGTTAGAGACGAATAGTATTGAACCCATAAATTGTTGGGAAAGAAATATGAAGAAATTCATTGTTGGGTCTTTTTTAAGACAAACAGCATTGGTAGGATGCCCTAGTGTTCTCTTTAGTAGGCATCAAGAAAGTGTTTCTTCTTTACCTTGGACCCCCCTGCCTCAACTCAATCTTCAACTCTTGCATCACCAAATTTGGGTCACTGGCCAACATATTGCATTAACAATATGCAGGGACAAATTATACTACGAAGTGTATGAAGCAAAGAAAAGCCACAAATTCTACATAAACTACCCTCAACCCTAAATTGAGGATGTATCTAATTGGTTCCAGGTCTGACAAAGTAGAGCCTCTCCGAGTGTTCGGGCACCCTCCTACCAGCATCAAGTAGGGTTGAAGATTGCCAGAAAGCTAAACAGCTCTGAGCATCATCTTTTAGAAATCATTTTAGAAACGGACTTTAGAGGGATTTTGGGTGGAAGAAAAACCCAGTCCACTAGCTTCTGTACCCTGTTGCTGAAATCATAGGAGGACCTGCATAATGATGTTGCCATTGAAAGATGAAACAAAAATTTTACTTCTATATCCGGAAACCTTTTCAAAGCTATATTAACAAAAAATCCTAACGCACCCACATTCTCATCTGGGCTCCTCCATTTCTTGGTGTGTGGAAGCATGAGGCCCGCTTAAAGTTAAACATCAGATGGGGATGCCCACTTCAGAGAAAAGAAAGCAATTGACACCACATTCTGAGTTGTAAGTTTTGTGAAAGAGATGGCAGAGAAGCTAAAATATCGTCATCCAACACCAACACCAACACCAACACCAACACCAACACCTTCCATTCCACTCGTTTTGTCAAATATTTGACATTACAACATTACGGGTTTGAGAATTCAAAGAAGAATTAACAAATCAGTAGAGGTTGATACAAAGAAGTTACAAGGAAAAGTATGTAACGCCTTTGGGTACAGATTAGATCATACTTTATACAGAGGATATCTTTTTGAAACTTAAATAGACAGCCACCTATCCGGCATAATTATAGGTCTATTTGGTAGTTGATGAATCACCAGATCTTAGTTCCCTCTCAAGCTCGTCAAATTCCCACTCACCCACCTCCTCTGTTGAGTAGTCTTGACCAACCTTGCCAAACTCTGATTCGAGCTTTGCTAGGTCATCTTCAGGGTCGAGCACTTGCTCTACCTTGACTGCACCTGACTCCGAATGCTTCACTGTCTCAGCTTTCTGTGCAACTGAGCCCTCTGCTGAGAGATCAGATGGAGCACTCTGCAGCTTGTCATCAGACGGAGTTCCAGCTTGGGGAATTGGAGTCTCTATTTCTAGAATTGGTCTCTCAACAGCTTCAAATTGTGCTCTTAGTTTTTCAATATCATTGAACAGCTCCTTAACCCTTGGGTCTTCTTTCCTAGAATACGCAAGCAAAGTCATATTTAGGGGTACTGTGAATCGCATCAAAAACGAAAAAGAAAAAGAAGAGAACTAAATACACCACCAGGAATTCATACCTGGAAGTTCTAGCCTGTTCTGAATAAAAGTGCGCTTTCATATTATCAACTACACTGAAGGTGGTAATAATCTGAAACAAGATAACAAAAATCAATGTATGCATGTCAATAACAACAAAAGTTCCCCAATAGGAATTGGGTGCCTCACAATACCAAAGTCTGAAGCATTCCTGCTTGAGTAGTTTTTACAGACTACATGCAAAAAAAACAGTTTGGATCATTACCCAAAATTGACATGAAAAATTAACTTTCACAGGGAACCATCCTAGATTCCTAACTCATGATACTAAAATAGCAAACTTGTAATTTCTTTTTCTTTTATCTTTTTCAATCTGCATGCTTTAGATTAAAAAAGTCACCCTATTGAATCACTAAAGGAACCCAAAAAGTCCTTATCTGGAGATCTGTATGTTTTTACCTTGGTTTCATGATCCAAATATTCCTCCTCAAGACTTCTTAATGGATTTAATGCTTTAGAATCCTCATTCTCTGCATTAGATACCACCCCTGACCTGTTTTGTCAGGTCAAAATACATTAAGAACAGAGAAAACAGAACGAAGGCACAATTATCATAGTGCCAAAGAAAAAATGATAAAAAAAACATTACTTCTTGCTCAAATTCTTAAGATTCTCCACAAATTTCCCTATACGGCTGATAGAAGGCCCCAACTCTTTCTGCATTAGAACATGAGATGTTTACTTAAGGAACAGGAGAGATAAAGAGAGAAAGATGAGGAAAGGCAGAGCACCAATACCTTGTAGGCAGAGAGAAGATCAATGGCGAAGTTCACAAAATAGTGCTCTTGTTTCTCCAATTCATCACTTGAAATGCAAAAAAGTAATAACTATTTAAAGCACAGTATATACAGCACGAGAAAGAACATAAACCAAATTTAACTACAACTTTCGGTCTAAATGAACAAAGTGACAACAAATGGAACAATGAGCATTTAGCAATTGAACAGAGTTGAAGAACATACTTGACCTGCTTCTCCTTGGTCTCTGCATATGAGCACTTGAGTACCCAAGTATCTTCCAAAAAATTAATCCATGTACGTAGAACATCTGCCTCGACCTTGCATGAAGCAATGGATTTTGATAGTTCATCTTCCTGTCAAAAATTTTGACCAGAAAAAATAAGATAAAATGACTACAAATGATGAGCCACTGTGGGTTAGGGGGTTAAGATCCAGAATATTATCAAAACCTTTGTTTCCAAGTGAGCCACAATCTTGGTATTAGCTTCCTCAAATTGGTCCCTCTCTTCCCTGGTATTGCGAAGGCGAGAATTAGCTGCAGCCAAGGAGATATTGACCTGTATCAAAAGAATAATCATAACCAAATTGGTCCCTCTCTTTCAGATATTCACAATCAGGGAAGAAAACCTAATTTAATATATACGAATTTGGAGAAGGAAAAGATCACATCAAAAATACCATTTGTTCAGAAAATAATACAAACCCTGAAATGTAATGAAAAGAGAATCCAAGATCACAAATTTATCGGAAACTATAAGCTCAGCATTATTTTGAAAATATGAAACACTTATTTCCTATTTTTCATGAATTTTCTAGTTTTCCATTTGGAAAATCGTAGAGAAAAATTGGGACAAGATTTTTGAGTCCTGTCAGTTTGAGAAGCACTTAAAAATCATTATTTGAGGATGGGATGATTTTTGTAAGAAAATCAGAAAATGCGATTTCGGCCAAAAATTGTGTGTCCCACAGTTTTGATGAGAAATCATGGTCTTGGACAATTTTTTTTTTTTTTTTTCAATCTAGAAAGAGTTCCGGAGTCAATTCCCACGCAGCTGGGACATCTTTCTAAGGTGAAACCGCATGGTTGGACCTTCATGGGCTACTCTTGCTTAGCCTTGCTTGCATGGGCACCATTAGCCTTAAGTCCTTAACTAACTGATGGTGTCAAGGCTTGTAACTAATAGATGTACTTTAAAAGCATGGAAACCAAACCAGGAACTATTTTTTTGAAAGTTCTTTTAATAAAATCAAACAACATCCTTCAACCAGACTCTCAGATAAAGTCATCTATTGCCTGGATCAAGGAATCAATGTCTGTGATCCTCGAACTTGATCAAGATGCTTATATGATTCTCATCGGAAGCATATATGATTCTGCCTCACATGAGGAAATGTATTTATGTATATGAGAATTGTATAACAACATTTATTTTTTTCGTCTGATGCATATATGATTCTCATATACATATCTTTTTAAACTGCTTAAATCAATAGAACCAGAATATAGGAACAAACAAGAAAACCAGGGGGCAAATAAGAATATGTTCGTCAGAGGAAACCAGAGTATAGGAATAGGGCAAATTACAACTAAACAAAAAATCTAAGTAGGTACGCATTTAGGAAATCATAGAGAAAAAACCAGAGAAAACCTTTTTCAATTGAGCCTCAAGGTCATCCCTTTGTCTTTCAAGCTCTGCAACCTCAGCTTCTATTTCCTGAAAATAGCCGTCAAGATAAAATCTAAAATTTCCCTCCCAAACTTATGAACCGAAGAAATAAGCCCCTAAACTTCTGATGTAAAAAACAATATTAAAGTATGCACATATTCAATGGACAAAATTCGGCCGGTTATTAAATGCAAAAGACCAAAAGCTGAAAAGAGGGGAATACAATGTCTGCCCCTGTGACCTTGAAAAAAAAGTATGTGAAACACCACATAATTGAAGTGTTTTGACATGTTTCCGTGATAAAGAGAGAATGATAGCACCTAAGAATTTCTTTGAAATAGGTGGCATTCAAGTACAAACTACATGTCATCCCATGTTTATATGTAAGTAATGTTGAAGCACATTACCTTCTCTCTTTCACCCACTTCACTAGCTTTAGACGCACGAACTTTTAGAGCTTCCTCCTTTTGGATTCTGTCATATACATGTTACAATGAATTTAGTTTTTTTTTTTTTGGTCTAAACCATACATTCTGAAAACACTTGTAACTAAGTGAAGACTACATGAGAATACTCAATTAATGGTATAATTCCAAAGGGCGACAAGGATTTCACAACTTCATTTAAGGTCCCTTTACAGGCAATATAGGGTAAAGGTTGTAGAGAAACCCTACTAAAACAGCTATAATTCTTAGAAGTGTCTAACTTAGGTGAGGCAAAGTTATAACAGATAAATTATACAGTTTTCCTGCACCTGGTGACTAAAGAATTTGTGGTCTCACCGTTGGAACTAAATCTGACAATGGATATAGATAGAAGTGAAAAAAGTGAAGCCCATGACTTGTTTGGTTTGTTCTCCACTGCTAGATTTAGATCCCAAGGTGAGTGACTGATGGTCTACGGTCATTTAGGCTGTTATGTTTCAATACTAAATCTACAGGTGATTGTAAATTAGTATAATCTTTTGTCTAAAGATTCTAATAACTCTGTTTAGATTGACATGCAATGATGCCAATGCCACCAAGAAGTATATCCATGAATAGATCTGATACATCAGAACTCAACATGAGTATAAAAGGTTCCTAAAATTGTGTTGTTCTACCTGTTATCTGAAATACGATTTTCCGCTTTTGCAGAGGAGCTAGCAAGAGATTCTGATAAAACCTTCAATTTGTCAACCTGCTTATACAACCAAAATAGTGTTGGTTATAAGAGTTTTTTGTAACATCGTGCATGAGTAAGAAATCAAAACATCAAGTTGCACATAAACTGGAAAACATAAAAATGAGATTGAAGTACAAATATTCATCATCTCATAAGGCAGAGATCAGTAGCAATTAGATGGCAGATGCAAAAAAAGAAAAGGATTAGCTCTAACATATCAATACTAACTTTCCAATCAAACTATGTTCGCAAACTGTTAAAACTTATGCATGCATCACAGAAACATTGATTTCTTGACCCAGGCACTAGATAAACCTTTTACCCATTTTGAATCAACAGATGTAGTCCTTCTACTACACATATATAGATGCATCTCCATAACGGAGGAGTTGTAGCATCTAGCAATATCCTTTGTTTAACAGACACTTTGTCCGTATTTACAGCCAACAGGTTGACGGCCACAAGTACCACATGGCAATGCTAAAATCTCAAACGTAAACATAAAATTCACCAAAGATAATATTCAAACAAATTTTGAGACTATGGTTTCAGATATGTACTAATTGGAGATAAAGAAGACAGAGCAAGACGTACTTTTTGAGCATGGATCTCTGAAGAATCTCCACTGTTCAAGAGTTGCTTCTTCAGTAAAAGCCCTTCTAATCTGGAACAAGCTCGAATTTGTGCAAGTGCTTTTTTTAATGCCTATGAGAAACGCAAGGCAATTAGATTACATATCATATACCTTTCGTGCTTCAGGAAACAGTATCCAATGTAAAATTTTTATCATTCCATTAAATTCAGCCTTAAGAAGGATCAAATGCAGCACTTGCATCTGTACATGTATACCTTTTCAATGGCACAGTTCATTACACCATGGGCATGATGTTTTACAATTTTCACTAAGTTGCCCGTTAAAAGACAGTCCATGGAAATCTTTAAATGGATTCATTTACTGTATGCGTGCTAACCTTGTGCATTATATATTAGGGATTCAATTGGGCTCTTTTTACATGGAAACCATTGGTGGATGTACACAACAATTACTATTAAAATGAGAAGCCAGCAGGTTCAATTGCTTATGACCATAGCAGTAATCTAAATCGGGTCAAACAAATAATAAAAATAGCATCATAAATCTGTGAATCTTCTTCTTCAATTTCAATGTCTTTGCACTTAAGTCCATCATACAAAACCAACGAGGCAGTGAGGCACAGTTAATGACAGCACACCTTACCTGTACTGTTTCCAATTTTGTTTCTTCCGATACTTTGTCATGACCTTCAGTTGAAGGAGATGTCAGCAGTGGTGTCCTTCCATCAAGCTTCTTCTTTAACCTAGAGGCCTCATCATCTATTCTGTAAAAAGGACATATATTTAACTATGGAGGTAAGAAACATGTTTATCAGCCCAACCTCACTGCAGATGAGTGAGGTTATTCTTTCCTACCAGCCTGAATATAAAAAGCTTCTGAAAATAAATCTTCCGAAAGTTTACACATAAATCAGAACAATCGAAATTCAATCTAGAACATAAATTCACTGCTTATTCTAGTCAAACATGGTAGATTAACATGTGGAAGATCAAAGTTTCTCATGATCGTTTATCAACTGAATGAACCGACTTATTGACTTTCATTCTTTGGGATAAATGGGTGTGATTTTGCGTAGACGTGAAAAGTTACTCTTGAAATTGCTATATTAAGACACTGAGCATAACCTACGACGGGGTAGATTGAGAAGGAATATATTAGCTTGATAACACCAACATAAATCAGAAACAATATATATATATATATATATATATAGAGAGAGAGAGAGAGAGAGAGAGAGAGAGAGAGAGAAGATCCATTTTTCACACACCTTCCAAGATCAGCATTTATCTTCAATCCTGTAATTGCACTTTGTGCAAATTGAAGCAATTCCTCTCGCTTTACCTGTATACAAAAGAATATGATGAGCTAACATGCTTCACTTAAGAAATAGAAGGAACAAGTCTTGCATGAATTGAATGGAGTAATCAATACTCTCATTTAAGTAATGGAGCTAAGAAAATTGATGTTTAGTGAAAAGGATTTGCATTATGATTTCATGACCCTTGCTAAACTAGTAGAGACAAAAGGGACAGCTTTATTTACATGATAAATCCCACATTAAAAGAATGAGAACAAAATTGTTCAAACTTCACGAAAAATATAAATCAGGTTTCCCAGAACTCTCCAAATTTGTTGATGTGATGTAAATTGTACTCATAGTTTTATGTATTTACCAATACTTCATCGTTGTAGCTCGAAAAAGCCGTTGCCAAGTCCTGTATGCTGCTCACAATTGCATTGTGAACTTCTTTCCCTCCGGCAAGACAGAGCCTGTAGATTTCATATAAAACAAAAATTAGAAAGAGAAAAAAGAAAGAAGAAACAAAGTCCTATTCATGCTAACGCCAACACAATTGATTAGTGTTTGTTTTCACCTAAACATCTCTGAGAGTAAGGCAACCTCTTCATCATTTGGTGCTTCAAGAATCTGAGTCATAGAAAAGAGTTAACCTGCGGTTAACTTCCATAATCAGCAATTTAAAATCATGCCAGATTTAGGGTTATTAGGTAAGTATGTATGATAAAACAATTAGATTTTTAATAATCCTATTCCTTCTTTAATTAAGCGAGCACCAAGTGTTTCATAACCCAATTGCATATGAGGCAATGCAAAGAAACCATCTCAAACTTAGATTACTTCCCATCCTGCTCCGTTGAGTTCTGCCATTCACTTAATACGCAAGAATTCACTCCATGTAGATCATTAGGTAATGCATCTTAACAACATTTGTAGGCCAAGAATCATTTCTCAAACACACTTACGATGATAAGGCCCTACGGAATCATAAGTTATCTCCCCGCCCCCAACACGACGCGAAGCTACAATCTTACAATAGTTCAAAAGCTTTCTATACAAAAATCACCCCCATTTCCTTCTCAGCAATGCCATATTTACTTTCAAGCACACTTGCAGAACTCATTATTGAAACACATACCATAGACAATGTAATGCCCTCCAGAGCCTGACTCAGAAGAAAAACGTCACGGAAATTCATGGGCTCACCACCAGCATCAGAGTCATAATACAAAACCTATTGACAACAACAACATGATATTCCATTAGCTCAGCTGTAAACCAGAGCCAAACACAAGAACAGGACCAGCACTAACCGTCGATATCTTCCTCCGAATATCACTAACATCCTCCGAAGCACCACCGCCGCTACTCTGCTCCGCCGCCTTTTCCTTCTCTTCCGCCTGAGACAGCTTCAGTCTCTCCACCTCTTTGAGCAGAATCACCCACCTCCTCAGTATCTCAGCCCTTTCAGGTCCTCTACACGACACAGCTGCTTCCTCCAATCTCTGTACACTCTTCTTAACGCTCCGGAAGCTCCGATTCCCCTGTGAATCATCAATGTCTGAGCACTGAGCACAAAATCAAAACCAAGTGAATATGAATTTCAATTCGGAGTTTGTTAAGATTTACCAGTCGATCCTGAAACCGCTTGGCGCCTTCAGCGACGGCGTGGCCGGCCTGCTGGACGACGGAATCGGCGTAGTTCCTGACGGTGCGGGTGAGGTTGTTGCTGTTCCCAACCTCCACGGCTTTGTTCACCGCTGATCTCAGCCACGACATTTTGCTCGGAGCCGAATAGTCACGAAATTTTAGGCCAGAAATTAGGTTTGATTTGAGAGAGAGAGAGAGAGAGAGGTTTGGGGTTTAGGGGAAATGGGGGAAGGGTTCGTGGTGGATTGAGAGAGCCATTGTCAGTTTGGGCAGAAGAAAAGAGGGTGAGGGAGGCAAGTCAGCGTTTTTATTTCGCTCCCACGTTTCTTTTCGAGTAAAGCGGTGTCGTTTTGGTTCTCTTGCTACTCCGACAAAACTACCAGTCTGCCACTTCCACGTAGCTTAAAATGTTTGCTTCTTTCTTTGTTTTAGTTCATTTCCAAACCTTGGTCTTAAAACTGTGTGATACCATCTCCTAATTCTTTTAGGATGTCGATCGGATATAAGATATATAGCCTATAACTATGTAGGCAGCAATATTACAGAAAATACTATTCGAATTATTTCAACTTCAAGCATGTCCATGATTAAATTCTATTTCTTAAATTCGAATTATTTCGAATTATTCGATATGTGGCAACAAGAAACAGTTGAAATCGTTAATAATAATGAGAAAACCACTAGCGTTGACTTGATTTCAATCATACTTTAGCTCATCGAGATTACTGTTGAACAAGATGAAAATGCTTCAAGAGGAGCCGAGGATACTACTCATGCTATTTGAGACTAAACTAGCACAAATTTCTGAACAAGCATTTTCTAAGCAAAGCAAAGGCAATAGAAGATAATTCCAAAGGAGCCGATCATGTGCAGTGCTCGTGGGAGCTCCGACTCTTATGAACTGGGCTTGACCTTGATCAGTTAATTTAAAACGAAGCCCAATGCTTGTGAGGGTGGAGAGGCTTTGAGACTAAAATCTTTCGGGCTTAACCCCTAAAGTCCATTCTTTTCATTTTCAATAGAAATTATTCTATGCACCAACGGTGCAAATAACCCAACACTTATAAAACAATCTCAACCCTTGATAATTATTATCAACCTTATTTTAAAAAACAAAAGGTTTATTTAATGCAATCTAACCATCCATTCATGTTGGTGCAAGTGCAAGTCGGTGCTCTGAATCATTCCCCTTCATTTCAATAGGGTATGCATCTATGTTCTGATAGATGCATGTGGGACCACTCCCTATCTCTTTCCACCGAATATGGGTAAAGCTACTCTATACATAAATGACAAACATTTCCCTATATCAACACATGGTTTTCTATTTGCACCTCCAACTTCATTTCATACATTTGTCTTAAATTCTTGTACTACGTTACAAGAATCGCCCCATATTTCACGACATTTTAAATCTCATTTCATCATAATCACACTTTTTTCCACTCAACCAACATAATGAATGTTAGAATTTCTCTTTAGAAGATACAAATCCAAACGACAACAACTATTGCATCGAATGAAAAGGTGAAAATAAGGGAGTGAACTTAGTAAAATTAGAAACACAAAAGAAACAAATTTAAAAAAATATATCTTATTTTCCCTTCCTTTTTGTATTTTTTTTTTCCTTATAAAATAAAATATATACAGTGGTGGTAGTTAGGAGTTAAGGTCCAGTTTCCCTCCATTGATCGACCGGTGAAGCTTCCCTCCACGTTTTAAAGCCTCCGACCTTTCCCTCACTCACGCGCCGAGCACGTGCTTACATCTACCTCTAACCGGACCCTCATGAATGCTTTCTTCAATTCTCAAACGCTGCCAATCCGTCATCGCCATGACACTATGAATACGACAACCTCTACCAGACCCTCACCGGTCCACTCTCCCTCTCTCAATCTCTATATAACCAAACCTTTACAGCTTCCTACACCAAACTCTTCTCCATCCCAAAACAATAACATCAACACCAACACCAACACAAACACAATCAAATGGCTCAATCAGTTACCGGAATTCAGGTCGAAGCGACCACGTTTCCTCCCGCCGTCAAGCCTCCGGGCTCCGCCAACACTCTGTTCCTCGCCGGCGCAGGTACTTAAACTTACAAAAAGTAATGTTCTCTTTTTGTTAGATTTGGTTTTGGCTTTAATCTGTGCGGTTTGCTAATGTGTCCAGGGGCGAGGGGGCTGGAGATACAGGGGAATTTCGTTAAGTTCACGGCGATTGGAGTCTACTTGGAGGATAAGGCCGTGCCGGCGCTCGCCGTTAAGTGGAAGGGTAAGACGGCCGAGGAGTTGACGGAGTCCGTTGAATTCTTCAGGGAGATCGTTACAGGTAAAATGACTTGGCTTCGATTAATGTTGTTGAAAAATGGTTGGACTAAATATAGTACGTCGATCCTTATGATTGTATAATGTACTTCAATCATTGGAATTGTATGCCTAATTTTGTCCTAATCTATTTGCTCGTGTTCTGATTAAGAATCAGTATTTTTATCTTACCAATCGACAATGGTAATGATCTTGATTTTACTAGTGTTTAAGGTATTGAACCTATGAAAGTTCGAAAATTTTGACCTATCCCGATCCATAACCTCCCTCACCAATTGGGTTAATTCGAAGTGCTTGCTAAACTTGTTTGCTTGGTTAGCTTAGCTGATAGAGATAAATTAGTGTGGTAGATTCGATCCAGTTGTGAGATCAGAGTATCAGAATCACAACAGAACAAATAATATAGACATTCAAATGGGCTGCCTTTGTTTTTTGCTGTAACTGTGTTTGTTTTTGTGGGATCGGTGGATATAAACTTGGCTATCATTTTGCAGGTCCATTTGAGAAATTCACACAGGTGACGATGATACTGCCATTGACTGGCCAGCAATACTCGGAGAAGGTTTCAGAGAATTGTGTTGCCATTTGGAAAAAATTTGGAATTTATACTGATGCAGAAGCCAAAGCCATTGAAAAGTTTGTGGAGGTCTTCAAAGATCAGACCTTCCCACCTGGTGCTTCTATTCTCTTCACACAATCACCAAATGGATCATTGACGGTTAGTAAACATAGTATTCACATTCACAGTTGTATTTGACAGCTGAGTTTTTGAGTTTTGACATATTTGTTTCCCTTTCGATACAGATTGGCTTCTCCAAAGATGGTTCCATACCAGCAGTTGGAAATGCGGTGATTGAAAACAAGCTACTTTCAGAGTCAGTTCTCGAGTCAATCATTGGAAAGCAAGGAGTTTCTCCTGAAGCAAGGAAATGTGTGGCTACAAGGCTATCAGAATTGTTGAAAGAGAGTGATGATTGCGTGGCCTGAAATGGGGAAGTAAAGGAAGCAGAAGTTAAGGCATGAAATTGAGAAAGGAGAAGAAAACAAAAAACTTATACTGTATTTGAAGGCCTGCTTTAGTCTGAGAAAGGAGAAGAAAAAAAAAATGAAATAATCTTATTCTGTATTTAAAGGCCTGCTTTAGTCTCTGATCTATTGCCATATATCTTTTCTGCATTATCCATATGAGGAATAATCAAGCATGTTCTGTTTGTCCTGTTCTACAATGATCTTATTCTGTATTTGAAGGCCTGCTTTAGTTTGTGTTCTATTCCCAATTGACCGATGAAAATTAAGGGTGATCTGGTTGGAGATATCAAAGGTGGTTGAATTTTCTTCTATTTATGCAAGTTAAGTAACTGCATCTTTCAGTCTTTTCTCTTTCGAGTTTAATCTGTTCAAACTCAGGATGGTTTTAATTCTGTGTACCAGTGCTGCTCTTAGCCCTTCATTTGTTCTGCGCTTCTTCCCAGAGCAACCTGCCATTTACATTTGTACTTTTGTTTTTTCTGCGCTTCTTTTGCTATCATCCACATTATCTTTGCTGAACTGAAATAGTGAGATTCAGATCCAAACAAATGATTTACAAAACAAAAAAGAAAATCAAACGAAATTGAGGGTCGAAACAATCATCTTATCCGTTGATCTATCAAAAACGACAACCACCCCCTCAATCGGCTTCTACTGTGCTCTACTTCACTGAAAGGACAACCTTAAGAACGGGCGACTTCAGAATAATTCAGGTCTACATCGATGGCGAGATGAAGTCCAAAGTGACACTAGAATTACTCGATCAAGTGCAAGATGGTCACCATCTACCTTGTGATTGCCGTAGGTCCTACAATCAATTATGTGACATTGGCCTCGGGTAGTAATTAAGTCCAACCTACGTACCTTTGTAGAAAAAACACAAATGGATGGTGCAATTTTTCTTTGTATTGAATTGTGTTGTAACATTTACATGAATGAGTAAATATATAGACAAATAAAAGAGAAATAAGACTAAGAGGATTCACACTACTCCCATGAATGAGTAAATATATAGACAAATAAAAGAGAAATAAGACTAAGAGGATTCACACTACTTGAATAGTGTGAATCCTACCTAAACTGATTACAGTAGAAGAAAGTCAATAAGAAAGGACACCATGCTTGAAACTCCATTGAATGAGAGAAGACTATTTGTGCCATGCTGCAGCAGCAGCACCATGCTTGCTTTGCAATACCACATGCACAAACGTAAATTGCAAGTTAACCATATCTTGACTATATCACCAAATCTTCAATAACCTTCAATGGTCAATGCCATTGAAGTGTTCATTAGAGAAGGTAAAAGCTCAGCTCCTCTACTCCAATGTAGCTTCTCCATTGCATGTTAGTCTCATCATTTCTTGTCCTTGCATGTAGTTCTCTTTTTAGCCTAATAGTCTTCCACATAACATATAGATCCTAGACAGTCAAATGATGAACATGTAATTTACATCATTAATTCAAAGTGTTCTCAAATCAAGAGAATGAATTCCTTTACACTTCATAAGTTCCTAAGTAGTAGACTTATCCTTGATCTGTTACAAAAAATGTGCGAAAGGAAAAGCTTTAATTGGAACATCTAGATCTTGCGAACTTCACAAAAACTATAGATTTTGGCATTTTGTAGGAGAAGCCGGATCCCACAAAGAGAACCTTTGACACAAATCCTCAAAACCTAATTTTTTTTTTGTTTGGCTCACTAAACTTAAGGAATTAAGCTAAAAACCCTTTTGACCTATATTCTAATCCTAACACATCTCTCAACTCTCTCTCCCTCTCTCACCACTCTAGGTTAAAGAGCTAAAGTTGTTCACTTGGTTAATTATCCGATAGAATCAAGTAGTGTTGTTGATTCTTTGTCAAACATGTACCAGCTGCAAGAACAGAAATAATATTTTCAAATGGATGCCTTAAATCCATTGGCGAAACGCATTGGGGACATTCTTGGTCTGTACATTGATGTCGACCATGACAATGATTTTGACTGTATTGGAAGTACTCTTCGTATCCGAGTTCGTGTGGATGTTAATTAGCCTCTACTCCAACGGACTACTGTGACTCAAGAAGACATTGGAGATTTAGAGGTGGAGTTTTAGTATGAACTTCTACCAGAGTTCTGCTATTTTTATGGTGTCCTCTTTCATTCAACTAGTTGCTGCCCTAAGTGTGGAGAACATCCAATTAATCCGGCGGATTTTCCATTTAGCTCTTCCCTTCGCAATACTTCACTAATGTTGCCGGGATTCAGTCCTCCCAATTCTCAATCCTTTTTTGTTGGTTTGGCGGTTTTTCATGGCGGAGCTGATGTCGGAATTAGTCATGTTGCAACCGGCGCAGATTTGGTGGTGGTGCATAGTGAGCGGTTACCAGCAGTTAGTGACGATTATACTAGGAGGTGATGTTTGTTTCACCTGTGGTCACGAGCTTGTGTCGGTGTTGGCAGGAATGAGATCGATTGTACTCAGATCTGATCGAAATGATCCGACCCTGTTTGGTCTAATGGATCTGATCTGGGAGGGGGTTGATTGGGATGGGTGATGTTTGTCAATGGCGTGACGAGGATGGTGGCGGTCCCGCGGAAGTGACTGTGCAGTGCAGCGGGTAGTCTTCAGGAGATGGGTTTCTGCCAGGCTTGATTGTTGGTCTGTGATATTCTTTCTTCCGCCGGAGCGCCGGAGATGCTGATCAACACTCTCACCGACTTCAAGAAATGCGACTCGGAGAGAGCCCTGGCTACCATAGAGAGCTCCTCTGCGAAGAGTAGAAGGAGGCTTGCACAATCCCATGGTTTTTGGTGGGTTTGTGGTAGAAGGTGTTGGGGCTACTGTTGGGACTATGGAGTTTCATTAAAAATAGTCCTATTTGCTGCCAAACATGGGATAACTGGGTTTAGACTACATAAGGATGTCCAATCCCATCCAATCCCATGTAACAAACACGACCGGAGTGTGCAGAGTGGTTTTCATTCTTGTCAGATTTCATGGGCCTCTTCTAATCAACCCTCTTCTACTTCTATATTGGGCTCTTATTTTCCCACTCAGCTCCAATCTATTTCAGGCCCTTTTGAAAAGTCACATGGCTTTTTAACACCACATGGACAATCTGCTGGCACATTCTCAACGCAGCAAATTGATTCTATGGCTGCTCTTATCCCTGCTACAATTGGAAAATCACATTCTTCTTTGCTAGTTATTGCTTCTTCTTTTTCGGATCCATTTCATCTCAATTCGGGTTTGGTGGAAGTACCTATTGTTTCTCATAGTGAATCTTTCTCTTCTCATCGTGTTAATTTAAAGAAGGCAGCCCACTCAAAGACCATGAAATCGGGTTTGGCGAAGGAAAACTTGGTTTTATCTGATGATCATCTTCTGACTTCTCTGAGGACAAAGAAATCTCTTACTACATCACATCCCTCTTCCATTGAAACTCCGATGGGACCTCTCCAAGATGTTGGTGATTGCATTTCTTTAGTTGTGGCCTCCTCTCGGACTTCCAACTCTAAAATCAAAACTAGTTCTGCTTCACGAGCTATTACTAAAGGAAAGGGTCCTTTGGGTTCGGGTCGGCAAAGCCAATTCAAAAAATGACTTTTCATGGTGTGCTCAAGTATTGGGTCGTCTTGGAAGCAAATTATTCTGCTCCTACAGTTGTTACTGCTTGTAAAGGTTTGGCTTTTAGCGCTAGTTGCACTGGCTCTCATGCATTCTGGCTCTCATGCATCGTTCAGAGAACTCGGAATCCAGATAACACGAGCACCATCATTGCTGGAAGACGCAACCCTAGGGTTGACCAAGGTTTTAAATATCTGCGATATTTCCGATATGTCCCCCGATATCTCTTTTTTTTTTACGGACCGATATATCTAGGGGGTAAATATCTTATCTTTTACCGTTTCTGCCAAATTTCTCCGACATCGTCAAATATCCCCGATATATTATATATTTGCGATATATCCCCGACAAAGTGAAGAAATATCTGTAAAATTTTAGGTAAAAAAAAAAAATCAGTAATTCTCTACATGAAAATTCGTGTGAAGAGAGATCTCTTAAAGGCAAATCTGAGTGAGGAGAAATCCCCTCAAGGTGAATCTAGGTGACTAGAAAATCCCCTCAAGGCAAATCTAGGTGAGGAAAAAAAATCCCCTCAAGGCGAATCTAGGAGAGGAGAAATACCTTTAAAGCTATATTAGGTGAGAAGTGATTCTCTAAAAGTCTAAATGCAAATCTGTGTGAGGAGAGATTTGGTACTGTGTAGTCTGTGACTATGTCTGTAACTCCGTATGTAGTTTGTAACTCTATAGTTGAATAATAGAAAGAAAATCAAGCCATAAAGGTTCAATTATTCAAATGAGGCCAAATGACATTGCAGAAAGAAGTCAAGGAACCATATATGGATGACATGATGAGAAGAGAGTGCAGAGTACGGAGTATTAAATTTTGGCTATGCATCTTGAAAAAGTGAGGAATAACGAATGTAAACCAGCGAGCGGCTTTTCAACCGCCTAGAGTCTCTTTTTGGATGTAGATGAAGTTGACATTCATATGTATTTATATGTAGCTCTAAATTTATAATAAATTGACTTTTTTCAAAAACGACATTTTGTTACCCTGTATCCCCGATATTTCCGATATCTCCTTTTTTCAAAGTACCGATACATATGGAGATACTGATATTTAAAACCTTAGGGGTTGACAGCTGCTGTAGAGAAGAAAGAGCGAGATCTCTCTCTGTTTTTTTTTTAAGAATGTAGAGTAGTGGACAGAATTTCTGCTTGCATCCCAAAATTGTTGTTGGCTAATGGCTACTAAAAAAAACTATGATTCCTCGGAATATCTGTTAAACTTGTCACATACGAAAAAGTAACAATTAACAAAAGCAAATCAAAATTTTCGTTGATGGATATGCATGCCATGGTTGGCATTGTAATAACAGCTAGTCGATGTGCAAAACTTGATACAGTTCCAACTTGCCGGAAAACATGGTTATTTTTGGTATTTCTTGTATATGTATATCAGTATATGAAGCCGGCCCGTTTTGACAGTGACCGATGAAACTAAAGGGTCCCCGGGTGGAGATATCAAAGGGAGCTTAATTTGATATCTTTTATTTTTTTATTTATATATGTTAATTTTGATAATCTTGAGAAGCACTCCATCAAAGGGCTGGTGCAGCTCTCCGATTTCACAAATTCAATTAAGCCTATCTTCATGAGGAATAAAAAATCCTGGACAGCAGTAGTGGTGCTTCTGGCTTTTTATCTGCTCGAAGCTTCTTCTCAGAGTACGTAAATTATTAGACTCCGACATATATAACACGTACAAACCCTGTTTCTTGTTTTCTGTTTCTGTTTTCTCTTTTGGATAGCTATCATCAAATTACAAACTAGTTCTGCCTCTTGCTTGTCTCAGCTGAATTGAAATTCATATAAATATGCATATTATTTATTTTAGCTTTGTGGTAACAACAACGTACTTTAGGACTGTAGGCATATGAAAAGCTACTATGTATTTTCTTACAGCAAAGTTAGTCTTCGTTATCTTCTTGTTAAATTTTTAATTTGAACCAAAAAAATTAAAATAAATATATATATTTTTTCAACATCCTAGTGTCACCGAGTTCAGGATCAATTTCATGCTTAGGGTTTAGGAAAGTTGCATTTAAGGGAATAATATGTGATTAAGTTAGTTTCTTTTATTAGTGATTTGTTAATAGGTTATGAACTTTTGATTAAAATGTACATGATTGGTCGATTAAGTTCTATTTTAATCACTCTTCAGTCACTATTGGATGGTTGAACATCGATTGCGGGAACAATGTTGTACGTGTAGATCCCACAAACTTACTGACATGGGTCACAGACAATGATTTGATCCAAACGGGCATCAACAAAGAAATTCCACAAAAGCAATCACTTGAAGAAATGAACACCCTCCGTTCATTCCCAAATCGGACACCACAAAATTGCTATGCTTTGCCAGTCGATAAGCAAACCGTACGCTACCTGATTCGGGTTGGGTTCTACTATGGCAACTATGATGGTCTCTCAAACCCTCCATCGTTCGATATTCATATCGATGGTCAAAAATGGTCGACGGTCAAAACATCAACTCTGGGAGAAGGGCCAATGTATCATGAAGCCTTGTATGAAACTCAAGGGTTAGGTTCTATTAGTCTTTGCGTTGTGCAAGTTAAGGATGGAGGGGTTCCCTTTATTTCTTCAATAGAAGCTGTTCCGTTATTGGCTCCTTTTAATCCATTGTACTCTAAGATGGAGACAAACAACACTTTCGATTTAGTATCCAGGATAAACTTTGGTGGTGATGAAATAAGGTATTTGCTCAAATCCTAAATTATTCAGTACGTAAGTATACACATTTGAACTAATTAGCGTATCTTCTTTACAAACATTTGCATGATATTGCCATTACAATAGACTATCAAACTGTCTTGATACGACTCATATCATATGACAGTGAGTGTCGCATACATGTTATGAGAATATGTCATGTAAAACTAGCTAAGAAATATCCAGAAGTTAATGTTGAATTTTGATTGATGTTCAGGTTCACAGGGTTATTATCAGAAAACTATAACCGAATATGGACACGAGGAACAACTCCGCCAAACTGCAACGAAGTTTCTACCTTACCAGATATACTCTCCCCAGAAAATGACCCTCCTATTTCAGTGTTGCGCACGGCCATAGAATCAATAGACCTTACCCATCCAATAACCTTGCCCGTTAGCCTCTCGCAAACAACCCCCCAGTCAGCTTACTTTGTGCTCTATTTTACCGAAACGACAAGCCTACCTAAACCAGGCGACACCAGAATAATTCAGATCAACATCAATGGTCAAATGAAATCCACAGTGACACTTGAGTTCACTAAATGCAAGGTGATCACATTATACCCTGTGATCGTCGAGGGTACCACAATTAACGTGACATTGGCATCGGCTAGTAGCTCTACCCTACCTCCGATCATCAGTGCAATGGAAGTGTTCACAAGAGTGGATCATGAAAAGAGTTCATCTCCTCCTCCTGCTTCTCCAGCCTCACATGGAACTAGAGGAACTTCTTTTGTGCGCACATTCATATTGTTTCTTGTGTTTGGTTGTTTCTTCCATTGCTAGCTTGAAATTTGTATACATATTAATTAGATGGACGTATCTTTCATGCCATTGTCTCTAACATGTCATTGTCTAGCTACTATCTACAGAACTAATACCACACCAAGTGACTAGAAAAAAAATTCTTTGCTTTTCTCAAATGATTTGTAGTCATCAAATGGTAAAATCACCTTAATATTTTAGGCAAGAAAAAAGTTAATGTTGGAATAAATTCAATTAACGATCCCTTTTTTTTTTTTTTTTTTTTTAAGGTCAGACCACAATGTGTATTTCAATAAAAAAAGCAATGGTTACAGAGAAGATGCTAAACTAGTTAGGGATTTGCTTGCACGGGAAGTGGCTGGAACCAGGTAGAAGCCATTATTACTAGTCAATCTTATACTAAAGCACACCAGGCAGCTCCTTAGACAAGGTAATGCTTACTGTCTTTGTCAATCAATGGGCTTGCTTTTGTAAGGGACAACAAGTAGCTCAGATCATATGTCTTCGAAACTGGCTCAATCATCTCTATAAACATTGCTTCTTCTTCTTCAGGCTTTGCATCATGATTGGCAGTAATGGCAAGTTGACTACAAAAGTAGAAACGCTATGAAGAAACCATCCCTAATTAACCATAATCATTCATCTCTGCTAGCTAGTATAATTATAACAGACTAATAAAAACGATATATATGTGCTTACTGATTGAAAAAAACACACAATTATACTTTTTTTAATTTCATGGATGATGACAATATATAATTATATATATAATATAGTATTAAGATCGCCGAAAATTACAATGACTGCATATGCACACTTGATCATTAACATTTGAATAAGACTAAACAGATTAGGAACAATGCAATTCATAAGCCAATTAGGACTATTTTTGAACCAAATAAACAACATAACATGTCACTTTATCGGCCACAAAATTACAATCTAAAGATTTTGAGAGAAATGCCTCCCAAATCCAAAGGAAAGAACTTGGCTGACCAGCCCTGGTCAGGAGGGGCTGACCACAGCCACTAACAATCTGACAGCTGTCTTTTTTTTTTTTTTTTTTTTTTTTTGCCCCTTTCCCTTTCGGTTCTCCTTCTTCAGTTCTTCCTCTTCCTCTTGTTCTTCTTCCTCTTCCTCTTCCCCGTGCTGCTCTGCTCCAATTTTCAAATGCCGAACACTACCCTCCACCACCAGCACCACCCCACCCACCCAACCCAACACCAGTCCCACCACCTCAACAACCACACCCACCACTCGCCGCCGCAGCCTCAACCCCACAGACTCCGCTTCAACCGACTCCGCCTCCTCCGCGGAGCCCAAGCTCCGAGACCACGTGGACCTCCACAGCCTCCACCGTCGCCGTCGTCCACGTGGGATTTCTAGGACCCTTTTGTGCCGGCTTCGTCTCGGTCGGTGATCGAGGAGGAATGGGAGGCTACGACCACCGCGTCGGAGGAGGTGGTTACAACTGTCACCGTGGCGGCGAGCACCGTGGAGCCGCCTTCGGTTGTTAGTGGGTTTTCGAAGGACAGTGAGGAAGAGGAAGAGGAAGAGGAAGAAGAAAAAGAGGAAGAGGAAGAACTGAAGAAGGAGAACCGAAAGGGAAAGGGGCAAAAAAAAAAAAAAAAAAAAAAAAAAAAAGACAGCTGTCAGATTGTTAGTGGCTGTGGTCAGCCCCTCCTGACCAGGGCTGGTCAGCCAAGTTCTTTCCAAATCCAAATATCCAAATTGTTTGTCTCCCCAATGATGATTTTCCTATCAGAGTAAACATCAGTGCACAATACAAAACAAAACCTCAAGGTCACCGAAAATCCTCCATTCTTTTTTCGTCTTTCTCGTAAGTCACACCCTCCTCACCAGCAAACACTGCTCCAAAAGTAAATTGTTTTCAATCAAAGCACAGTACCTAATATATAAAGAAAATATTTTAAACTACCTAGGGACGCCGTCCGTCCTCGTCCTTGACTATAGGAGTCAAGTAGAACCTAAAATAACTCGTCTTTGCAATTTTGTAGTCAACCACAACTGGCAGCTGCCGAGACAAGTTAATCCTAAATGTGTTTGACAGCGGGCTAGCTTCTGTAAACGGCTTCAAGCAGCTCAACTGATATTCGATCGAAACCGGCTCGTTCATTTCTATAACTGTTACTTCTTCTTCTTCTTCTTCTTCTTCTTCAGGCTTGTCATCCACACTAGCAATACAGCCAATACTATTGTTCTGCCTGCAGAAAACAATGTGATAAAATAACCCCCTCGAGGCCGCTTGTACGGAACTTCACCTCTTCACTGGATCCTAAAAATATCATCACGACCATCAGGGGCGGAACCAGGATTTAAGAGGCGTCCAGATAGAAGTATAAATTATCGGAAATAAATTATTATAAAAAATTTGTTTGTAAATAAATACAACTATAACAATAATTTAATAAATTATGTAGTATATAATTCATAAGCCAATAATTAAAACTAAACCAATGATAACTCGAATGAACAGCTCAATAAATAAAGATAAGACAACTTTTAATCAACCAAGTATCAAAACTAATTTGACGATCAGCAAATAAGGAAAAAAAAAAGAATTAATCACTAATCATCCTTTATTTCTGTATATTTATTTATGGTTATGTTATTTATCATAATCCCAAATATTCCTATGGTCAATCAATCAAATACTACTACTATTTTTATCAGTACTCACCTAAGTTGTTAAAGAGCTTGGGGAGGGGGTCCAGTAGCAGATTTTCCTTAGCAAACTCAACTTTTGCTGTTTTCATTATAAAGCTTAAGCATAATTAATTAAGAGCCAAGTGAAAAAGCCCGGGGGGGGGGGGGGGGGGGGGGGTCTGGACCCCGTCAGGCCTGATAAAAGGTTCGCCCCTAACGACCATGACCATCAATCAAGCTTTTGATTATCCTGACAAACTTAGCCGAAGGCATCCTAACAGTTGCTTGGTATTTATGAGACTCTGGAATATCAAAGTAATAATCCTTCTCGATTTTCCTCAGTTGCATCGCATAGTAAAAAGTAGTGTCACTTTCGAACATGAAGGTAACAGTACCACTATTATCACCATCGTCAGCCTGATGGTGACGTCGTCGTCGTTTACCGCAAAGTTGAGGATCTTGGCCATGCTTGGGAGGACAATTCCCAAAGAGATGGGCCGATCGCATTGGTAGTGCTTGAAGGCGTCAGGTCTGAGCCGCAAGGCCACCAGAGACAAATAGCTGGGATCCAAGGCTTGGAGGCAGAGCTCGGTTGGCGAGCAATCGAAGAGCTCGGTTGGCCAACAACCAACGAGCTCAGTTCGCGAGCAATAGTTGATGCCATACACCTTCATCGTCTCGATGAATTGCTCGCCATTCACCTTCATCGTCTCCATGAACACCAGAATTTCCTTGAGGACCGATGCTTGAAGTCTGAGTTCCAACATCCTTTTAGGGTATCTCTAAAATCTCCATATTCTTCCTTAAAATTTTTGAGATTGCTGCAAATATAGGGAATTTGGTTTTCTCTTTTCTCACTTTCCCTAAAATAGGGGTAGTTATAGGGAATCTGTTGGAGCAAAAGAAGTTCATTTTTCCCTAAAGTATAGATAAATCAAAATATGGGGAAGCTGTTAGAGTTGCTCTTAGGTGGTTTTGGGGTTATGGTTAGAGTTTTTTTTTTTTGCTTTTGGGGAATAGTAGCTGTATATGACCTATGTGCTCATTAACGAATGCCTCTGTGTGTCCATTTTTTTTTTCTTAGTAACAAGAAATAAATAGTTATGTGTTTAAGAAAAAAACTAAATTGGGAGAGAATTGAATAGTACTTTCATTGATAATAGAAGTCTCTTTATATAGAGAATTACAAGCATAGAGATAGAGTTGTACATGGAAACATAATCGTACATTGATTGGATATCTCCTAAGATTCTCTGAGAATATCTCTAATATAAACCATATTTCAACTAGAGCAACTAACCTCGAGTTTGGGCCAGACACATATTTTGAATTTACTTGAACACTCCCCCTTGTGTCGCCCAAACGTGGTGCTCATCTCGTTGCTTCATTAAAAACCTTACCGAGTAACAAACCTTGTGGGACAAAAATAACCTCGGTCGAAAGGGAAAAAAAGTACAACATACCCTTCACGTTTTGAAACCATACATGTAGACATCTCCCTATGATGTCTGCATCTCCCCCTGATGAAAACGGTCATGGGAGTTCAGATAACTTCCTCAAACGATGCTACCAACATGTTTCTCAAAAGTGGAATTTAGGCAATGACTTAGAGAACAAGTCTGCCACACTATCCTCAGATTGAACCTAGTTCACTTTGTTCTTGAGGAGAGTCTGTTGTTGCTGATTATGCTTGGCGTTGTCGCTTTTGATGTAGCCTTGCTTCGTTTGTTCAAAACAAGCAGTATTATCCTAAATGCTCGTAGGCTCATCTGTGGTAGACTTCAAACCACAATTATTCGAACATGCGTAATTATGGATCCAATCCATATACATTCACGAACCACTTCGTGAAGAACAATGATCTCTGCATTGTTCGAAGATATAGTGACTAGGGTCTATTTCTGTAGACCTCCAAGATATCATGGTCTTTACCCATGGTGAACACTTAACCAGTTTGGGAATGACCTTTGTGTGGGTCAGAGAGATACACAACATCAGCAAAACCTTCCAAAACACTTATCGTTTTGGGATGGGGATAGTGGACGCAGGCCAGTGTTAGCGGTGTTCCTAGTGTGTGATGGGTCCAAATTCATCGTCTCTCTATAGGGATAGAACAAGCCCCTATCAATCGTACATCTCAAGTACCGAAAGATATCTTTTACACCAATCCAATGACGTCAAGTTGGCGCAGAGCTATATCTTAGCTAACAAGTTTACTGCAAATGAGATGTCTGATTTTGTGCATTGAGCTAAGTATAATAATGCGCCTATTGTACTTAAGTAAGACACTCCTGCCTCTAGCACATCTTTGTCATCATCCTTTGGACGAAGATGATTATTTTCAGGATCAAGACTACGGACGATCATGGGGGTGCTTGGAGGCTTGACCTTGTCAAAATGCCTAAGCATCTATCAACATGATGCTCAAGTTCCAAACTGAGACATAATCGTGTTCTCCCAAAATCCTTCATCTTAAACTTGGATTTCAAGTGTTCAGCAGTTTCCCTTAACTCTTTAAGGGCTTCTAATGAAGATCATGTCCAACATGAACCGCGATAGAATCCGAAACTTGTTATGCAAATGCGCAGGCATATCCCTTCCTAATGAAGTAGTCATTTTAGTGAGCGTTTCAACGTTATTGCAAACGCGCTCCGTGGTCTAGAGCCACTTGACATGGGTAAATGAAGTCCACTGATACGCCCAAAATAGACGCTCAATTTAACCCTGCAAGATGTAGTCGTTAGCAATATAGAGTAACCAGGGATGGTTCAAGCCGGAGATTGAGGGTAACTATATTAATCACACAAAAGAAAAGAAAACAAAACTAACACTAAAGAAATCGTCACACACTAGAAAAGAAGAAAGAAAGATGGAGGGTCAGAGAGGGGATAGAAGAGGGCACTGCAATCCTAATAACGAAACTGATTTGGGGTTTTTGGGTTTTTAACGAAAATAAACAGAAAACAAAGAAAAGAAAACCAATTTGAGTTTAAGGTTTGAAAGATATGGATGAAGATGTTAGGAACTCGGAAATCCACCACCAAAATATGCTTGAGACAAATTTATCATCCTAGTTTCAATTGCTAAGTCATTAAAAATGTTTCAATCAAGAACAAACCATGAACGCATACATAAGTTCTTATTACTTCCCTAGATTACTTAAGCAAGATGAACGCACCATTACTAAGCTTTTAGAATAAACAATCAAGGTATAGAACGCTATCCTATCAACAATTTATTCTAAGCATTAATCACATGTGGAAGTTTGATCGAAACAAGTATACAAAACTAGTGTGGAATAGCATGCAATCCATTTTATTTGGTTTCACCTATTGTCCTATAGGTTTTACTACCATTGAAACAAACATTATTAACCGTTTTGGAGATTAAAATACCTATTTCTAGCCCCACTCACATGATCATAATATTTTATGTGTGCATTCATAAAACATAAACATGTAAGAGTTATCTGTAAACAAAACCAAATAAACAGATTCACAACAAAGCAATCATGAAACTAGGAATCAAAATATTGTCAAAAACATATCTTAGGGGCTTCAAACCTCACCCCTAACAAAAGTGAATTAGCCACACATTGTCTTAAAATTCTCAACTAAAAACATATGAGTTTGAATTACAAGAAAGTAAAAACCGTAAAGGAGAGAAGATGAGAGCCACGAATTCACTTTTAGGCAGCCTTGGATGCAAGAACTCCCTTCAAGATGGTACACGGCAAAGCTTGATGAAGATGGATGATGGTGTGCACGGTTTTTGCTTCTTGAAGTTGAGGAAGTTTAGACTTTGTGAACTAGGGTTTTTAGACGGAAGATGGCGCTGTAGATCTGTTGTTTTCAACGTGTTCAGAGCCTTTATATGTATGGAATACACAGCCTAAGTTTCCTTTTCCAATTCTGCTTTGAAAGCCTCCCCTAGTTGCTTGAGGATTCCTCTAATTAGTGCACAATTAAATAATTTTCAAGCCATAGTAATCTTCCCAAAATCTTGAGGAATCATTCTAGGGCTCTCCTTCATATTTGCAGCATCAATAACCTTCCAAAAATGCTCAAGAAATCCGTCAAAAGAAAAGTCTAGGCCAAAATACCCTGTTTTGACTAGGATTCAATTTCTGTCTCTAAAGCTTCCTTCTTGGACAAGGAACAACTTAGTTTTGCCAATTTTCTGGATGGTTCTTGACTCCCATGTGCTCTATGACATCATATATTCTAGATTGATCAATAACCTTCTGCAAAAACTCCAAGAAAGTTGCCCGAAAAGATCTCCCAAAAAGCTTCGTGAAAAGCTGACAGTTTCTGCCTTATCGGGAAGCCTACTTTGAGCTTGGTTTCCTACTGCTTTGTTGACACTTCTGACCAGTTATTTGGTTCTTGTTGAAGTATAACATCATCTCTTTAAGGTTCGCTGCCCTTTCTTCAAAGATGCATCTAGAAGAATGCAAGAATTGCTCCTCAAAATAGTTCTCAGAAAGCTGATTCTGAAACTGCAGTTTTCTGCTTTGCAGCAACTGTTTTGCACAACTTTTCCCATGGAATTCCCTTTTAATTTCTAGCCAAAAGGTTGATCAAACTTATTCCTCTGCATCAATACTTCATGATCCATGCTTCGTTGCTCCCTTTAAGCACTTATTTCTCTTGAACCACTCCACGAACTACCTAAAAAGAAAACAAAGTTAAAACTGACTTTTTAAAGGAAATATCTAAGAAAAGTATAAAGGTTACACATTATATTTGTCGCATTTATGCTCCTATCATCCACCATGAACCTTCATGTATATTCCGTATCTAGATCCTCATAGAGATACGTGTTGACCACATTTGTAATATGTATGATCAGTTATTTGGAAACTACCAAACTGACAAGATAGTAGAGTGCAATGACATCCATTACGAGAGAATATGTCTAATCGTAGTAGATTCCAGGGCGTTTTTATGAGAAGCCTTGTGTCATAAGGTGAGATTGCCATCTCTTTTTCTCATCACGCTTTCTAATGAATACTCATTAGTCAATAGGTTTTATGTCAGAAGGCGTTGGCATCACTGGCTCGAAAACCTTCCTCTTCCTTTAGAGAATCCATCTTAACCTGGATCTCATCTTTTCATTTAGGCCAAATTTCTCTACGTTGTCATTCATTCATTAACAGAGCGTGGTTTGATGTCATCAAACTCAACAAACTCATGCGCAACGAAATGCATGACTACGTCATCAATTATGATGGAGTTTCTATCCCACGTCTCATGTACACTAGTGTAATTTTCAAAGAGCTCTGTATTCTCAGGAATAGGTTTTGACGTTGAGGCGTCCCCCAACGATAACCATAATCCGGAAGATTCTCATGAGATGGATTTTGAGTGTCAATGATCAAAGGATTGGGTTGTGCCAAAGCATCATTCAAACCCACGGGCCTCCCACGCATCCTAGCTGGGGCCATGTCCTGTAACGCTAGAGTGCCACTCTCTTTGGCTTTGACGCCATGCCTACCTCCGTGTAGGGTGGCACTATGTCTTTTCGTAGCGACGTCCATCCTTATAGGCATGTTTGCAGCATATTTGTGTGATCTCGTCACTTTAATGGGGATCAAGATGAGACATAGTGGGGACAGACCACTACAATTCCTGTCGTTCCTGCTAAACATCTATGTTCTTATCTCCTCCTAACTACGGGAAGACTGTCTCATCAAAGTGACATCCGCAAATCTAGCGGTAAGGAGATCGCCTTGAAAAGGCATTAAGTGGCGAACGATTGTTGGAGTCTCAAATCCAACTGAGTTGCCTATTCGTCTGTAAGGACCCATCATAGAGTGTTGTGGCAGAGCAATTTACACATAAATGGCTCACTCAAATGTGCGTAAGTAGGATACTTGTACCCAGTCACTAGCTGTAACGCAGAGGTAGATTGAGTGACGGTAGGTCATAGATGGATTACCATAGCAGCATGCGATATCGCATCACCCCAAGCAGATATAAAGAGATTGGTGCGCATTACCAATGTCTGGACTACCATCGTAGTGGTTTCCGCGAGACCATTTGGGTGTGTTCATGTGAATATGATGTCCAACATCAGTCCTAATGGAATAACCATCCAAAGTCTTCGATGTAAACTCTCCAACATAGTCAAATCCAATTGACTGAATATGATGATTCAGGGAGTGAGCCCGTTGTCATATGCAATGTGCTAGGAGTGTAGCATAAACAACATTACAAGTGGACAATGGCACAACACATGACCAGCGTGTTTGCGTGTCAACCAACATCATGAGATATTTAAACGTCCGCAAGTTGGTTGAATCAGTCCATAGAATCCCCATGGATTCTATGTAGGAACAGAATGAGTATTTTCATATCCTTTGCGTAGGACTGTCTCAGTCCTAACTTCCCTAAGGAACGGGCTTTGTAAAATGAGCGAGAGGCCTTAAAATCAACCAATGAGGATTTTGGTTGGGGCAAAGTGTCTGAAACGCTATTTGAAGCAAAGTTAGTGATTGCAACATCACCTGGGGCGTCATCGCCATGATGGACGCCATCCATGGCTTCATGGATAAGGACTGTGCCAGCCCGAGGCTAGTGGTGGATGACCGCGGTGCCAGAGGCAGCAGCGGCGGTCACACTTAGTCTAGGAATCAACTTTTGATTCATGCTTCATTTCGCTCGAGAGAAAGGATGTCCATGTGAAGTGTTTGGTAGACGGATCATCATATCATGACCAGAATGACCTATCTTGTGGTGATAAAGCCAATATGTGTCTAAATCCAAGAGATCTTCTCTAATAACGTTATTGGATTTAATAGCTCGAATAGTGACATACAGTCCACTAGAGAGACACATAAACTTCTCTAAGATGCGCATTTGTTCGCAATCATTAGAGGCATTGCAAAGGAACTCATTTCCGTTCTCTACATGTGTTTTCGCAGGGAATCCGTTGGCTATTCATATGGGCGATTTTCCATAGGAGCGTAGAGAGTTTCTGTGACAGTAATCAAGGTGTCATTTGGCAAGGGGAACTTGAGCTATTCAATGTTCTCGAATTAATACTGATGGCCCAGCCATCGTAGTCACAAAGTACTATGCTTAGAATCAAAATGGAGTCATAATGAAAAGAACTCAAAATTTTATTCATTAGCTAACAGAGTACATCATTGTCTCTTAACCATTAGGAGAATCTAATCCAAATGCTAGCTAACGCAAAACAATGGTAGTCGTCTAACTTCTTTCGGTAAATCCAAAATAAATGTGACCAGGTGAGTAGAGAGATGTCAATAAAGCAAGGCTCATTAAAGTACCACTAATCTCATAACCTTCCTAGACATCACACTTACTTTGGATGAGCCTACTTTGAAGAAAGACTAAACCATTGGCATTTACTACAAAGTATATGGTAATTGCATATTACATCTCTTGGAAAAATAAAGACTTAGACAGAATTGGCGATCTATTGATCCCAGCCAGATTTGTAGTCTTCAACCCTTCACTCTAGATCATCTTCTTGATCTTCTTGTTCCACATAGTCAGCTTCTCTTGCTTCACAATATGCTTTGTAGGCGGTGACAATTTCTTCACGAGCTCTACAAATGTATGCCCAATGACCGGGTAATCCACATCGAGAACATATATCTCTTTGCTCAGACTTCATTGATTGAGGCGCTTTGAAAGCGTCATTTAGATGACTCTTAGTGTTGGTGGCACCACCAACATGGCCAAAGGCGTTGCCTCCCTCTCTCTTTCCACGTTGACCTCTTCACTTTCGTGTCCGCCTATTTTAGTGGTTACCTTCCCAAGTAGAGCGATTATATGGACCAGAATGTCCAGAAGTATCCCTAAGATTAGGGTTTTGCTCTTAGTGCCCTCTTTTCAAGGCGCGACTATAATTGAATTCCGAAATATGCTCTGTTTCTACGGATCTCGAATTATAGTTCTTCACAAGGATGTTGTCATGCTTTTCAGCAACATTCATAGCTCCAATGAGCTCATGAAACCTTGTGATTCGTCTTGCAGTAATATCGATTTGATAGTTCTTAACAACCATCAATACAGAGACGGGGAAGGTAGAGAGAGTCTTCTCAATCAACATTGCATTTATGATCTCTTTACCACAGAATTCAATTAAGGATTTAATGCGAAGTGCTTCCTAGTTGTAGTGAAGAACTGACTTGAAATCACAGAAGCAGAGGCTATGCCATCTCACTTCTATGTCAGGAAGCCGGGAGTCACAAACGTTGCTAAATATTTCTTCAAGTGGGACCCACAGCCTTCTGGGGTCTTCTTCAATCATACACTCGTACTGGAGCGAATCATCCATATGACGAGTCATTAGGATGATGGCTTTCGCCTTATTTGCCTCTAAGGCTGCTCTATTTGTTCCAAAGCTTGAGTTTGCTCAATAGTTAGCACGTCCTGGCTAGGCTCGAGAATCGTATCTAGGATTCCATCGACCTTGAGATGCTGGCGGACATCACAAACCCACTTGTGATATCCAGAGCCAGTTGTTCCTAATGGAGCAAAATTCAATTTGTTCAGGTTACTCATCCTGAAAGAGAACAAAAAAAATGGTTAGTTTTGGAGCGGAAAAAACTACCACGAAAACATATAAAATTTCTGAGCGTAATCGCTTCCAAGAAATTAGAAATTTCTGAGCATAATCACTTCCAAGAAATTAAATTCCAAGAGGTATTGGATTAGATAGAAACAATTACGTAAGTGGTCGATCGTAAATTCTCCACAAACTCTAAGTTTGGAGATCTCAACAAGCTCCAAGCTTGGAGTGATCACGAACCCCCATAGTTCGGCTTAATTAGGTCTCCCCTATAATTAAGAAAGGGGAGTAGGAGAAGGGAGTTTGCAAGTCCCCGAAAAAGAAGAGAAATTGAATTAAAAAAACAAGAATTTTCAGTAAAAAATACCTTGACATAGGTCGCCAGAAAATTTGGCTAGAAAAAGTGGTCGGAAAATTCGCCGGAATAATGATCGGAAAGTCGTTGACCGGGGTTGACTGTTGCTGACCAGTGGTGACGTGTCACGACGACGTGGCAGGCTGACGTGTTGCGCTAATGTGGCAGATGATGTGGCACTGATGTCAGTGGGCCTCTTGCAGTGGGTAGGGCTTTGACCTTTCTCTGGGATTTGACTTCTTCCTTCTGGGCTTGGCTGCTTCTTTCTTCTTCTTTTCTTTTTCTTTTCTTTTCTACTTCTGCCGATTCAAGAGTGCTGATGCTCAAGTGGTTGGTTCACATCTTTTTAAGTCAGTTCTTGTGATATTTTTTTTCTGTTCCTGAATATACAGATCTAGGGGCTTTTGCAGACAAACTTTGGTGGAAATTGGAGGTCCATAAGATGGTGAACCAGTGGAATATTTGTTGCGGGCTGTATGGAGCTTCTGGTGGCCGGTTCAGTATGTTTTCGGCCGGTTCTAGACTCCTGGGGTTGAGGGTTTCAAGGTATGAGGTGGAGGCAGAAAAGGCTTCAAGGTTTTGTATTCAAATTTGAGGTTTTAGCTTCTTGAATCAGGGTTTGGCTATTTGTTTCAGGGTTAGAGCTTCGTGCTGATAACGTGTTTAACAAAAAACTGAATTGGGAGAGAATTGAATCGTGCTTTCATTGATAATAGGGGCTTCTTTATATAGAGGATTACAAGTATAAAGATAGAGTTGTACATGGAAACATAATCGTATATTGATTGGATATCTCCTAAGATTCTCTGAGAATATCTCTAATATAAACCATATCTCAACTATAGCAAGTAACCTCGAGTTTGGGCCAGACATATATTCTGGATTTACTTGAACATTAGGAACTTTAATTGCATCTTGTTTTCTTTTCTTAAAGTGAATTAAAGCTAGGGAGCTTCTATTCATACCTCCAAATTTGGCATTTGGACCTCCCTACTTAATAGACCTCAAACTTACTTTTACAAATAACCAATTTGCTATCTACACCTCTCTAATTTTCCTATAATGCCCATCATCCAATAAAATCAATAAAAGACCTTTTTTCTTTTTTTAGATTATATTCATACTTTCAAAAATCAATAGTTGGATCTCCTTCAGTTTTTGAAGATTTGGAATTGCAGCAATTTTTTTTTTTTTTTTGGAATTTCATTCTCCATATATGAGTAACAGAGGTGCTAGCATTTTTTTCAACGAATTGTCGACTTTTGGTTAGCGTAGGCAACAATACCATGTTTGCTCATCATCACATATTAATATGTTTTCCAAATATTATTTTCATTGCATTTAGGTGTCATTGTCCGTAAACTGATTATCTCTTATTTGTTTCCATAGCAGCTTGAAATGAACATGCATGGTCTTTTTGTTTTAGATATGTATGGGATGGTGGAGGAAATTACAATAATCAACCATGAGTCTAGTGCATTCTCCATAGATTTATATGAGATGGTCGAATTTTTCATCATATCTATAGAATAGTTCCACATAAAATTACTCTGCACTGATGATGTGCGGGAAGATCTTGTGGACAACTACCCATTGCTGCGTTTGTCATATAAACGTGTTGGAGTACTGCTTTTTGTCGTTGCTCGTTCACATGTTTGATTGCATTCAAAATGAGTAGGACATCATCAACTTAGGTGTCTTTGTACTTCCCATTTTCTCTCCTTTTATTTTTTATTTTTTTTATAGCACAATGATAAATCTTATAAATTGTCAACTATGTGAGCAAGGAAGTCTATCACTTTACGAAGACAAAGTCAAATTCAGAAAATTTTGACTTCAACGTTAAATCAATATATATTTTAGGGTTTACATTGGAGGACAAAATTTCTCCCAAGTTGAAGACTATTACTGTTCGTAAAGACAAGAAGAGATTTTTTTTTTTTTAGAAAATTACCAATAGATACAACCTCAGCCCATTTATTACCACTAACAGACCTGTTTTTTTTTAATTCCCTTGCGATACTGTAGTTGAACCCTGCGCAAGGTCCAGGCCCATGCGGCCTTTTTTTGAATTGATTCTGTTAACTAATAAATTACCAAAAGGGTTTTTATCATAGGTGGGGTCTGAACTATGTCTGACCGGACTGAATGGTACCTGGACTTTTAAAATGATCAAATAGGTACCTGAACTTCCAAAACCACATCATTAAGGTACTTCCGTCTATATTCCGTTAATCCTCCGTTAATTGCAGGGATAAATCAGACATTTCACCCAAATTGACCACTAAAATGACTGTTATAACCTCATCTGACATTTTGTCCATTTCCCTCCTTTCTATCTTAATTTCCCTCCAAAAAAATTGACTCTTCCCCCAACACTATTCATGTAAAACTTTTCATCAAATTTTACCTCCAATTATTGTCTTTCGATAAATAATAATCAACATCTCAACATCAAGTTTTCTTGAATAATTTTTATTGTTCTTCAAAAATTAGCCTAACAAATGAAATACCAAATTATTCAAGTTTTACCTCCAATTATTGTCTTTCGATAAATAAAATTAGCCTAACATAATGAAATTACAAAATAATTTTATTGTCTTTCGATAAATAATAATCAACATCTCAACATCAAGTTTTCTTGAATAATTTTTATTGTTCTTCAAAAATTAGCCTAACATAAAAATTATTTTGGTATTTCATTATGTTAGGCTAATTTTTGAAGAACAATAAAAATTATTCAAGAAAACTTGATGTTGAGATGTTGATTATTATTTATCGAAAGACAATAATTGGAGGTAAAATTTGATGAAAAGTTTTACATGAATAGTGTTGGGGGAAGAGTCAATTTTTTTGGAGGGAAATTAAGATAGAAAGGAGGGAAATGGACAAAATGTCTGATTTATCCCTGCAATTAACGGAGGATTAACAGAATATAGACGGAAGTACCTTAATGATGTGGTTTTGGAAGTTCAGGTACCTATTTGATCATTTTAAAAGTCCAGGTACCATTCAGTCCGGTCAGACATAGTTCAGACCCCACCTATGATAAAAACCCTTACCAAAATAACCTTTATAGACTTAATGTACTGAGCTTCAGTATCATTCTAACATACACGAATTACAGTTCTTTCCAGTTTCTAGAGGCAATTCTAAATGATTAACCTATCGGATTGTTTGTACACACATAAAAGAAATCTCTCCACCATGGTTCTTCTCATGTTCTTCAATCGGTACATCTTCTTTGTCTATTGCAGCAGCCTTCCTCCTTGCCATTTGAGAATTGAGATTAATCTGTATATGATAAATGCAAATATATGAGTACTAACCCTCAATAGTGTATTGACCCTCAATTTGATTAAAAAACCATTATAGCTTATAAGAATGCAAAAGACCTAATCAAAAGATACTCACAATTGCAGCAAATCAATGACAAGAATTTCAAGCAGAAAATAAAGACTAACAGCAATAATAAGATCAAATATCCACAGAGCCTAATAAAATTAGCTAAAGCTACTGACCCTTAGAAATAAACATAAAATTGAGCTTGCAATAAACATAGAGTTAGGAAATCATGAAGCTAAGGTTACTGACTCTTAGAAACTGAAGCTCGTACAATTCATTTTGTACTATTGTTGGTCACAGAACTCATCATTTTCCATCAGAACAAAGAAATCTCAGAAACTAAAGGTACTGACCCTCAGAAACTAAAGCTAATGATCTTTAGAGGGTCCATATAATCATAGATTGCACATATTGCAGAATTTTAATGTACAATTCATTTTGTACTATTGTTGGTCACAGAACTCATCATTTTCCATCAGAACAAAGAAATCTCATAAACTAAAGGTACTGACCCTCAGAAACTAAAGCTAATGATCTTTAGAGGGTCCATATAATCATAGATTGCACATATTGCAGAATTTTAATGCTACTGACGCTCAATCATCATAGATTGCACATATTGCAGCATTTTAATGCTACTGAATGTCAATAAGCTCAGACAATTCATTTTGTACTATTATCAGCCACATAACATCAATTTTCACCGCCTAGCTACACATAAAAATGAGATTGCAATACACATAGATTTACTGACCCTTAATAGCCTAAATATTAATTTCTTAATTTGTTAAAGCTACTAACCCTCAGAATTTCTCAACCATTGAGAATAATTAAAATTTCTCAACCAAAATCATTTACCTGAGGGAGAGACTATGACAACACGAGGCTGAAGGTACTAACCCTCAGAATTTCTCAACATAAATTTCTCAGGTAAAGTTGCTAAACATAATCAAATTTCGACAGTGTTGAATGCATTGCACAAAAGTCAGACCATAGCTATTGACCTTCAGTAACTACAAATTTCTCTACTGACCTTCAAGACTATAGCTATTGACCCGCCGGTATCTCGCCTTTACTTCGCCGTTGGGGTCGCGCCCTTGGTTCGCTATCGAGGTTGCGCCCTTGCTTCTCCGCCGGGTCGAGCGCTTGCTTCGCCGCCGGGGTTGCGATCTTGCTTCTCCGCCGGATCGGGTCCTTGCTTCGCAGCCGAGTCACCCCCTTGCTTCACCTCAGGGTCGCGCGCTTGGTTCGCCGCCAGGGTCGGGCGCTTGGTTCGCCGCCGGGGTCGCGCGCTTGGTTCGCCGCCGGGGTCGCGCGCTTGCTTCACCTCTGGGGTAGCGCTCGGGCCCTTGCTTCGTCGCCTAGATTCACTGAAGCCCTAGATGTCGATTTAGTTCAGACGGTTTAGATTTTGGGATTGCTTTGATTTTGGGAGAAATGGTTTATATTGGTCAGTGGCATGTTTTGTAATTTTTTGAATATTTGAGAGTTATTTCTTTACGATTATGGCCTCACGGACTCCGTATTTTGGATTCTGCTATTGGTAATTAATAATATCATTTTGTAGTTATTGGTCATTATCTCTTTTTTTTTCCCCTTATTTTTGTCTTTATTGGTAATTTGACATGAGTTAACAAAGTCAATTATTACTTGGAAAAAGTGAGAGGTGTAAATATCAATTTTAGAGATATGAATAGAAGCTCCCTTAAAGCTAAATACCGCTGGACACTTGCATGTATTAACATTTGAAGTTCTGAACGAGACTCATAAAATGAGTCAAGACTACTCGTTAACCAAATAAACAAACACGCATGTTTGGCAAACAACATAACCTGTCTTTGTCAGTCACGATATTACAATCTCTGGGTTTTTTTTTTTTTTTTACGATATTACAATCTCTGGGTTTGGAAATAACATTTAAGATCAGTATATTCTCAATTAGTTGGGCCTCTCAATCCAGTAAAACCCTTGCAGTCTAAAGTCTCAAAGTGGAGATTCTTTTTGTTTTATCATGTATTAAAATCTTGTAGGAGTCTTTACAGTCTTTCACTATTTTTGTCATAACAAAAGGTGGATAGAATTTTCATTGAGATACATAATGCAACACGGATATAAATGGAAATGGTAACAAGAAGACTACATCCGCCTACGTGTTCACATTGAGATTTCAGCATTTCTCTCTAATTTCATGCACTATTCAGCCCTTTGCTGTACACAACAGACAATTATGAATTCTTAAAGTTAACTAATTGAGCTAGGAAGAACTTGTATGTATATATGTTGAATCAACTACGAAATGTAACATTATTCATTTGATAATTCTTAAAAAAAAAAAAAAAAAAAAAAAGCAGACTACCTTCAATTAGGAACCACTCAAAATATAGTCCAAAGAAAAATTGTAGCCTTTACTTCCCTTCCCAGCAATACAATTCAATCCTCATCATAATACTCATTAGATTGCATATAGTAATCAGTTAACGGGGCCAAGAAATTTTTCTCTACATTCCCAAAATCGTTCAACATTATAGGCAGTTCCCAACAGACATTGGTACCAGAAACAGGTTGAAGAGCAATCCTCTTGAGCACAGGTGAACTTGAAAGCACAGATCTGATGAACTCTACTTCCTCTGTGTGTAGGCCAAAATAGCCAGTTACTTTCAAAACTTGAAGTTGGGTGAATCTGCAATTCCAGTAGGGCTGATTTAACCTCATCCTGTTGCTCCCTTTAAACTACAAATTTTTTAGAGTAGATTAATTAGTTTTGATTCACTGACTCATTAAATAACAAAATCATGAATATGCTTCAATTCCCAAGGGCATATAATCACACATCCATTACATTTGAAAAGAAATTAGAAGTACCTTAATTGTGAGCCTTTCAATAATAGGCAGCTGAAGAAAAAACTTGAAGAATTCACTGGAGTCCCATTTTCCATCAATTGAAACATCAACGAGTTTTGTGGTATTCTTAAGTCTGAAATCCTGAAAAACACCTCCTACTTTAAGGAATTGGAGATTCTGTGCATAAATGTTGAGCTGAGTGAGACGCGTTATGTCACATAGAGTCATTCTCTCAAGAAGAGGACCACTCTCGATCAGTTTTTCCAACGCATCTTGAGCCACTGTAACTCTTCGAATATGAAGGCCCTTCAACACCCGGAAGCCTTTGAATGTGGACGGAGGTTTTAGGGAACAATTGCATAACTCCAAGTGAGTCAAATCTTGAAAAGAAAACAAACGGGAAAAGACATCGTATTTGAAACTCCTATTCCATAATTTCAGTATAAACTCCTTGATAGAGTAACTCGATAGATGAGAAATCCATAGATCAATATCTCTAGTGTCTAGAGACAGACCTTTTGCAGTAGAAAGCTTGAAAGCGTCTACAGGGCCAGTGTGAGAAAAGAGAACATGATTGACAATTCTCTCAATGGAGCTGCCAACGGTATCATCAAAGGCAAGGGAGGGAAGCATAGCCCATTTGTGTCTCCATGCTTTCGATAACACACTTGTTTTCACTGCCTCCTTGAAGTGCAAATATGACAAAATATGCTGTATAACATCACTTGGTAAGTTGCTTATTTTGTCCAACGGGAACGTCTTCTCTTTCTTTTTCTTCCTTTTCGAAGAGGATTTCGATCGTCTTCTTCCCATCTGAGATATCAAGTAAATAAGAAGATCGAAACAACCATTTAACACCAAAAAAAAAAAGGGCATGTACGTGGTGTCAGGAGCGGAGAGTATTTTCTAATTTGATTAGAGTTAGAACTTTTCTGGCTAGCTAATTCTTGTGGGTTGGAAAATACTGCAAATTCCAATTAAAGTGCAACTATATCATTCTCAATTAAGGACTTGATTCCCTTCACTCAAACAAGCAAGGAAAGGGATGACTCGGCTTAATTTATCCTAATGAAATAAACTCGATGATTATATAAATATATGTACATCGACTTGCATGAAATTACCCAAAAGAAAGAAGAAAAAGATAAAGAACTTTACTAGATCCGTTCACTGTTGTCCAGAAAAGTGGAGATTATGGACTCGTCAATCGTCAATTTGCTCAACGCGAAAGTGGGGGTTAGGGTTTGCGCACGGAGCTTTAATAAGGTCGTCTGACTTGAGAAGCACATAAGTAACTAGGACTAGTGGACTACAATATGCTTTGGGCCTCTTTTGGGAGATGGGATTATAAAATGGGCTCTTGACTAATATGGTTAAAATATAACCAACTCATCAGCCCTAATTACCGAGACTTATCTTGAAAAAGCCCCACACCTATTGAAACACCAACTCCTTCACCAGTAAGTGGTACTATAGTCTCAGATCCAGCATATAAACTCCGACCTCAAATCACGATGACCATTTATAACATTTATTCTCGAAATAAACACACATGATTAGGATTTAGGATTGGTTGAAAGAGGGAGTATTCAGAGCACCGCCGTGCACTTGCACCAACACAAATAAATAGTTAAATTGCATTAAATACACTTTTTGTTTATTAAAAATAAAGTTTATAATAAATATCAAGGGTTGAGATTATTTTATAAGGGTTGAGTAACTTGCACCGTCGGTACATAGACTAATTTCCATAGTTGAAAACGTGACTTGTTCTATGACCTGTTGTCCATTCCACAACACATCCACAATGTCTGCAACCAATTCATTAGCCCTATTTGTTCTGCGGCCAATATTTTGGTGTCCTTGGATTTGTTCTATGACATGTTGATTGTTTGGTATGTCCAACACCGTGAAAAATTAAACACGCACTGATATGAATTTGGGCCTCCCACCAAAGCCCGAAGCCCAAGGCCCAATCTGCAAATCCCCACCGAAAGTCGTTTCTTCGATATCCTCAAACAGTCAACAGTGCTCCAAAAGTGGTTGCTGAAAGCGCGTAAATGCTCCCAACAGCTGACAACGACAAAGAAATATTCGCCTCTCATAACATCACCACACGAAACCCCGTCTCACTCTCGCATTTGAATCATTTCTACGACCAAACTTTATAAACTACACTCCAACAATTTGAGCTGTCACCCAATTCCCTCAATTATATGGTCCAGTTCAAACTTCTCCGACTACCCTATTTATCTTTATCCATGATCTCCCACTCCATTTTTTGTGATTTTGCTCACCATTCCACGAACTAGTCAACAACTAGACTTTGAGATATCAATATACAAGAACAGAGTTTGTTGCAGTCAATGTAGGTCTCGCCACGTTTGTTAGTCCAACATTGTGTTTTTTGGAGTCTACTGCTTTATATCATCAACAAGTACTAGTTCTGAGTTGGTGGTGGAGCTCACTGAAGTTAAAGCGCTTATCTTTTACTTGGGTTTGTGTTCAAAATCCAAAAGCAAGAACCTTTCAAGTGGATCTTCATGTTTTGGTTAGTTTATTGGTTCTGTTTTGTTGCGCTGTTCTTGTTTTGATTCTGTTGATGAAAGAGATATCAGACTAGTGTTGCATTAAATAATCTGAGCCTTGTCCCTTGCTAGTTCTGAAGCTATTTATTCCTGTTATAATCTGAGCAACTTCGTGTTCACCACTTTCTTTGTAGTGATGTTGTCATGAACCATATAAGACACTAGGTCTGAAATTTTCTATTGTAATCTCAGCCTTGGCCCTGTTGGGTTTTCAAGCTGTTTCTTTTGCTTTGCTTCAAAATCCCTACTCTTTCTCTCTCAAGATTTGAGTATGATGAGAGGAGGGACTATTAGATTGCTCATATGGGTTTCTTCAGCTTTTTGTTTTTTATTTGGTTCATTAGGATTTGATCCTGTAGATAATTTTCTGATTGATTGTGGTTCACCGACCAATCAAACCGTTAGTAATCGTGTGTTTCTAGCTGATGGGTCTTATTCCGCTGTTCTTTCACCCCCACAGAAAATCATTGCCAAAATCAATTCAAATTCTTCCTCCTCCATTGATTCAGATGTTTTTCAAACTGCCCTTATATTCACTGAAGCTTCCAGTTACACATTTCCGATAAGTAAGCAGGGGCGTCATTGGGTTCGCCTCTATTTCTCTCCTTTTGTTCACAACAGCTACAATATGAGCCAAGCAAAGTTTTCTGTTTCTGCTCAAACTTTTACCCTTCTGAAAGATTATCAAGTAGAGGGTGGTTTTATCATTAAGGAGTACATTCTGAATGTAACTTCTAGCAGTTTGGTTCTCACTTTTACTCCTTCCTCCAATTCGTTTGCTTTCGTGAATGCGTTGGAAGTTGTTTTGCTCCCGGATGAGCTCATTCCCGAGGGTGCTAGAGCCATTGGTTCGAAGGAGACTGAACAAAGTTTGAGTCAGCTGGCATTAGAGACAGTTTGGAGGGTGAACATGGGTAATAAAACAGTTTCTCCCCAAAATGATACCTTGTGGAGATTTTGGGATTCGGATTATTCGTATCTGAGATATGAGGGTGTTGCAACATATGTGTCAAAGCCAGAAGCTGTCAATTACTCTGCATCACCAACAAAGTACATTGCCCCTTCTTCTGTCTATGGCAGTGCAACCATGCTGGACACGAAAAAGGAATCTAGAATGATTGCCAATCTGACATGGAATTTTGATGTTGAACATGGTTTCAAGTATTTGGTGCGGTTTCACTTCTGTGACATAATGAGTAAGCCTGCTGACAGTGTCATCTTCAAAGTTTTTATCAATGATTTGTCCGTCTCTGACAGTCTTGATCTTAAAAATCTGACATCAGATGTCTTAGGCCGCCCTTATTTTATGGATGTCATCATGAGGGCAAGTGATAACCCTACGATGAACGTAAGTGTTGGCCCTTACAGCAAAGATGGAGCTTATCTATACCCAATTACCATTCTTAATGGCCTTGAGATCATGAAAATAAGCAACTCAAGGAGCAGCCTTGATGTCTCTTTGAGTAACAGCTCTAAGATGAAACTTGGTGTTATAGTGGGTTTGGCTGTTGGAGTATTTCTTGCTATTGTTTTGGCTATTGTTTTGTTCCTGTTTTATAGAAGAAGAGGACGAGCACGTGCCATACATTCAAAGACAGAGGTTGTCATGGTGAATGCAGAAGAAGGTAAAGACAACAATGGCACGGCGATGTTTTCTGCCTCGAAAATTGGGTATCGCTTCCCATTAGCAGCAATCCAAGAGGCTACTGACAATTTCAGTGAGAATCTGCTTATTGGAGTTGGTGGTTTTGGCAAGGTTTACAAAGGAGTTTTAAGGGACAGTACCAAAGTGGCAGTTAAGAGAGGAGCTCCTCAATCAAAGCAGGGTCTTGCAGAATTTCGGACTGAAATAGAAATGTTGTCTCAATTCCGCCATCGCCATTTGGTCTCCTTGATCGGCTATTGTGATGAGAAAGATGAGTTGATCATTATTTACGAGTACATGGAAAATGGGAGCTTAAAAAACCATCTTTATAGCTCAGATCTTCGATGCTTAAGCTGGAGGAAGAGGCTTGAAATCTGTGTTGGAGCTGCTAAAGGACTTCACTATCTTCATACCAGCTCTGAAAAGACGATCATTCACCGTGATGTTAAGTCTTCAAATATACTGCTAGATGAGAATTTAATGGTTAAGGTTGCTGATTTTGGGCTTTCAAAAACTGGCCCTGAGATTGATCAGACACATGTCAGCACCGCTGTTAAAGGCAGTTTCGGGTATCTTGATCCAGAGTACTTGACAAGGCAGCAGCTGACAGAGAAATCAGATGTGTACTCATTTGGGGTGGTGATGTTCGAAGTGCTTTGTGGAAGACCTGTTATTGATCCATCACTTCCAAGGGAAGAGGTAAGTCTAGTTGAATGGGCAATGAAGCGACATCAAAATGGGCAGCTGGAGGAGATTGTAGATCCTCGTCTTGCAGGTCAAGTCAAGCCAGACACATTGAGGAAGTTTGGAGATGTAGCTGCAAAGTGCTTAGCAGGACGTGGTGTTGATCGACCTACAGTGGGAGATGTGTTGTGGAACTTGGAATTTGTGCTTCAACTTGAAGGAAATGACGGAAGATCTGATCATGCTAGTCCTGTCAACAACTTGGAGACCAGCACTGTATCTACTGCAGAATTAAGCATGGGAAGTGTGGGGGACATTGCTGGTGTCTCAATGAGCAAGGTCTTTGCCCAGATGGTGAGAGAGGACATGAGGTAGATTGCATTGAAGCTTCAAGAAATTCTGTTCCTCTTTTTCGTTGTTTCCATTTCTATGTAATATTGCTCCTGGTGAAGAGAGTAATGTACAGAGTGAGGTGAGATTCAAGTCATTTCTCACAGTCTAAACATGCACAAAGCATCTACCAGAGAACCTGCAGGAATATGCATTTTAGGTTCTTTCATGTATTTATACTAGAATGAGTGTGGCTGTGTGCTTTTATACAATATTGGTTCTTTCATTGGTCCCTTGCTCTCCTGTATTATACTAATTGCTTTTGTATTTCAATTGGCAATCTACCATGGAGAGTACCTTAATGCCTTGCAGTAAACGAATCAACATGCCATTTCATTACTACAAAATTTGAACCAAAAGATTAACAAATACCATATAATCTGGTTTCTTCAAAGAAAGAAAAAAAACTTGGCTTTCTGAATTAGATTTAGAGGTGTGAACCTTGTAACTCTGGGGACAAATTTGGTGGGAACCTTTTCACTTGTGGGGAATGTTATCATTTTGATCTTCTTCTCTCTCTCAGGTCTTGAATCTTTGGGGTGGTTGTTCTTCAAATGCTTTTGTTTTCCAAACTGTTATATATAAGCTTCTTCCCCCCTTTTATTTTTATTTTTTCCTTCCCTCTAGAAACAAATTAAAACAAAGAATAACAATGAGAAATGCCGTCCCAGTTCATCATCTTTTTCCAGATTAAAAAAAAATGTGCATCATCTTAATGCTTCGAAATCCAGCAACAAAGGAAAAACAGTTCCCATGACTTGATAACATAATTAGTTCAAACATTTGGTTGAGATTTTAACTGTCATGAGCTTCGAAATCTAATGCAACCACAGCTTCTGAAGCTGGCTTAAACACCGGAAAGGAGGTACTCCAATATATGAAGGAACAGAGAATAACAACAGGGCTTAAGAGATTCAATTGCATTGAAATCCTTAGAGATCAAAACCAAGATTTGTTTTAAAATATACAGTAATCAACCATCTCCTTGGCAAAAAGAAAGGGAGCCAGGCATATCCGTTAGACTATTAGAGTGCTAAGATAGTAAACCAGGCATGTCACAACCAAGCACCATCAAGCAAGCAAAAAAATGTGCCCCCATCTGCTACTAATTCATGATCCGTCTTCAAACAACACAGTCTACACATCACAAAGGTTTCCGGTCACCTGGCAAGCAAATCACAGTAAGAATAACTAAACTAGTAGGATATCAAACTGTTCTTTCCGTTTGGTTTTCCACGAGAAATTATCATGTCCTACCTCATCTTCTCAATTCCCAAAGTTCTTCTGTCACTTTTGATTGTAATCTCTTTCTTCTGACCAGTAGATATATCCTCAGCAGACACACTCAAGATACCGTTTGCATCAATATTAAAGCACACATTGAATCGATGGACACCCTTGGGAGCTGGAGGAATATCATCGAGGCTAAAAATACCCAAATAGTTGTTTTTTAGTGTTGTAGTGCTCTCACCTTCAAAAATAGGGAAACCAATGACAGTTTGGTTGTCAAATGCAGTAGTCAAAACTTTGTGCTTTTTTACGGGAATTCTTGTGTTTCTAGGAATCACGACTGTCATGATATGCTTGGTATCACCATGAGCAGTACCCACACCAAGTGACAGAGGTGTGACATCCAGAAGAGTGAAGTCTTGAAGCTTTCCATTACCATTCCCAATCAACACTGCAGCTTGAACAGCAGCGCCATATGCCACTGCCTCATCCGGATTAATGCCCTTGCACAGCTCCTTCCCCTCGAACACATTCATCAATAGTTGTTGCATCTTTGGAATCCTGGAAGAGCCACCGACAAGAACAACATCATGGACACTTCTTATGTCCATTTTAGCATCCCTCAAACAATTCTGCACAGGCTCCATACACTTACTGAACAAATCTTTGTTGAGGCTTTCAAATTTTGCACGGGTAATATTTAGATAGAAATCGTTACTCTGATCCAGACAATCAATTTCAATGTCAGTAGTTGACAAAAAGGAAAGTCTCCTTTTTGCCTTCTCACAAGCATTTCTTAATCTCCTAAGAGCTCTGGGGTTTCCACTAATGTCTGAATTATGCATCTCCTTGAATTGCTCCACACAATAATCAACAATTCTGTTAACGAAATCTTCACCACCAAGGTGAGTGTCTCCATCGGTAGCCTTCACTTCAAAGACACCGTCCCCTATGGTAAGTAGTGACACATCTAAAGTACCTCCACCCAAATCAAATACCATCACATTTCTCTTGCTATACCATCCAGCCTTCTTGTCAAGTCCATAAGCAATAGCTGCAGCTGTCGGTTCATTGATGACACGCATCACATTCAGGCCAGCTGTGACACCAGCATTCTTTGTAGCCTGACGTTGCGAGTTATTGAAGTAAGCAGGAACAGTGATAGCTGCATTTGTGACTGGTGAGCAAAGATAGGCCTTGGCAATCTCCAGCATTTTTGCGAGAACCATAGATGAGATTTCTTCAGCAGTGAACTGTTTCTCTTCACCCCTGCGGGTAACCACAATCATGGGCTTGTCACCAGGACCTTCAATGACCTTGAATGGCCAAAGCTTCACATCACGTTGAACGGAAGCATCACTGAATCTCCTGCCAATTAGCCTTTTTGCATCTGCAAATGGATCCACAACCAATATATAATCCAGTCCAACAAAGAACAATATCAAAAGAACATATGCAACAATTTTGTTTAGGTCGCAAGGAATAGCAGAATAAGGTTCTTGTGGCATAATACACTACTTGTTCGTGTTAATGCCTACTTAATTTCTTAGGTGAGATGGCTATGCATCATTCATATTTACCATTATACATGTCACACAAACCTAAATGAAATAAGTTACGGTTGTTATAAGGAAGAATGAGAAAAGAAAAAAAGAAAAAAAAGATCCTTCATATTGCAATACAGAAAATACATTCCCATCACTATTCAATATTTCAATCAATCAAATAATATTTTTCCCTCCATTTCTTGCTTCTTTTACCATCTTTGTTTCTGCTTCACATTGATTGCTTAAGATAAACATCAAAAATGAAAATTACCTAGGCAATTAACATATCTTAGCCATCAACATGCAGCCCTGTTATAGATTCAATCTAAATTTTAAAACCTCCAAGGGAATTTTATAACATCTTATTCAAGACAAAAAAATCATAAACAACTGATCTTTGATTCTAAAATCAATGAGCGGACGATGTTATAGGTTTCTTCCACAGATAGAGCATTTGACTTTTCACAAAGATTAAGATTTGAATTACAAACCTATTAACGCCCCACCTTTAGCTTGAGAAATATCCAAACCACAAGTAAACAACAATATTTTCAATTCCAGCCTCACTAAGTGTAAAGAAAATAAGCGAAAGAAAAATCTCACAACCACTTCACATAAAGCTCACAGCTTTACCCTAAGAAACAAAATGACATGCATATGAGAAGGAAAGTATAGCAAAGGAAACCCCGGTTTGCAACAGCAAATTGATGACAAATTTAGAAACCCCGCTGCAACATAGAACTACAGCAAAGGAAAATTTGCAGTTGCACAGACCAGCACTTGTAATTAGGTTATAGGAATAACAAAAAAGGTTCTCTGTGTCATAATAAACTACTGGTCAATTCATATTTACCATTATACATGATACATAAACTAAAACGAAATAAGTTACAGACAAGAATCAGTAAAAAAAAAACACTTATTCATACTGCAATGGATGTGAACATTGCCCTCATTATTCATCAATCAATCAAGCCTTCTCCTTCATCTCTTGCTTCCCTTATTCTCTCTATTCTTGCCTAACATTGCTTAAGATTTACATCTTTACTCGAAACGGAAATCTTATAAAGAACTGATCTTCAATCATAGTTAAAGCATATACCTAGAAAAAAGAAAGAGGCAAGCATGTAATAAAGAGAAGATGAGAGGTAGCAAAACTACCAAAGATGGAGTTTCTGGGATTTCTGATAAGCTGGTTAGTGGCAGCGTCACCAATCAAGTGGTCAGTATCAGTGAAAGCAACACAAGAAGGAGTGGTTCTGTTCCCTTGTTCATTGGCTATGATTTCTACATGGTCCTGCTGCCATGCTGCAACACACGAGTAGCTTGTGCCCAGATCAATTCTTTGCTCGCCATTGGGAAAGTTCAATCAAACCACACAACCTTCTTTTCTTTTTTTTTCTTTTTCCCAGAGTAAACCAACCAAACTTAAGCACGAAGGTTTTCTTGGTAAACCCAAATACCAAAGTACCAGAGGCGAATTTTCAATGTGACACCACACTTTTTTTTTTTTTTTTTAGAAGTAGTGACACCAAACTTAAGCACGAAAGTGACGCTTCTAATTTTTTTATTTTTATATAAATTTGTAAAGGAGGGTTGTAGTTGGATCTTTAAATTTGTTATTTGGACCTCTCCTACTTATTGAATCTTTAATTCACTTTTCTAAATACTTAAATAGCTAAATGTACCTCCTTAATTTTACCAAAATATCCTTGAACAATTAAATTTATTCTTCAACAATCTTTTGTTCTATTTTTTTTTATTATCTCTATTAATTCAACTAAGAGAATAAGAAGCAGCAAAATGAATTGACCAAATTGCATATTTGGACTAGTCAAGTAAGTCAAGTTTCAGGTATTAACGCTGCTCGTGAGTCTTCCGGGTATTAACACTCGGACTCGAAGAAAAGCCTTTCTTAAAAGCGAGATTCTTTGATGTTGGTTCCCTCGGTTCTACGAATCAATCCAACATTTTAGAGTGTCGTAAACAATGGAGAATTAAAGATATAAGATTTGAAGAAAAAGTTAAGGGCAGTAGCAGAATAAATTGAGAAATTACTAGTATTTTTTGTTACTATTGCATTCATCTATCCCTTCCTAAAGTTGAAACAAATAAGGAGTAGTTTTGCTTACAAGTATAAAGGCCAGACTTATCTAATTCTATCTTCAAAATATGGGACTTTAATAGAAAACAATAACAATTAAAAAATTTCTACAAATGTATCATCTCGCATCCAAGCATGGGAGATTGAAGGGAGAACATACTTTGAAAGTTAAAAAAAAAAAAAAAAATGTCATTAGTTTGTCGTGGGAGGTAAGAAGAGTTTTTTTTTTCTTTTCACTCTCTCTTTGTATCCTTATATGTTTTTATATATGAGTTGACAAAGTCCAATAACTATTGAAAAATGATGGAGGTCCATATAACAAATTTGGAGGTCCAACTAGAACCACCAATTTGTAACTTTGAAAGTGATGCCTCCCATTTTTATATTTTATGAGAGTATTTAGTGTACCGACGTGCACTTACACCATTAAAAATGGTTGGTCAGATAACATCAAGTAAATTTTTTTGTTATTAAAAAAAAAAATTACCTATAAATATCGACGGCTGAAATCTACTGGTTCACTTACACCGTTAATACATAGAAGAATTTTCCTTGTTATTGTTAATTTTGTTCAAGTTATGCTCACGTGCCAATTCCCAGTACCATAAATGATTAAATGTAACGCTTTAATATCTCCCTCTCTCTGCGATCAATTATAGTGAAACACAACGAGAGGTAAGTCTATGGTGTATCAAACGTAGCCAATAGCAATTTGGGGAACATCAATAATGACTGAGAAGACCAATGTGTTTGACCGGGCAGTCACAACAATCTCGGAGACAATTTGGACAAATTAAAGGAAAGAAGACAATTTGGGCAGTCACAACAATCTCAAAAAGTATTTCGTCCTGAATTGACATTTTTTTACTAAGAAGTAAGAAATAATGCAAGTTTAGGATGACAGAAAACATGTCGCGACAATTACAGCCGAGAAGTCACCTAATTTTAAATCATTTTGGGCCTTGAAAAGAAACTCTGTTCGGGCTTTCCTGAGGGGCTTCGTTGCACAAATATGACAAAGTTCATTAAGAGAAAAGAGACCCAGCCCACTTCACTTTTGGGCTAAATTAGAGTATCCCCATCCGAATTTGGGGCTCTTCGTCTTTTTCGGAGAGATATAACAGTTGCGCCTCCAAGAACAGTTAGATTTTGTTGCGCTCTTCTTCTTTCTCTTCAATCCCGGTTTGGGGTTCAATCCAGCAATTACGGTTTTGCAGAAATAGAGAGAGAGAGAGAGAGAGAGAGAGAGAGCCTTCGAAGCCCTAGCTATGGAGAAAGAGAAATCGAGCAAGCGCTTCCGAGACGAACGCGACCGACGAGACCGAGACCGAGACCGGGACCGGGACCATCACAAGCATCGCAGCGGCCGCGACGCTTCCGATGACCACCACCGCCAACACCGCGCTCGATCGGACCGCGATTCGAAGCCAGAGCGCTCCCACGACCACAGATCTCGCCGTGACAGGTCGCCGGAGCCGCGGGACGACCGGGAAGCGTCGCGCGACCACCGCGAGCGGTCGTACGAGAGGGAAGGGAGTAGAGAGAGGTCCAGGCATCGCGAAGTGAAGCGGGAGAGGTCGGAGGAGGGAGAGGATATGGTGGAGAGGAGGCATAAGAGGAAAGAGAGGGAGAGGAGTGAGGGTAGAGATGGCGGTGTGGATGAGTCTGAAGATTCTAAGAGAGCTAGGGGTTTGGATGAGAGGAAGCGATTTGATGACCGCCGAGTAAAGGAAGAAGAGGATGCTGGAGAATTGGAAGGGAATGTGATTCACAGTGAGGTTAAGGTTAAGAAAGAAGAATTGGAGGATGATGAGGGCTTCACTACCACCCAAAATGGGGGTGCTCCGGTGGGTAATGTGAGTTTTCTCTTAACTTTTTCTGTGCTTTACAATTGTGCATTTGATAACTGCCATTGTTTGATAATTGATAATATTCACATTTAGGTTACATCTTTGGTGGATACATTTAGGCTAGCATTTGTAAGAGTAAGACCTTATAAAACTGTGACGATGATTCTCTGTTGAGAATGATTGAGGAATACATTAAACAGAAGCATAAAGATTGCGATTTTTGAATGGAATTTAGATCAAAGGATTTTTGACTTCTAAAAGCTGCACTATGTGATTGTTAGTTGTAGTTCTAGTATAGGTCTCTAGTATGTTAAGTTAGATTGAATTGACTCTTATGAACAGGACCTGTTGGTATTACTTGCTATATACTCTTGAAATATGAAGTGATAGATGCTAATGATTGATTTGAGTGGTATCTACAGATTTTTAGTTGAAGTGTTTCCTTCCTAAAAAATGTAAGCTGTCTTATTGCACTTTTTGTAAGCATTTTGTATTATTTGACTATGCCTTCATGCGCTAATATTAGGCTGTTAAAAATGCTCTCATTCCTCTGTACGTCATCTCTCCATAGGTGAGCAGTAAGCATGCGTCTGAAGTATCATTTATCTTTATGTCCTTCTGATTAATAATGCTTGTGATATCCCTACCATGATTGAGCTGTCATGAGTATGCATAGTAACTTTGTTTAGTTTTTAACACTTCAGGGTGCCAGTCTGGATTCTACTATGGAATCAAGGGTTGTGCCTGAGACCTCTCCCCCCCCTAGTCATCCCCATCCTACCAAGGTATATTCGATTTCTACCACAAATGAAAATAAGGGAGTTAGTATTACCAGATCTCATGAGGTTCATGGAAAATCTAGTACAGATGGGACATCTTCAACTGCTGGAAGAAGTGGAAATCTACCTCCTGGTGAGTTAGATAAAATTAAGAATCTTCTGGCGAAACGTAAGGAATTGGCTGACAAGCTGAACAAAACGAAGGTAAGATGTTCTCATAATTTGTTTTCATCCTTGTTAACGTGTCATGCTCAACGCCATTTCTTGATTTAGAATTCATTATTATTATTTTCATCTTGCAGTTAGACAAAGCAGCCAAAGCTATTTCAGATGCTAGCGCAAACTTGGGATTGAAGGATGGGATGCAACCTCCATCTGCAAGTACAGGAATGTTGCATCCCCCTGTGCCATCAACAATTAGTGGTACAAGTGGAATGACCGGTCTGACTGGTGAAAAATATGAAGCTGTAAAACTTGCACAGGAGCGGGCTGCCAGGATGGGCTTTCGCCATGACCCAGAATTTGCTCCTGTTATAAACTTGTTCCCAGGACAGGTGGCAACAGATGTTGTTCCCCCTCAGAAGCCTACCAAGGCCCCTGTTCTTCGACTTGATGCCCTCGGAAGGGAAATAGATGAACATGGAAATGTGGTCAATGTGACTAAACCAAACAACCTCAGCACTTTAAAGGTTTGTTACTATTCTACCTGTCAGACTGTTGCCTCTTATATTGTGGATATTTATTTTAATGTTCTTCTGGTTTTTTTATACGTTTCAGGTCAACATTAACAAACAGAAGAAAGACGCATTCCAAATTCTTAAACCTGAAGTCGATATGGATCCTGAATCAAATCCTTTTTTTGACCCGAAGATGGGCATTAATATGACGAAGATTATGAGGCCAAAGAGGATGAACTTCCAGTTTGTAGAGGAAGGGAAGTGGTCAAGAGATGCTGAACATATGAAGTTGAAGGTAATATCTTTCTGTCTCTTTTAACACCTTCTGAAATGTTAGTGAATTTTATACCAATCTTTTACCTAACTTTTTTCATTTCACTCCCTATAGAGTAAATTTGGGGAATTACAAGCAAAAGAGCATAGGGCGAAGCAGGCCCAGTTGGCAAAGGCAAAGGCAGCACCTGATACAAATCCAAATTTGATAGAGGTAGCAGAAAGAGTCATCACCAAAGAAAAACCGAAGGATCCAATTCCTGAAGTTGAGTGGTGGTAAGTTTACAACTACTTGTTCCATTATGCTGTGATTTGCTTAATGATTCTTCTTTTTAGGGTGCTTGGTTGAATTGCATCTTTTTAAAATTATCCAACATGGGGACTGGTTCTGTTTTGTTTATAATCTTTGCCTTGATATTCTTTCTAGTGTGGGATTCATATCTTTGGCTTGATATTCTTTCTAGTGTGGGATTCATGTTAAAGTACTGTTACATGTTATTCATTCCTATTCAATTTAAGTGTCTTGGATTTTATTTTCTTGTCCTGATCATAGATTTCTTTCAACTTTTTAAAAGCTTTTGTATCATCTTGATAATAAGAGCTTGTTTATTGTATGTGAATCGTCTCTCTGCTATGCTGATTTTGGAAAAAATTAAAACTAAATCATGATCCCCTTTTTTTTGTTTTTTGAAATAAAAATCATGATCGTATAGTATAGTACTATAGTATCATGGATTTTATTTGCTTTGCTCTGCTTATCATAGATTTCATTCAACTTTATACTAGCTCTGTATCATCGTATAATAGTGATAGTCAAAGTTTAAAATTGTAGGCCACTTTTCATGTTCTTTGGTTGTAATTATATCTCCTGCTGATTCATGATCTTTGGTTGAAAAAGATTCATAATTTTGGTTGTAAACGAATTCGTGGCTTGTCCCTATCTCCTAATCTTTGACCTTGTTGAATGGCATTTTTCAACTGTCATGCTCTAAAGAAAAGTATGGTCTTCTTTGTTTATACTATATACTTATTTGTTTATTTTTAAATTAGATTTGCATTAGTTAAACTTTAGAAATTCTGTTATATTTTTCAAAAGATGATTCCTAATTATGGTTGAAAAAAATTTCAGGGATGTGTCCTTTTTACAATCTGGTACTTATGGTGAGCTTGTTGATGGTAGAATACCTGAAGACAGATTAAAGTTGGACAAAATCACCATCTATGTTGAACATCCTCAGCCCATTGAGCCCCCTGTGGAGCCAGCTCCTCCGCCACCTCAACCATTAAAGTTGACCAAGAAAGAGCAGAAAAAACTACGCACACAGCGTCGTCTTGCTAGAGAGAAAGATAAGCAGGAGATGATTAGACAGGGTCTGATCGAACCCCCCAAGTCAAAAGTTAAAATGAGTAATTTGATGAAAGTTCTTGGCTCCGAAGCAACCCAAGATCCAACCAGACTGGAGAAGGAGATCCGGAGTGCAGCTGCTGAACGTGAACAAGCTCATATAGACAGGAATATTGCCCGCAAGCTCACACCTGCTGAGCGCCGTGAGAAGAAAGAGAGGAAGCTTTTTGATGATCCAAATAATGTGGATACCATAGTCTCAGTTTATAAAATCAATGATCTATCTCATCCAAAGGCCCGCTTTAAGATTGATGTTAATGCCAGAGAGAATCGGCTGACTGGATGTGCTGTGATCTCAGATGGTATGAATGTTGTGGCTGTTGAAGGTGGAAGCAAATCTATCAAAAGGTATGCAAAGGTCATGCTTCGGCGCATAAACTGGGCTGAGGCTGTGAAAGAGGAGGAAGACGATGAAGAAGAAAATGATGATAAGCCTCCTAACAAGTGTGTCTTGGTGTGGCAAGGAAGTGTTGCCAGGCCTAGTTTCAATAGATTTTTGGTTCATGAATGCATGACTGAAGCTGCTGGTCGAAAGTTCTTTGCTGATGCTGGCGTTGCTCATTACTGGGATCTGGCAGTCAACTTTGCAGATGATGACTAGTAATTGGATGGAGAGGCTGCACTCATGGAAGTACTTTGGTCAATAAAGTAGTTGTTTGCAACTGTACTGGGATCATTTATGATATTTGCATAATGCCTATTTTCACTGAACCATTCTATCCATGTTGTATCGTCACATATTAAATTTGCCTAAATGAGTAATCTTTGCACTGTTGGATGCTTTCATTACTCATGTAGAGTTTTTTGTTCAGGGAATTATATTATGTTTGTTACTCTGGCATGTCCTCTTTCTGCTCTTTAGGTCTTTGGTGAAGTATATGCTTACTCATCGAAGGTTGTAACTGGTTTCCTTCGTGTACGGGTAGTTAGAATAGCGCCCCTTAATCTGTTATCAAAGCCTGTCAGTCAATCCAGAATGCAAGTGTTATGGCCCTCATGCTCGACAAGGAAGAAATGCGAGTTCAGATCTGCCCTACTTCACAGGGCAAGAGATGGAGGCCATAGATGCTGCTGTTCAATCAAACTATCATCTACACCCTGGAGATGTAAATATCGTCATTAGGCTCGGACCCATTATTACATTAAAGCCTTTGCATGCCGGAAAGTTCTGCACCATAACTTATTGCTCTGAATCTATGACCAAATGCCATAAAAGCTTAATGTACTGGAAGTTCTCGAACGCCAAGATTGGAGACCACAAGAAATCCAAGACAGTGATAGCGAAGCAATAATGCCAGAGGGTTTTGAAAGACTGGTGGAAGAAGAAAAGGGAAACTTGAGTAAGGTATCTAGATGGGTGCATATGCCCGCATGCTCATGCACACGTTGATTTCATAATTTTTCTGTTTTGACTTTGAGGACTTCCATTGCTAAGACTCCCTGTTTTATAGGTTTGAGTTAGCTTATAGTTCGGTACGGGATAGGTAGCCTAGCTATTTTTAACTACCAAGCCCTCTAATGATGAAATCTATCTATGAATTTTTTTTTTTTTTAATAAATCTATCTATGAATATTGATGAACCATAAATTGGAGGTAAGATCATTTGGTCCATATCCATGAAATACTTTGGGGGCTAAGTATTTAAAAAGGGTTCACACTTCAGAAAGTTCTAATAGCTTTTAATAGAAGTAATCTTCGGAAAAGATTGAAATGGACTGATGTATTAATACATTAATTCTTTGTTAACGACAATATATCTTTTAAAACCGACTAGTTCCATGCCATGATCATAACTTGATCCAAGTACTGCTGCAAGTTAGCTATTCTACAAGTAGTAAATTGATTGGATAGATACCTGAAGGTAATGCTTTGCTTGTTTTAGCTAAATTTCATTGTTTTTTAAGGTCATGCTAGTGTAGGAAGGGATAGAACGAAAAGCAATAAGACAAAGTGCTTTACATATATTCACTTTGCTTACCCAAATTTCACACGTTTGAGGAAGGAGGAGGAGCAAAATTGCTAAAGTAATCTTGCAATTTTGGGGACTTCAAGTATCAAAACTTGTTTTGGACTTATTTCTATGTCACGCAATTTTTCATGTCAAGTGCAAACTTAATCCTTTGGACTAAAGAAACCCCACAAAATGGTACATTTTGAAACCAAATGACTTGTTAGCTAATGTCCAAACAATACATGAATGGTACATTTTGACAACAAATTAATGACTTGTTAGCTAATGTCCAAACAATACACGATTCTATGTGGAAAGAAATATTTTTAGTTGGTTTACCATATTTTCAACTATAACCCACCTTTCATTATCAAATATTCTTTTTAAAACGTGTTTTTTTTTAAAAAAAAAAAAAAATTATATAAGACTCAATGAGCAATTTACTTATTGGCGGCTGAAAGCAATAATCAACGATATACACTCATAACTCTTATTCAGTCGGAAGATATTAGGATTTGTTTTTTTTCTTACAATGAACTTTATTGTTGATATTAAAAAACTCTTCGGTAATGTACTTACCTAAATGGACATTTACTTTCAATCTTACAAGTTACATCGATTGAGAAATACATATCTAAACTGATAGTTCCAACTTTACTTTTCCCTTTCAGTTGTGCCCCACAGAATGTAGTTCAATCCCACCAACTAGGCCTCCAAAATTGAAGCCAGGTTTAATAGGGAAGACTTCAAATCTCAATGCCTTAACCTACTCGATTAAATTTGCAGTACTAAATTGCCTAGTAGCCCCAAAGGCCCCCATAATAAATCTTGAACCAAATACAATAACCCTCATAGCTATCTGCTTGCTTACGTAAATTTTGATCAACACCCAACCTAATTTGAAGGGAAAATGAAACCCTAAAGACCCATCACGGCATCACGCCATGTGTCAGTCACCGCTCGCCAATGGATATCTTCCACGTGTCATCTCTTCTTCTTGTTTAAGTAACTGGAGACGTACGAACCTGGGTATATTAGGCGTTGTAGGTCACCTCCCTTCAAAAAAAAAAAAAAACACACAGAATCCCAAAAAAACCTAACCGTAAACCCTCACACAAGACGACCTCACCATTTGGTTATATTTCTATATATTGAAAAACCCTACGCCATAACTCCATAAAGCTGAAGATCGAAACCCACACGCAGCTTCATTTTCTCTTGATAGAGAGAGGTACGGTAGACCTCCATCACTTTCCTCCACTCCCGCCTCGTTTGGCTTCACCTCCAAACAGCCCCCTGATTGATGCATTATTAAGAGGAATTGATACCCCTATCCAAAAACGGCCTTAACTGTAACAGACCACCCTATAAAACCCTGAAATGTCTCGGGTAGCAGCAGAGAATCAGATATCGCCGTTTTTCTCTATGGAGCTCGACGAATTCCCACGCGCCTCCCACGGCGCGTCACCCTCACTCGGCCAGCTTCTGAAGCACGTCGGAGATGTCCGTAAGGAGGCCACCGGCGACGGCGGCGAGACTCCCATGCATCACCACCAGGTGCTCGACATGAGCGACGAGACTCTTGAAAACCCTAGGTCGCTTCCGTTCGTGCTCTCGTTCACTAATCTGACTTACAGCGTCAAGATTCGCCGGAAGTTCAGTCTTTCCGGGATGTTAACTGGCCAGAACAACCGTCTCGGGGCTGCGACGCTGTCGGAACCCGTCGGAGGGGAGAGCCTGTTCACGAGGACCAAGACGCTGCTGAACGACATCTCCGGCGAGGCTAGGGAAGGAGAAGTGCTGGCGGTGCTCGGCGCGAGCGGTTCCGGCAAGTCGACTCTCATCGACGCCTTGGCCAATCGCATCGCCAAGGGAAGCCTGAAAGGAAAGGTCTGCCTCAACGGCGAGGTCCTGGAGTCGCGGCTGCTCAAAGTGATCTCAGCTTACGTCATGCAGGACGACCTGCTATTCCCGATGCTGACGGTGGAGGAGACGCTCATGTTCGCCGCCGAGTTCCGCCTCCCTAGGGCTCTCTCGAAATCCAAGAAGAAAATGAGGGTCCAGGCACTGATAGACCAGCTCGGCCTCCGCAACGCTGCCAGCACCATCATAGGCGACGAGGGCCACCGCGGCGTCTCCGGCGGAGAGCGCCGCCGCGTCTCGATCGGAATCGACATCGTCCACGACCCGATCATCCTCTTCCTCGACGAGCCGACCTCCGGCCTGGACTCAACCTCCGCCTTCATGGTCGTCAAGGTCCTCCAGCGGATCGCTCAGTCCGGCAGCATTGTGGTCTTGTCCGTACACCAGCCGAGCTACAGAATCTTGGGCCTGCTGGACCGCCTCCTCTTCCTCAGCCGCGGCCAAACCGTTTTCAGCGGCTCGCCAGCTCAGCTTCCCTCCTACTTCGCCGAGTTCGGGCGGCCCATACCCGACTCCGAAAACAAAACCGAGTTCGCTCTGGACCTCATCCGAGAACTGGAAGGCTCCCCCGGCGGGACCCAATCCCTCGTCGAGTTCAACAACTCCTGGCAGACCATGAAGCACAGCGATCACTACCGCTCCGCCACCGACATACGACACGTCGTTCCCCTCCAAGAAGCCATCTCCGCCAGCATTTCCCGCGGCAAGCTCGTCTCCGGCGCCACCAACAACGACGCCAGCCCCAACTCCATGGTCCCCACCTTCGCCAACCCCATCTGGATCGAAATGGCCGTCCTGGCGAGACGCTCCATGAAAAACTCGAGACGAATGCCGGAGCTGTTCGGAATCCGGCTGGGCGCAGTGGTGGTCACTGGGTTCATCCTGGCCACCATGTTCTGGAATCTGGATAATACCCCTAAGGGAGTCCAAGAACGCCTCGGGTTCATCGCCTTCGCCATGTCCACCACCTTCTACACCTGCGCCGACGCCTTACCCGTCTTCCTCCAAGAACGCTACATCTTCATGAGAGAGACCGCCTACAATGCCTACCGTAGATCTTCGTACGTTCTTTCACACTCTCTAGTGGCTCTTCCGGCGCTGGTTTTCCTCTCCGCCGCGTTCTCCGCCATCACATTCTGGGCAGTGGGCCTCGACGGCGGGCTGTCGGGGTTCCTATTCTACTTCCTCATCATCTTGGCCTCGTTCTGGGCCGGAAGCTCATTCGTCACATTCCTCTCCGGCGTCGTCCCCCACGTCATGCTCGGCTACACTATAGTCGTGGCAATCTTAGCCTACTTCCTTCTCTTCAGTGGCTTCTTCATAAACCGTAATAGAATCCCGGACTACTGGATTTGGTTCCACTACATGTCACTAGTGAAGTACCCCTACGAGGCTGTAATGCAGAACGAGTTTCAGGACCCGACTAAGTGCTTCGTGAGGGGTGTACAGATATTCGATAATACTCCGCTGGCTTCGGTCCCGGCGGCGCTGAAGGTGAAGCTTCTGGGCAGCATGAGCGAGACGCTGGGGATGACGATTACGAGGACGACTTGCTTAACAACTGGGAGTGATTTATTGAAGCAGCAGGGAGTTACTCAGCTGAGCAAGTGGAATTGCTTGTGGATCACGGTGGCGTGGGGGTTTCTGTTCAGGATTCTCTTCTATTTTTCGTTGCTGATTGGGAGCAAGAACAAGAGGAGGTAGAAGAAGATGGGTCGTCGTTGTCGTCATGCATGGAAACTGTAAGCTTAGCTCTAGCTTATTGCTCTCTAGCTCCGTGTTTTGTTTGGCGAGAGGTGGTTGATGATTTTTATGTTTTAATTGTTTTTTTTTTCCTTCACAGTTTTAGAATTTGAGTTTTCCATTATTATTTTGAACTGTTTTGGTGGTGCCTCACCGTGCATGTACAAGTACAAGTGTTACATATATACTTCGCAAGAATTAATAAGAAACTATTTCATTCATATATATATTGCTCTACTCTATCTGATCGATCTGCTTGTACGTTCTATACCGATTGTTTTTGGCTTCTGAAAGATTTGTTGGCAAACCATATGTGATTTGTTGAACAACGATATGTTTGTGATATGCATGCCATGTGATTTCATTTATTGCTGATTTTGTCAAAAAAGCGAAATGGGACATGAAAACAATTTATATGAAATTTTTGCGCATTTATTTTATTTTGCATTTTACTTGGATCGGATGATCGATCGACAAGGGAGAAAATCCAAGAGGACAGGACCTAGCCTTCAATTTTTGTGGACTTCTTTTGGATGGTTATCTTCGAAAATATCCTTAAGTAAGATCAAGGACGAACCCAATGATTACCTAAATAACCCTTACTAGAATATGGTAAGTAGTATGAAGTTATTATTTTCATACTAGATTGTCTGGTTACATAATGTAACAGTACGTCAATGCATGTGATGTGTACTTACTTAAATTGGTGACAAAATCAACTTCAAAAGTTCGTTAACGTGATTCAAATCCTAATTATCAATAATTATTAGTGCCTAACATATCAACTGCGACATTACACGAGTAACTAATTTATCTAGCATTCCTCATTGGGCAGACTCCATTGACATTGATGTGGAATTTTGGAGTTGCTAGATCGAGTTGTTGGAGAATTTAATTTGAGGCACATTACACAGTACATGATGCTGAAATGAAGTAACTGCACAGCTTAATTTTCGTGTCTGTTATAGCTCGTCTACTTCATTTAAATAAAGTTGCTGGGATCTTAATTAATTTCTCTTATACTTTCTTGCATGGGGAAACCTGGTAATCATTCATCAGTAGTCACTAATATTATTGGAATTTGTAAGGCCGCTTGAAAATATATGGGTCCATATCTATGCTTGGCCGGTTCTGCTTTTTCTCCTGTGGCCCTCTTCATGATTCTTCAATTATAGGGCTTTGCTTCTTCAATCATATACAGCAAGACCCATTTAATTATACCAAATAATTCTCAACCTCCTGAAATAGCAACATTTGCCGATGAAATATTCTCGGAAATAATTTGATTTCGATCCAAAACTTGGGTTCAGTTCGACTGTTCGATTGTTTCGATCCAAATAAGTTCTTGTTGAACGAAGTTCATGGAATGCGATTTCAACACGTTCCTTTGGGAACAGACATGGTATTATTTGTGCATTAAAACTTCCATTGATCTGTTGTTATATCTACCAACGACCAAGTAGCTGCTGCCTGCTGGTAGGTTGAGGATATTTGAGTAGCGAGTGTATGGAGACTTAAGGGGAAGTGAAAGAAAATATCTCGAGCTAAGAGCTAATTGCTCGTCAAACATTGTACATGTTAATTAAAGTTTCCAACTTGATTTCGTGTTTTTTCTTCTCCATCGTTCTCATATCCTGGCATGGTTTACTCTCGTATTTATATATTGGTTATATATATAACTTCTTTCACACAAGATGCATGTGATCGCTCATGTTACTGTTATGAGATTAAATTCGTGTTTAAACACTTGTATAGGTATGCAAAATATTCGTGTTACATAAAATCGGGAAACACAAAAATTCATTTTTGGTTAGCGGTTTGAGAATTGAGTGCTCTACTAGCAAAAGAATAGTTTATGGAATTAACCAAATAGATAGCAAAACTTGCATGTTAAGTTTACTATCCATTTCTTGTATATATATCAATTCATCCATCAGTTATGGCATTGAAAATTTGTGAACTGCATGCATAGAAAAAGGCTTAATGATAGAATAGGACTTGAAAGAAAGTGACCACATAGTTCCAAATATTTATTGAACAATTAACCAGACATATATAAATGTTGTTGAGTTGTCAAAATCACCAATCAATTCTTTCATTGGGACAATCTATTAGATTGATTTTATGAAACAAGTTCATAAACCATGTACTTGGCTCAATACCGGAAGTGAATGCTTTTCTTGGCATAAAAGTTTAATTATAAAAAAAAAACTCAGAGCAACATATGCGCGCATGTGTTAGGGTTACATCTTAATCCCTAAGAATATCCATGTGAACCTATTTATTGTTTGTCTATGTGGTTAACCTATGAATGCTTTAGTTCTTGTGGTAGGTAGGTAGCTAGATATATATCATCTTACAGCCTAGCCCAAGTATAATTATAATTATAAACACACGCACACATACAAGGATTAAAATATCGAATATCGAGGAAATATCGATGGTCTAAAAAATAGAAATTTCAAAAATTTCTCACAATATTCTCTTGGTAAGTCAAAGATATATCGAGACCCTAAAAAAACAGAAATATCACGGAAATTTCGAAGATATTATCGATTTTTCGGTCCTTCCACACACACACAGATCAATATCACTTTTCTTTTTGACAGAGAAACACACATCATATCAGTCACTTGATCCCTTGGCCTTGTCAACCTATGAATGCTTTAGTTCTTGTGGTAGCTAGCTAGCAAGATATATATCATCTTACAGCCTAGCTCAAGTATAATTATAAACACACACACACACATATCAGGGCATTTCTAGTGAGCGATTCCTTTTTTTAGTCTTTTTTTAGGGATCATATTTTGGCATCTCAACCGTTCAGTTTTTAGGTCTTAATGTGTAGATCACCTCTGCAAATTTTCAGCCAAATTGATTATCGTTAAGACCTGAACCATTCATACATATTATTGTAAATCGCAGTTTTGAATACCTTAATAATAATCAATTTAGCTAAAAATTTGCAGAGGTGAACTACACATTAGGATCTAAAAACTGAACGGTTGAGATGCGAAAATATGATCGAAAAGTTTGTCAAATACCATATCCCTAAAAAAGATTTTAAAAAAAGGATCACTTAGTAGAAGGGCCCTATATATATATATATATATATATATATATATATATATATATATACATGCGGGTTCCAAGCTACGACGACGGCGCGGGGCTGGCCGGAGGGAGGCCGGAGGCGTCCCAGACCTCTTCTGGGCGGCTTTCGAGGTCGGAGGAGGTCGGGCTTGCCGGTCAGCCACCTCACCTGCAGTTGCAGGTTCTATGCAGCACCGCAGAACCGTCGCCGGCTACTCCACCGCACCGCATACCCCTCCGCACGACCCCCGGCGTCCCTCCGGCAAGCCACGCCGCGCCGTCGCCTCTCGATCGAGGCCGGAAGAGCGACGTCCACACTTTTTCTGGGTTGCGGACGTCCTCTTCAGAACATTTTCGTATATATATATATATATATGTCACTTTTCTTTTTGACAGAGAAACACACATCATATTAATCAGTTGAGCCCTTGGCCTTGTCATTATACAATCTAATTAGACTTTCTTTGACTTAAAACAAAACGCTCATATCAGTGCTTTACTTGTTTCAACATTAGTTGGCAGTTGGCATACTTCCATAAAATCATATGGAGTTTCTGGTTGCCAAAATGGTAAACTGGGTTCGCATTTTCCACACAATCTTAATTATATGAACCAAATCATTCTCATATGCCAACCGATCATTAATTGAACAATAACAAGCCTAATTCTGGTAGTATGACATGTTTCATCAATATGATACGTATAACTGTATCACGCTGACTACTCAGATTATCCGTACTAAACTACTAAATAACATGTTAATAGACCGAATTTTGATAGGTCTCTAATTCAAATAACGTGAGTCAAATTTAATGGTTCCATGTGACTATCATTTTCATATATCCAAGTTCAATAGCCGACCGACCATAAGTTAACGAGATGGACACGAAGTTGATGTGACCAATAATAACCAGTTTCGGTTTGGTACTAAAAATTCCCAGTCGAATGATTTTTCTCTCGAAATTGGGGGTGGGATCCAATCCAAGGTTGAATCCCATCTTTCACCAAGAATTCAACAGTACAAATCAGGCCACTGGTAATGACATCAGCCCATAATTCCCCCTGAAAAGTCGATAGCCCAACCCAACAAAAAAATTAAGTTTGATTTAAATTGCAAAATTTTAAGAAAATAGAAAAAATTATCCAAACCAAACCAGAGAGTGAGAGAGGTGCAGAGAATTAAGAAAATGGCGAGCCTATCACCTTCTTCATCTCCGCGACTCCCAAACCCATTCCCACTCTCATCACCACCCAAAACCCACAACCCCAAACCCCTCCTTTCCTTCCCCACCCGAGCCACCGACCCGGAAACACCCCCATCCGACCCGGCCCCGGAGTCCGGCTCCGACTTCGACGACCGCCTCAGCCAGGTCCGGCTCCGCTACCGCAGCGGCACCGGCAAGAAAGCCGAGGCCCGGAAGACCAAGAAGTCCAAGTCGTCCGGGTCCGGGTCGTCCGGGTCCAACGTCTTCCTCCCGCCGGTGCCGCTCAAGGAACCCGTGTCGGGCGGGTTGAAGGTGGACTTCGGGTTCAGCCCGTATAGCGAGCGGGTCAACGGGCGGGTCGCGCTTCTGGGTTTGGCGGCGTTGCTGCTGGTGGAGCTGGCGACGGGGAAGAGCGTACTGAAATTTCATACGCCGCCGGTGGTGCTCATTCAGGTTTACTTTGTGGCGGCGGCGACGGCGGTTTATATTAAGTATGAGAAAGAGAAGGTCAGTGTTTGGCCTCAGTCTCAGTCTCCACCACTCAAAGAATGAATGAATATATGTGATTGATCTGTTGTGTATTGATAACTTGTTGTGTAAGTTTGCTTCATATTCATGAAAGATCGATCAAAGTGAAAATTTGACAGAAAATTAATGTTCACATAGTACAAGCATGGATTCTATTGCTACTACAAAACCTGCATTGATCATATATATGGAAACGCTTGGCGTGATTTTTGTTTTCGAATTTGATTGTTCTTTCTTTCGCACCATTTGCCAGAAATTAGAATCAGAAATCCTGTCAAACAATGCGACTTCTTCTGCAATATGATAATATTTTCGAGCATAGTTTCCATTTTTCCAATTTCACTCGAGGTTAGTAAACAGGGCGTAACTTAATTGGGATCAACACAAAATGCATTAGGTGTTTAACAAAGGGTAACTGGTGAGTAGTGATTAACAAGTTAAGAATTCCGAGACCAATTTACTTTGCCTGACAAACTGAGCAACTGAGATGGATGACATTCCATAAATGGAATACTAAGCCATCATTTGTTTTTCAGAAGTGACATTCCATAAATGGTATACTAAGATTTTAGTCTTAGAATCTTAGCTTAGGGATCTCCTAGAGATTTAGTGATGCTAAATCAAATGGTTGTTTGAATATGTGTGCACATCCGCCTATTTGCACATCCCAAAACGCCTGGCTCGATACCTCTGAACGAAAAACTTTCTTTATAAAAGATGCTCCTCTTCATCTCTTCTATCTACCCTAGCCCGATTGGAGATGTATCAAGGCTTGTACATCAAACAAAGTGAGAGCTGCTCATAAACCAGTCTGCTTCGGGTTTAAGCTTTTATTCATCCTCTTGCTCTATCCGGGTTCCCCAATTTCCTTTGAAATTGATTCTAATACTTGGTAAGACCACTGTACAATCAAGTTCCTATCTTCAATCTTTTAGGCCCAAAACATTTAAACAACTGTCTACTCATTGAGAATTTCTGCTATACTCTGCATGTTTGAATTCATGTAAACTTCTTGGCATACAACTGGACTTGACCAAATACTCTTTCATCAGCTCTCTTTCCAGTTGAATTCCTAAGGGAAAACTCACCTGGTTGGTCTTTGGTGAGTAACATGCTCTCTTAAACTCTGTTTAATTAGGTTGTTGTTGGGAATTCTTATAAAATAGGAAAGCATAGTTGTAACATGTATTGACTCTCAACTTAATCACAAACTTCTTGTTATTTTTTTAAAAAAATTATGTTTTGATATTATTATTTTATTTTTGTGTCCCAAAAACCCTAAGTTTTTGGCTCCGCCACTAACCACGACTCTCCCTTATCCTAAAAGCATCGTGATTCTTAAAATATTTTTTGGATATAGAAATCCTACACGTACATATATAAACCCTAACCTAGTCGGCTCTCTAACTTCAACCGCTCTCTCGCAAGCTACAATATCATAGGGTTTGCTCCATTTGAATTTACGTCTTCGAGAGTGAGATCAATGTCCCATGCCATGGGAGCAACAATTAGTAATTATCAAACAAAGAAGGACTGGATGAGTCTTCATCAAGATATTGTCATCTGTTTTGCAGAGCAAATAGTTTCCATGAAAGATTTTTTTGCTTTTGGAGGAGTTTGCAGATCATGGATATCAGCTGCGATCAAGGAATACTCTAATAGAGGATTAAGATTGAAGCATAAAGTTCCGGTCCTTCTCCTTCCAAAGGAGATCAGCGATCCCCTCGACAAATATTACAGCCTGACAAAAGGAAAGATTTACCAACTTGATTTACCAGAAACTCGCGGGAAGACGTGCTATTCTTTTCCCAAATTGAGTTGCCACCTCTGCCGTGTAGCTCTCCCTTTCTAAGTGATCGTATAAAGTTTGCCTTATCTTCGAGCCCTTCTTGGACATCGGATTATGCAGTCATGGTTCAAGGAGAATATGGTTTGGCAATTTACAGAACAGGATACAATAATTGCAGTCGGACAGTATTAAAGACGATGGGGAAATTCAGGGATACAGTTTATTATAAAGGACACTTTTATGTGGTGGACTATGAAGGTCGTGTTTTTGTTTGCGATGTGGAAGATTCTGAAAATGCACACTTGAGACTTGTTGCTCCAGAGATTCCAAAGGAAATCTTAGGCCCTATAACTCATATTAAAAGGCTATTTTTAGTGGAATTACCGGCTGGGATCCTTTTCATAGTTGTGTTTCTTTGTTACACATCTACACTTGGTCTAACTGATGGTTGTAAGGTGTTCCAGGTACCATTTGTTAATGGCAATAGTTCGTGGTCCAAATCAGAGGTAATGAATTTGGGAAATACAACCATATTTTTGGGCATTAACAATTCTTCATTCTCAATTGAGGTCTTAGACGATTCTAGATGTAAAGCCAAATTGCATCTATTTCATAAATGAGAGAGAGATTGGGATAATGGGATGCGACAACGCCTCGACATAGGTACTTATTATATGGAGAACGAAAAAATAGAGCGGAAGTTTGACAAATCCATTGACATTCTTCTAAGCATAAGAACATTGCATTTATGGATTCAACCAAGTTTCTAAGTGGTATGTCTTCTTCTCTCCACAATATTCAGTTGGTAGATTTTATAAATTGGATAAAATTTCTATCCATGCTATGTTCCTATGTGTGTGTATATTTTCTAACGAAAAGATTTATTATGGAATTGATCATTAAATCGATCAATTTTAAATTTTTAATGGTAATGATGGAATTTTTTTAATTTAATTTTTATTCCACATTCAGCTATGATATTAGTGAGATTCAAACTTGTGACATCGAGAATAATATTACTTATGCTGCGACTCATTGGCAACGCGAGAGTTAATATGTTGGAGACTTGGTGGCCAAATAAGATGTATTGTGGTATTCAGCGGTGATGGAGGACAAACTCTTGTAACCCCCTTTCTTGATACCTACATGCCACCTCCTAATTCCGCCTTAAATTCTCGAGTGTTGTCCGGGACTTTCCCTTATATTCCAAGAATTCTAAGAACTGCTGTCTTATGGCTGTCTATGCATCGTAGAGCTTCCGCAACTGATACTTTGGTTCAGTTTTGCATAGTATATATGTGGTTGGACAGTTTGGACCCCATAAGATTCTTGCAGTTTCTCACCACCATGTGTTCAGTCATAGTAATTGCATATCTCACTCTTCAGTGTCATTGGTTTTGGTCTTTTATTTGTAAGAATTTGAGGTTGTATGTTCTGAGGATCATGTCCCAGATTTAGTTAAATGCTAAAGATGGCAATATGGCATGCAAAGGTTTACGGTCATAAAAGAGACCATTTTTGGAATTGCTTCTAATCCTGCTTCAAAAGGTTCAGCATTTGTTCAATTTGATAGTGACGGGAAAGTAAAGTTTGGCATCTCGGGAGGGGTCCTAAACATGATTGGAGCTTCTTATCAACTTGCCCTTGGATGATTGTGGCTGTAGTTGCTTTTGGTCTTGTATATGCAATTGTTCACCTCTCTTAGGTCCCAGCAATCTTCGACAATGTTCTTATGACTTGTCATCTTTGTAATTCGCAGCATGTTAATGCACACAAGAAAAGAATTGTAACTTCCTGAACAAGGACTTGAGTTGTAAAATTTTCCAAAGCAACTGTACATGCTCTCAGGCTCTCAGCTCTCAGCTCCAAGTTGAGGGTAGTTGTAGTCATCGGACAGAAGTGTATGAACCCAGAGCTCTTCAATCATGTCATGCCAGCATCACTCCATCTAGCAGAATTTGCATGTATCCAATAAAAGTTGCTATGATCGATCGGTATTGTTTATCAAGTGATAGTTGATACCAATGCTTAACATTGACATATTGCGTATCAAGTGATACCACTAGAGAAAGCTAAGAATATATGCAACATATGATAAATGTGGACAATAGATGAATTATGCCTTATCTATATCCCCAATGCTTTCAATTAATTAACCAGCGTCGGAATAAACTTTCCAGTTGTTCTCAGTTCTAAATCCATTTTTCTAGAAAATAAAATTTATTGCCGAGGAAAGAAGAATTCTATTAATTTTATGTCCTAAATCATAAATTTTTGCCTCACATATGGGATTCATTAGTAGTCTATATAACCGAAGCATCAAGCTTGACAAAGAAATCTTGGGACAATAATCAATGAAATTTACCTATTGAATCGAATTTGTGAGACTACAACAAGTTTTGGAACATAATTGAGAGGTTCAGCTCAATTAGGTAGATGGAAGTAGTTAATAGACAAAAAGAAGGTTCCAACTCCTAACATAATGCACTGCCTCTATTACCCGCCAATGCCATGCAGTTCTTGAATTACAGTATCATTGCCTACGAAAATTACTAGTTCTTGTTGATACAGGCACACAGCTATCTCCCTTCTTGAGCATGAATTACATTATCATTGCGTAACAAAGGTTTTTCAAAGAGTGAATTACCGTCATTCTTTTGTTTTTAATTAGATGCCTAATTGTGATGTTTAGACAATCCGAAGTTGCACGAAGTTGGTATACCCGACTTACTTTCACAATTTCAAAATGATGTACCATAATTGTTATTAAACTTTGATTGAGTAGTGATTACAAGAAGAAAATCAGATAGAAATTTTATAGGGCCCAAATATGCATGTCGCTCGTTTATTTGATCTCTTCGGTTTTTTCTTTTCCCATTTGCAAATATACCTGTTTTGCAATAGCAGCTGATGGGAGTTGAATTATATGATCAAGAATGCGAGAATAATCGATGTATCGAGAATTCTTTCAAAAGCACAGAAGTCAAAATTTCAGGCGTTTTCCCGAAAGACTACTCGAGCAATCATTTATCAAAGAAGCTAACTTCTTCAGAATCATGAAGATAGCTCAAGATACAACATGAAAAAATTTAAATTTCTTCCTCTAGTATATTTACCAGGTTCTTACCTCGCCGTGAATGAAATTAGATATTAGAAACTAGCTTCTGCCAAATCCCCAATGCATTCAAGATTTCTCCACTGGACTTTGGATTCCATTTCACTGATTCACTCCATATTCCATGTACCAGTTACACATCAGTGATCTATTCTCTATTGTTACAGGGAAATCCAGAATACCCCAATCAGTATGGGAAGTGGCTTTGTTGTGCAATATTGTGAAGGTAGCCTCACGTTCTTCCACGGCTCTCAATTCTCAAATTATATTGGATACAAATAACCTGTCTATGAAGGTGTCCGTGTAAAAAAATCATTAACAGCGAGATTGGCATCTCCATGGGACACAGCATCAGTCTCTGGCATATAAAGACTAGAAGAAGTAGACTGCACATTAAAAATACGCGTCTGGTCAAAATACTATCTAAATACAAAATAGCCACTTAAAAAATGCCTCATCTTCATTTGAAAAGCCACAAGGTTGCTATAATATAATGTCTCGCATATTACATTTTCAGATTCAACTCCATAAAACACATTTGGACTATGATTATTATCAATATCCATGCGACAAAAACATACTATCAAACATACCTTTGCATCAAGCTGCATTTCCCCATTGTTATCTGCAGCAAGGCATGCACCATGTAGTTTCAACCATTCAATGCATTCCTCCAATCCCTCTGAATCCTTCTCCCCACTTTCCTCATTTGTGGGTGTAAACCCCAGAATTTGAGCAACATATGAAACAGGTATTGTGGGCCGATATGATCGGCACATGCAGCTCACTGCCTTAAACCGCATCTTTTCAACATAAAGATCTGCAGAAAGGTGAAAATCCAATGAACTCAACCCTCCTCCTTTTAATCTTTTTATATTCCTATAAATAAACATTATTCCTTTAGAGATGCTCACCCATAAGGCAGGTGCTTAAGTTGGGAGCTGTCTTGTAGAGCCTGAAGAACATGACATAATTTCCCGAAGTCACAGCAGCTCGAACTGCAAGGGCATGTTTGACAGCTTCATGCTTTTTTGTTTCATCTGACAAGCTACAACAAGTTGACATTTCACATTATATTTCAATGTAATGTTACATGGGTCAGTGAACTCAAAGGGAAAGAATCACTCCAACTCAGTGGGATAATGGTATTCTACGTGAAGCAAAGAAAGCAAAACTATACACAATTGATATTTCAATGTAATGTTACATGGGTTGGTGAACTCAAAGGGAAAGAATCATTCCAACTCGATGGAATAATGGAATTCTACATGCAGAAAAGATGGCTATCTTCTATTTACCTTTTTCTTTAATTCCTTTAAAAAGCTATGATAAGTATCATGGCTCACCCACAAAATACTTCCATAAATCATGGTTCAGAATTCAACAGGTGCGCCAGATACCCACAAAAACTCAAGAATGAAACCCCATTCAAAACAGTCACACCGCTAGTCACAGCCTGAATACAGTTTTGCCAGTCTTTAAATATGAATTTACAGCATAGTGTAACTTCACTAAAACCTCATCCAACAACATTCACTCAGTATTATTGGGATTAAAGTAGGTCCTCGTGGATTTGAAAATGAATTTCGAGTTCCAATAAATAAACATTTGGCAAACCATAGATGGAATTCATCTACTCATGAGTCATGACAATATAATATCCATACGCGTGATATAAAGTCCATGGAAGAAGCCAATGTATAATATCCATATATTTACACCAATATAAAACATAAGATATCCAAAATGAAAAGCGATCTTTCTTTTGTCACTGACCTTGCCATTGATGATAACAGATCTCTGTTATTATTTGAGTGCAGGATAACACAAAGCAAGTTGTACGCAGAAAACTCCATATGACATCCCTCAATACCATCAGCATAGAGCGACTTCAACTGTGACTGGCACTGAACCACATGAAAGATAGTTAATTGACACCACAGATCAAAGAAGATGAATAGTTTCCAGAAATAAAATTGTTCCAATATTTAGTTCTTGCTCTGTTCAAAAAAAAAAATTCAGGTCACAAAAAAATTAACTGAAGTTATACACTTTTTCAGTGAATTACTCTAACCTCCCTTAACTGTAGTTATGAAATTGTTGTAAGTTGTCATCTTCTTAAAGGTCACTTCACACCATAAATTGTTCAGAAAATGGTTTTCAACAACAGTAAGGGCACTAACCTGATTATATTCTGGCAGGTCTCCAACTTCCAATGCTAACCGAGCATGAGTTTCATACACCTGAATATGTAGAACATGTGAAATGAATGATATAAACATATGTGAACAGAACTCTAACAAGGATTGGGGGTTGGGGGTTGGAGGTTGGAGGTTGGTCAGTTGGTTTAGGCCTTTTTTGGCGAAGGATAATGCCTTACAGATAACAGAACCTAAAAAAGACTTTGGCCAATAAAAATAAAAAGTTGTGTTCAGGAAAGAAGCAAAATTTGACATGCATTATGTTTGAAAAACAATATGATTATGGATCTAAAAAGACGTTAAAAAAAGTTACAGCAACAACAAAAATTGAAGTTGATCCTGTTTACGGAGAAAAGAGCTTAGCTGACTTGATTTCAGTAATTAGTCAATGATCATTTGGGGAATAGAGTAGTCAGGCGGCACAGAAAGGCTAGATAAAATAGAGCAGCCTATGATCAAGGATAGGGAACAAAAGGTATAAATGTACCTTTACTGTTAGCTGATTTCGAATTCGTTGCACAGTCAAATCCTGGCGAATGGACTTCAGCTGATCGCATTTATATAGGTAATTCTTCTGAGAATTTTGTACCATAAGCAAAGCTTTTTCAAGAACATCCTCCGGCCTAACCTGTCAGACAGAAATGATGTTTTAGCAGAGAAGTCACATCCCATAAAAGTCCATTGAATCTGAATAGATCAACTCAGATTTTATAAAAATAAATAAAGTGAAACGAGATATAGAGTATTACAGTGGCAGGATCAGGTGCAGAAGTGAGGCGCAAATAACGTTTCTCAATTTCTTGGCAGGTCCCCTTGACAGTAAGAGAATCCCAGTCAATGTCTTCAACAGCCCTGCTAGCGCCATCTTCAAAATTTTTGCTGAGCACCAAGGCATTAGCTCTTCTATTATACAAGCTCCCAGCACCAGCATTTTTAGGTTTGAAGTGATTATTTTGTCCTCGATGTCCTTGCACTTTTTCAAAACGCTTAGAGCGATGTTCACGTCTCTTTCTTTCCTCTGGTGAATCTGCAAGGGCAATTGCTCCCGCGTAGTAGGCTGCTAAACCTTGTTCTGCATCACTATCACTAGATGCATCACCATTCTCAGTAGCACCTACCCCATCAGAAAGGCGCTGCCTCTTAAACGGCTTTTGGGTTATCTTACTTGCACTTTTCTGCTCCAGTGAAGGAAACTTTGCACTACTCATATTATCATTCTTACTCCCAGCACTCCACAACAATGGCTGCATGATTGAACATACGTTTTAACTCCAAGCTTTAAATGTTGCAAACTATCCCTATTCCGGGATAAATCAAATTTTTAAGCCAGTGTTGAGCATATATAATGTATTGTGAGATACACATCTATATATAGGATTCTCCTGGTTACCAGGTGACAATTAATTCCTTAGTTATCACTGTCTGCGTGTATATATAGGTAAATAGCAGTAAAGAAGTATTGCTTTTTAACACTGAATTCCCCTCCCAAAGAAAAACATTAAAAAATAAAAAATAAAAAGAAGAAGGAGACTTAATAAGTACCTTTCTCTCCTTATCATTGACATGTCCCCAAGCAGCATAGTTTAGACCACCGCTATTTAAAGAGGCTGGCCTTTCAACGGACTTCTCTGACTTCTCCTCTGGTAAAGGTTCCCATCTACTCTTGGATCGCCTACTTGGACTTCTTTTAAACTTTGCCAATGATGAAACACGGTTTGAAGAATTTAACCTGCTAACCATTAAGACACTTAAGGATCAACAACTGTATCTTGCAACCAGACCTAACAATGATGTGTACTATTAAATGAATCAACCCACTAAGCACAGAGTAAGGGGGAAAATGAAACGCATTAACAAACCAAATCATATTACAGTGCTGAACACATCACATTCTGTAGTTTTAATATCAACTAATAAAACTCTAACTTGGAGACAGCTGAGAGCCCAGAAATAAAAGTGATCAGGCTAAGAAACTAAGAAAAAAATCTACCAAAGAAGCTCCCTGAAATAAGTTTGTGTTTCATTTGGTTGGATAACCATGTACTTAATACAATGAAGACATTAAATAATTTTACACACACTCAAGATACTGGAGAAAAAATATGGACTTTAAGATAGAAGACCAGCAATCCCCAGAGAGATCTATTATGAACGTACATCCCCACGAGAGAGAGAGAGAGAGAGAGAGAGAGAGAGAGAGAGAGAGAGAGAGAGAGAGAGGAAACAAGATATAACAGAGATGCAAAGAGGGAGAAGGAGAGAGAGGAAGTACTCTTTATTTGTAGCATCTTCATTTGGGAGGGGGAAAAGAGGCTCAGTATCCCAGTCTCGTGTGTAAAGTGTGCTATCAGCTGTTGCCTTGGTGATGATCTGATAGAAAAATTAATGACCATCATACATCATATACATCTGTATCCAAATATATATACATAGAGAAGCATGAAATGTAAACTTCTGCATACATCCGTGAATCAAAGACGGATTTAGGAAGCAAACAACACAACAGACAGTTTCAACAGATACAAAGACCCAAACCTAAATGCTTCTCTCCAGGTTTGTGTGATGCAACCTAACCTAACCTTAGGTGTGATGCCTAAGTTCTCTGGGTGTGATGCCTAGAAACCCTACTGGTGTGATGCTGGTAGTTTTATCCCTTTTCTTCTTAAGTTTCTTATTCTAAAACTCTTTTCTTTCTAACAATCGAGACTGCTGCAAATAAACCCTAGTATTGCAGTTCTTTTGCTACTTGTCCTGCATCAACTTTATTTTATCATCTTGCGGGCTACGAAAGTAACAAAAGTTTAAGGATTTTTGGAAAATAGATAATAGTTACATCTTGCAGACAGTATCGACTGTATCATACAACACAAGAAAGTGCGCATGGATGTATATTGTGGAGTTCATCCTTCTCATCAAAACCTATTACATAATAGTTGCTAAGGGCCGACACAACAAGGCCAAGAATCAAGCCCAAAAAGAAACTGCAAGATAGCATAAACATGTACATATGATTGCATCATTGGCATTGCATAAAATCTATCCCTGGGCTTACCTCCTTCATGACAACCTGACAGGCAGCCATCTGGCTATCGTCTTTACAGCGAGCCAAAGCCCTTTCAACATAACCACGCAGTGACTTGGGGAACATACCAGTCTGCAGATGACCAAAAGAAAAGAACCATCATCAGTTGTAGTCTAAAGTGTTAAGTCAACTATTATCCAGCAGCTTCTACATAGTGATACAACATTGCAGAAAAGTACGAAGGCAGGTATACATACACAAAGCACATCCTACGAAGTTGGTAGCATGATGACACTTTAGTTCAACATCATTAAATCTACAAATTAACTTCAGATACACATGCAATGCACCTAAACAATACCTAGATTTGAAACTCCATGGACAACCAAAAATCATTATGTTTCTAAATATATATAGTACATTTATTTCATTACTTTTAAAAACATTGTGATGCAAGCCCTCAGAAACTATCTCATGTTACTTCTGAGTAGGAAAATTATTTCATGTTCACATATTGTAATTTCAAATACATCATGTTGGTGAGGACTAAGTACTTTGCCCACATGAGGGGACTAACTGCTTCTCTCAACGCTTATTATCCATGTGCTCCATCACAATACAATTCATAGTTTCTTTCTTCCAAGAAAAATCTTGTAAATGCTTGCATATGCAAAGGTTAGCAGCAGGAAAAGGCAATTATCTTATGCAGCAATAACCATGCAGCTTAGTGACACAGTTCATTTGAGAACCCAATCACAAGCATTTTTACATTTACAAGGCACACAAGCTCCACATGTATATCCCAATGTACTTTCATATAAAGTCTACAAGAAACTCACTGGATCCTGATATATAAAAAGACTATAGAAAAAGAGAAGATATACCTTAAGCAGAGAATCAGCACTAGCACTGGATGGCACCTTCTCAACCGGTTTTGGCAGTGAAACACTAATGTAAGCAGGTTTTCCTGCTGGACTGGTTGTATTTATATCCTTGTCAGTTTTTCGTAAACCCAAAGTCATATTTGAAGTGATTCTAGGGTTCGTTGGAATCTGCAGTTTGTTTACTCTTTGTGTATCTATAGATGGAACAGCTTGTGAAGGTGTTTGGTAACTATGAGACACATATGGCAGCTGCTGAGAAGCAGGATACTGAATGCTTGATGCTTGAGAAGTTGCAGTTTTTTGTTGGTCCTGAAAGCTATCATAAGAAGTTTTTTGATCCAAAGGCTTTTGAAATTGTGCTTGAATAGGAGAAATATGTTGAATTTGAGATTGCGAAGTAGGAGCCACATGATTCCAGTAAGCATCATGAGAACCACCAACTACAGCACCAGACTGAGAAACCAGAAAATCAGAACAATAATTTTACTCACCAAATTGTAGTAACAACCAGCAAAAAAGGCATGAAGCATTGTAGCAGTCATAAATAAAGAAATCTTTCTAAATTCATGATCATGAACTCTTTGACATCAAAACAAAATCAGATCAATCACATGAGATACAGCGTTAAAGGCTGTGACAGGGCTCTTCTTGTGAAAAGAAACACATCTTGCGAAGAAACTAATTGCTCTAAACAGAAAATCAAAAGTTCTATAGTGACAACAAACAACCAATATACCGTAAAAAATTGGGCAAAGAAGCCTATTGCAAAATGAATAGGATGAGACCATCTTTATTAAAATGAATCAGAAACTAAACATGCATTGGATGGGATTATTTAACACCAACTTAGTAAGCCAAAGGAGGGAAAGAGAAAGAAAAAAATTACTTGATAAAATAATTTGAAGAAATATTAATAATAACTTAAACATGCACTGATGCCAGAAGACCCCAAGAGCAATCCAAAATATATTGTATAATCAATACTGAATTCTGAGTTGATAATAAAAAAAAGTATGTACTAATCCTTACTAAACATGCTGGCCACATCACTGTTATCAAGCAAAGCAACATATGAGAACATGTATAAGTTTTCTGAAACCTCATGAAAAGAAATGCAAACCTGCACCGATGGTAATTCAGATGAACTAGATTCTGGCCTCCATGCAGGAGTGTATGAAGGTGGTGGCTGGCTGTTTGAGGTTTGATACCCAGTGGTGACACCTGGAACGGGACATCCTACATTCTGTGTACTAGTAACAGATAAGTTCTCAGTCCCAGGAGCACAACTGACTTCTGTTTGATTGTAATAATCTGCCCATTGCTTATAATGCTGCTGATAATTTTGTGGGGTTGAAGTTGCAGTAGCAGAACTATATACACCAGGAGTTTCTGGAGTGTAGGGTGCATATTGTTGAGAGGTATAGTTTGCATAATTTCCACCATTCCAAGCAGTGGTCTGATTAGTCTGATTAGTGTAACCGCTACTTGCATAGCCTCCAGCAGTCTGATAATCAGCAGGATTGTAGTAAGTGCTTGAATAACTTGCAGACCCAGCATAAGACCCTGTATTCTGAAATGAGGAAATAGGCTGATAAGGAGCACCTGTATTTTGATATGCTCCTACGGGTTGTGAGTAGGACTGATTGGGTTGCTGCTGATAGTTGTTATAGTAACCTTGGTATCCCGCACTTCCATAACCATATGGATCAGCAGGATTTGGGTATGACGCATAGGTACTGTAATCTTGTGGTGCATTCACTGTTCCCAAACTGGACGAGCTACTTGCAGGTGGCTGTGTATGCTGATTATATTGATAAGCTGAATGAGAATGAATCCCATTTTCCGTGGAGCTATTCTCCACCCGATGAGTTGGCCATGCCGACGCTTCCGACCCAGTTGTTGATGGAAAATATGACGGCGTCTGTCCTTGGTTCCCATTAACAACATGGCGATTCTAAAACACGAAAAAAATAAAAAATAAAAAAATTGTGTTACTCAACACCGACCCAGTACATCAATCAACTAAAATTGATATTACGTAAATCTAAGTAAAATGAACTCAAAATGGCATCCTGAAGTTGTAGATGTATTGGGTCAAATGACTACTCGGTAAGATAATAAATTGTCCAAGATAACAACACCTAATGAATAACCTAGCCACTAGGAATAGAACATGGAAACGCAAACTGTTTGTACCAAACTAAACCATGGGGGCTCAACAAAATCGCAAACACAGAGCTCACAAACTAAAACAAAGCAGCATTCATGGCAGAAATGCTTGATTGATAGAGAGAGAAAGAGTTGGTAAATCACCTCAAGCGAATTGGGGTCGACAGCAGCAATGGTCTGAGCATTGCCTCCTTGATTCATCATCATCTTTTCAACATCCTGCACACAACAACAAAAAACCAATCACCATCAAATTCATGAACCACACCAAAAACCCTAATTAGCTTTGGATTGAAAATTCGAGCTTTACCTTCAAATCAAAAGCGCTGTGATTGTAGTTGTTTGACTTTTGGCGAACGCGATTAATGGGATCGTAAGCAAATCGGGGATGAAATTTTTGACTGAGATCAACAACAACAACAACAACAACGAACAAGTACAGAAGAGAAGAAAAAAAAATGGAATTTTGACTAAAGAGACCTAATTATGATAGCAAAAAAAAATTATGAAAATTATTGACAAAAAATTAGAGGGCGAATTGGGGGAGGACAGCGATAGAGATATGCGGATGAAATTTCTAAGTTGGAGAAGAAGAAGGGAGGAGGAGGAGGAGGAGGGGGGTCTAGGTCGGGTCGTGTTTGCGGGTTAAAGAAGACTTGGAATGTTTGGCGGTAGACCGAGATTAATTATTTTCATCTTCTACCTATTTAACCACAACCTTTTTTAAACCGACCATTTTTTTCACCGTTGTAAGTTTATAACAAGAATCTGACCAAAATAAAAATACAGAAGGACTAAATTACCCTTTCATCTTCTTCCTCGAGGTAAGCAAACATTTTAAAATCATTCATCTATTGGTAGTTCTATAATACTCCCTCTTCATCTATAGTTCTATACCATTATTAATAGAAGAGGAGTTGTTAATCAAAATTGAAAAAATGTACCAAAATGACAAGTGCATCATCGCGTGTGTGGACTGCTAGTCTTGGATTTAATACAAGCCGCTTAAGGGCAACCGCATTAACTCTTTTGTTGATATTGAAATCAAATATTCTCCTAATTCAATTTATTAATAAACTAAGACATAATAATCTATTTCTTAAATAATGCTTGCAGAGCATGCTTGGCACCATGCCACCATAGGAGATACATATGCTACGTTATCCTCTTCAATTGGTAGAATCACAATTTATGGAGATTAGAATAAATAAAAGTGACTAATGCAATTTGGTCTAGTTATATTAAAGGCTAAATATTGTTTAGTACCCTACGGTTTGTGTCCAACATCAATTCAGTCCCTCGACTTTCAATTTCATCAAAAACACCTCCACACTAGTATTTCTCGTTTAATAGGTCCATCTGTCATCATTCCGTCAAATTTAGCCTTTAACCTGCTGACATGGCATTTCCAACTCAGCAAAGTGGGGCCCACATGGCAGCCAATTTCCCATAGTGACCCTGACTCTATTCTAACCCATACGAACAACCCCAAATCCCATTCCATTACACCTCCCTCATTACTCGACCTGAAACACTTACCACAGTCCCAAATCAAATCTGTTTGGAGAAAGGCCGACGGAGAAGACAATTGAAGAAATATAGTTACCATGAGAAGAGAAAGGGCGATAAAAGGGTCAACAGAATTGTAGACAATGATCTTAGGAAAGACATGATTTACCAACTGCTTCTGGGAACTTTTCTATTGACAAAGATGAATAAGAAATAAGCACAAGTTGCATTAGAGAAGAAGCAAGTAAGGAGATTTGTAGAAGATGGTACATGATCGGAGGTAGCAGCTAATTCGTGAATGCTCCTTGCAAGTTGAGCATACAAAACAGGCTGCAATTACACACACACACACTAATTAGAATTGTGATGCAATCCAAATCAAATAAATGTGCAAAGCAACAGATGCAAAGAAAGAGAGGACCTTTTTCTGCTTGTGCTTGTGCTTATGGGGCATGATGATGTTGGTGCGTATGGGATTCAGAGCAGCTTTGGTGGCAGAGATGGTGTCGTTTTGGATCTGCATAAGCGCAGCCCTCTTGGACCTCTTCTAGACAGCAGGCTTTCTGAGAGAGGAGCCGAGGTTGGTGCCTGTGGGCGATAGGGGTCAAGCCGTATAAGAAGGAGGAGGAGTCGACGACTGCGCGAAAGATGACGTCGTTGAGGAGGTGGAAGGGTCCGCCATTATCAGATCCATCAGGGTCGTCCCTGACGAGTCCTACACAAGAAGAATACCATACAGTTTTGAAATAACAAGAACAAAAATTGAAAAAGTAGAAATGTGGAAGCGAATCAGAGAGAGTGGAATGGATCATTACCGCCATGGCGAAGCTTGAGGAGAGAGAATCAGAATCAGAATCAGAGAGAAGAGTCAGGGTCACTTGGGGAAATTGGTTTCCAGGTGGGCCCCACTTTGCTGAGTTGGAAATGCCATGTCAGCAGGTTAACGGCTAAATTTGACAGAATAATGACGGATGGACCTATTAAACGAGAAATACTAGTGTGGAGGTGTTTTTGATGAAATTGAAAGTCGAGGGACTGAATTGATGTTGGGCACAAACCACAGGGTACTAAACAGTATTTAGCCCTTATATTAATCAGAAATGTGGAAGATTCTAACTTTACTTGCCCACGAACGATTCTTGTGCAATAAAAAAATATTAGAATAAACATAACTTACGAATTTTCTATTTATATTTCATACTTTCTTTGTGTTATCTTATATTCGTCATATTCGTCATTGCAAATGTGTTTTAACAATTTAAATATTTAGTTTAATTTACTATAAAATATTTTCAAACAATGAAAATTTTGGTACCTCAGTTCTCAACCTTTATATCAGCGAATCAGAACATTCTCCTGTTAGTACGGTTTCAATTTAGTTATACTAGCCTCTTAAAATGTTTTGCACATGTCAATTTGTTTTTTCCTCACCAAAAAAAAAAAAAAAACATAGGTAACCATGAGGATAATTTTTGCTTTTTCTTTTACTATTGCAGTTATCAGTGGTGTTCACCTGGTCAGTTGCTGACCAAAAAATTTATGCTCAACAACCCTTAGATTTACATCCAAGGGTGGAAAACAAAACATCTTAACTTAATAATAATTCTCTCTACCCTTAGATGTAAATCTAAGGGTAGTTGAACATTATTTTCTTGGTCAGCAACTGACCAGGTGAACATTTTCGTTGCAGTTATAAAGTGATTACAAGTTTGTTATCCCACTCTCACTTCCTACACTTAGTTTTTGCTTCTTCTTCTTTTTTTTTTTTTTCTTTTTTTTCCAATATTTTCAATTACCAAAATGTTATTTATGTGTTAGATTATATATTCTGGAGTAATAATTAATTAAGAACATTGTAGGTAGTTCAAAAATTAAATTATTTTGCCTCAAAGTTCTCTTAATTACATATTTGCTCACCTAAATGACTGTTTTAAGGGACTGTGAGGGACAAATGTATCTAAACCACATGTATTAAATACAAAAGCAGAAATTATAACAACTTAAAACTGTACATTTATTTTCAGCCGTCAGATTCACTTGTCCCTTAACAACTGTCCCTCAGGTGAGCAGGTATTCTCTTAATTATACAAGATTCTAAGGCTTATGCATACCAGCTTCCCTTTTTGGTCTTTTCAACCAAATTAGGAAATTGGTTATCATCTCTTCCTAAAGAAAAATTCTTAGGTACAGGCCGCCGCACCACGTGGCAGTGCGGCTGTCCAATCAAATCTCAGAAATTTTTATTCCTATTCCGAAACTGTCCCTGATATTTAAATGTGAAATATCCAAAATACCCCCCTAATTGGACTTGGCGGTGCGGCTGCCCCACGCAAGAATTACTCCTTGCTAAAAAGTACTTGCAAGTTGCCATTAGTGGCTGTACCTACATGTGCCAGAACGAGCATAATTAGCTATAATGAGCCACGCTCATGGTACCGCCAGAGGTACCGACTCCCACCAAGGGGGTAACCTGTGAAGGCACGGCCAGGCGGGCTACCGCTCGAACCATGTACCGCCCCCAGATCACCGCTGACACGCCGCGTCAAGATGGCATCAGAAGCTCCAGACGCTGGAAATCGAAGCACATCAGTCCCACATCGGAAACAAGAAGAAGATCAACCTCTTCCTCACCTATAAAATGTTTTCTCCTCTCTCCTCATTAATTACGCAATTACTACTCATTTATGGTAATGCTGCTTGTATACAGTGACTGACTTAGGCATCGGAGAAGTGAAGACCGCCCAACGCGGTCTCCCTCTGATGCCCTGTCTCTCGTGTGCAGCAAACGGAAATCATCTAATCCTCGGAGTAGCGGTCCGCCCACCGGACCCGCATTAAGCGAAGAATCGGCTACTGTCGGACCTAAGCATTAACAGTGGCATTAAGGGAATGGAACAAAAATTTCAAGATCACAACCCGCTTTTAGTGCAAATCTAGTGATTTAAAATGGCCAAATCCCAGTGAAGTTACACTCGGTAATGTGGAACCATTTCACATTAATTTTAATACCATAATTCTTTCAGTTCTTCTCTGGTTTATCCATGTGATTCCTCAGAAACAATCAGGTCGACATTACCTCTTATTCCTTTGCAGCTTAGAAAGTTAATAGTTAGGGATCAAAGAGAAGTTAATCAAATGCTCAAAATTGGAAGGTTTAACTTATATACTGCTGCTGATATAGGGATGTAGCTCATACCCAGAAAACCGAAAACCCAAAGCATCCATCACCACTCACTTGTTTTTATTGTAGTTGCTTCAGTAATGCACATGTTTCAGTTACCCCGTACAAGTTCACAATACAGCTCAAATGGTACAACTGTCTTCATCAGTGTAAACAATTATACCCATGTAACTGATTCCAGTCCCCAACAATTACAACATAAAACCAGTAAATGCAGCAGGCATTACACCAGAAGAGTTCACACGGGCTTTGAGTGACAGACAACCCCAGGAAATGAAGAAGCATCTTTTTCTGTTGTTCTATATTATATTTGCAACAAAATCACAGCATGCTTTATGCAAACAAACAACACATGAGAAAATATACTCCAACACTGTATCATTCATCCATGAACTTCTTTAGGATTCCAATAACATTTTAGGAGAGAAATGCCAAGAGTTGATCCACTAAGAAGGTTAGAAGCAATCCCAGAACTTGGTTGATTAACACATGTTATGATTGAAACAGAAGAAAAAATGGAGCCTCACTTATTTTCCTTCAGATTAACGTCATTTATTCCATAAGAAAATAGAACTCAAGCTATAGTTATAAACCATATCAGAAGCTGCAAGCTTCTTTGCCAGAGTTCAATCACTGTAGATCAGATGACAAGGTTCAACGGCAATTTTCAGCAGCAGGGAATAGACCAAGTCCACAGGCTGCTCACTCAGGTCACAAAGATAAGTACACTGGTGCTCTACGGTCTAAATAATAGTTAAGAGTGTGTAACAGTTCCCACCAAGCATGAATCTCCAAGGAAGCATTTATATAACCAACTCCACAAGAATAACCTTAGAGATTTGGTTGCAGATGTGCTTCAAGACCATAAGACAGTACAAACTTGCTCATGAAACTTGGGCACTATGGTGAACTCATGGAGAATTAATCACCGTAATACCAGGTACAACCTATTTACATGGTAGACAATCAAGTAAGTTGTATTTGCATCCAGTCCTCCATCACATAGAATCGGAAAAACCAAGTTTGGAACTGGAAAAGGCCCTCATAGGCTCATACCAGGATATGCATGACTTGTTCTGCTCTTTGAGTCACCGTCCCAGACTAGTCTCCAAATGACACTGCTGGATCCAAGGTCATAGAAGAAGCAAAATCAGAACCTTTTTCTCTTCGCCCGTGAGATATCATCAAAACCACCATCATTCCATGGCTGTCCATCACCCCTGAAATTTCCTTCCTGATCTTCAATGCTTCTCATTCTTCTAGGTGCATTTCCTGGCCTGTTCTTTATCCTTCTGTCAAAATCTCTCTCTCTCAAATTGCCTCTTTCTTGAAACTCAGTTTCACCATCTGGGCAGAACCGGAAAGGCCTAGGGCCATCCTCTGTGTTAACATGAAATGTCTCACCATCAGCACTGTTATAAGGAGGCCTAAATGTACGGACAGGTCCCCGTCTCTCACCAAACCTTCTCCTCTCATCAGCATTTCCATCCCCACCAAGCTCATGCAACCGACCAGAATGCATAGGCCCCCCACCCGCAAAAAACTCATTATTGTCCGCCCTTTCTCGAGGATCTATGACATCAAATCTCCTGTTTCTAAGTAAAACACGGGAAGAAGGACTCCTATGAATGCCAGACCTTTGATGACCATGGTCTCTTACAGTATCCATATCCCTCAAATCATTTGGCAGATTTCTTCTGACCACCATTTCTCCAGTAAAAGATGCCCCATCAGGGGATCTAAATCTCTCCATCCTGTAATTTGGTGTTCGATGGCTCAATTCTCCAGGCCCACCAAATCCATCGGGGGATCTTCTTCTAGGAGATGACCATGGCACAGGAGAACGAGTTCTGGTCCTTATTGGAGACTTTGAACGAACTCGAATACCTCTTTGCTGAACAAAAGAAAAGGTCCTATTTCCTCGCCCTCGTCCAAACTGACCATCTCCATCATATGAAGGTTGGGTACGATTGAACATGGGATCTACAGAATCATCAGGAAAGCCTCTCATAAGCTTCTCATTATGCCTCATGCCAACCAAATCTGAAGTATCTTCACCAATGCATCTACTTGGGCTAAAATTTCTGGGATTTCTGCGAGGCACATGAATTAAAGGTCCCCCAACAGGAGACCGTCTCCTTGAGGGTATACGGTGGTTAATTGGTCCATCATTTGAAAGCTTCCTCCCTCCACGGCCAACAAATGCACCATCTGAAGCCATATTATAATTATTATATTCGAGGTCAGCGTCAGAAACTACATTTACATATTTATGTCTTGGAACACGGTACTTTGTTTGATTATAATAACGCTCCGCTGCAAAGTAACGATCAGAACTCCAATCCCCACGGTTATTCATCCTCCCCCTACCACGTCTAAAATTCACTGAATTCCTCCATGACTGATCTTGGTACCGCTCCCTTGGAAATCTGTAGGTATCGTCAACATATGTTTCACCTCTGAAAAAAGTAAAGAAGGCAAATTAGATTACAACTAAAGTATTAACCCACAAAACAAAATAAGATGGGATGTACAATACGAGAGAAAAATTATCACCTCCCTCGAGGATGTAGTTTATTGTCATCTGGTGTTACAGCAGGTAAAATTTCTCTTCCAGCTCTTGATGGAAATGGCTGGTCTGGAATTGATCTTGATCTAGTAGGAGACCCATTTAAAGATCGAGGCAAAGTTATAATCCGGCTCCGCTGTCCTCCATTACTGGTATCCTTAGTCGCATTATCACCACTACCAGAAGTTTTGGACAAAGTTGAATCACTCGTCAGTACAGGTTCAGTTTTATTAACATTCAGCTCAGTATCCTGAGCACTAGCTACTGCAGTTCCTTGGCTTCCTATAGTGACTTGCTCCAAGGACAACTCTGCATCCTGACACTTCTGGGAATCTCTCTTCCCAGATTGATCATTGAGTGGTTCTATTGTCACATTGCTGATGGACCCTTTCATGCCCTCAGAGCTCGTTAGCTTTTCAATAAACGATGCTTCTTGCAAGCACACATCATTATCACAGCCCTTGTCAGATTCAATATTAAGATCTATATCAGCAGATTCTTCATGATCATTGTTACTTGTTCCAGCAAGATTGTCTGTTTTGTTGTCTTTTGCCTCAACATGGAATGAAGTACGATGAACAATATCAACAGGTCCCACACACTCTGTCCTTCCATTATCAAAACCATCATGGTTGGCATTCTCCACTTCTCTTGACTCACTTATGAGCTCATCCTGGACTGCTGTATCCAGAAGTAAATCTCTGACCTCGCCATCTTCATAGTCATCATCTTTACCACCTTCTTTAGTCTCAATAGCTGTATCTATAGCATGATTACCATCTGATTCATAATCAGTACCATCAGAATCATCCTGCATATCTGTTGATATATCTATCTTTTCCTCATCACTGGTTCCACCACTTCCACGAGAATCAAGGGGTGGATCAATCATCAATTTCAATTTACAACTCTGACTATCAACATTGTCATCTTTCGTTCGCATGTTGTTTAACTTACTATCATGGCCCAGGGATATAGCAACTTTCTCGTTGCTTTGACAAGCTTCGTGAGGCAGCCTTCCATTAGAGTCTCCTGAATGGTTTATCACATCCTGCGTCACAGTCAACTCTGTTGAACAAGAAGGCTGCCCAGTTGACTCTGTCAAACAAGACGGCTTTCCAGCAGGGCGAGATATCTCTGCAGCAACAGGCAATTTCATGTCAAAAGGACGATCATCCGGACCATTTATCACATGTTTGTCCAGTTGGACTGATTTCCCTTTGGTAGACTTGCTCGTCTCTTGATTAAGCTCAAGAGCTGGTTCAGATTTTATGGATCTAGGATCAACAAATTTATGGGTGCTAACATTTGAGGAGTGAACAGCTCCAACAGTGGAACACTCAACTACTCCATGCTTCCCTGCTCTAATATTTAATGGTCCCAGACTACTGGGTTCCTGTTTGACTCTCTCATCAAATGGCTCTGGTTTCACGATTATATGATTACCCAAGTTCAGATTGCTAGTTGGCCCTGCCACCCTAAGCAAGTTTGCAGCAGAAGTCCTCCCATCCAACTCAAATGCAATGGATGAACTAGGTGTTTGACACAGGTTTGGCAGTGAGCAAGAAGAACTAAGGCGTAAAAAAAGAGAATCATTGGGCTTATATTGCTGGCTATCTAGTTTGGACAACATGGTCAAATTAGTTCTTTTGTGACTCTCAACATTACTCTGTCTTTCTGAGCTAACACCACCTTCAACCATCCCAATTGAGCTAACAGCATGTCCCCCACCTTTTGCACTGATCTGATCAACAGATACTGGAGCATCATTAACAGAATCTCCCCATGCATCCATTGGTGTATTCAAATCCCAGTTTGCTCTACATGCTTGCAACTGAGCACCATGGACTTTCAAATCTCTGTCCTTACCTTTGGATTGACCACTGATTTTCTCTTTACTTAAAGACAAATTCAGGGAAATAGGTTCTGACTTATCCTGACTAGGGTGACTCACACCACTATCACTCTTTTGGCCTGTCAAAGATGGAAAAAGACGTTCCTTCAAAGCTAATGATAATTCAGTACCCTCAGCAATAGCAGGCATCTCTTCTTTACATTTCACTTCAGCTCTGTGTTTGCTATGCATAATATCCTTACTTAAACTAGATACAGGAGCTTGAGTTGGTCTCAAATTCAACTCATTTCTCCCTAAAGTCATCTGGGGTGCAGGATTATCAGCCATCACAAACTTCCCTTTCCTCTGCAAGTCATCTGAAGAACCCAAATGATCTCTATGGCTAGGCTGTTCAACTTTGACTCTAACGGTATTATCATTCCCTTGGACCATATTAACATTTTTAACATCAGAGCTTCCTCTTCTATCATCAGACCCAGGAGCTTTGGTTGCATCAGAAATTCCGGAACTAGTTGCAACACTAGCATATGAAATAGTCAACCCCTGAGATTGGCTAGATTGTTCCTTCTGTACTGAATCCATTTTTGAAGGGGGAAAAGATGGTTCTTCAGGTGGGGGTGAAGGAGGTCTCATCATTGGGAACCTCCTTTTCTTGATAGGAACACCTGCAATATAATCACTAGATTTCCAGGTAACGGGTTTAACCCCAGTCTGCCAATAGAAGATTTAATTAATCAATATTGAGAATAAACAATAAATTCGGACAAGACTCTAATTGCAGTTGGCAGTAATTTAGAGAGAAATTAACACCTCTTCATTTCCTGATAGCGGCATGACTCCAAGCTTTCGCAAGCTTAATATTACTGTTCTCTCTGTCTATAAATAACGGCAAATTGCAATTACCAAGATCTTGCTATGATTTTGAAGATCTTTTAACCACTTCTTGCAGTACTACAATATGTGCAGCTACACTCCTATTTTCTACTACCAAATTCAGTAACCTTCGAAGATCATACAGTTCCTCTCAGTATAGTCTAGCTATCACACCCAACCAGTACAAATATAACCTGCAAACCAAAAAGGCCATTTAAGTAATATTTACGAAACGAATTTCACCCAATAAAAAACTCAGTCAACGCCATAAACTAATCAGAGAATGATCATACAAAGACTTCAAAGGAACAAACAACGCGAAAAAGCAAGTAAATCTTAGATACTGAACCAAGTAAAGAATCCATCAAGTCCGATCGGTCAATTGAAAAAACTTTTAGGTAAAAAAAACCGATTTCACTTTGCTCCATTATTTTCACATGACAAAGTCTGAGACTAAACCAATTATACAAGATGATCCCACAAAACTAAGTAACACCAAAACTGTATTCGATCAAATTTTCCAACTTTTTCAACCAAAAAGAAAATCAATTTTCCAACTTTCAAAGTAAATTTCAAAGCATAATTAAGAAGCTAAACATTTCCAAAAGCCTCAAAATAAACCCTCTTTAAGCAGGCTTCTGTAATAAATGCTATTTCCGGCGAGTTCAAACCGCTTTTATAGCCAAAAACAACCAAAATTTCAAGATCCACAAAAACTTCCAACACAGAAAAAAAAACCAACTCCAAAACCCTCAACCGCCAAATCCAGACTCCGATCGCCGGAAAAGCGAATCAGATCTACATAATCCGACGCAATACCAAAACCTCAAGCCATAAAATAAAATAAATAAATAAAAAAGTAGAGAAGCTTTTTACCTGATAACGAAAAGCTAACAGCGACTAAAAAACCACGCGGTGTTGACGAACACGGAGATCGCAGAACCAGACGAAGAAGAAAGGAAACTAGACAGAGCAGTTTTTGGTGAAGCTTGGGAAGTTGTGGGGAAATAATGGAGGCGGTTATGAGAGAGAGAGAGAGAGAGAGAAAGGAAGGAAGGAGGAAAATGTAATCTGGTCTTGTTTTCCCACTGTTCCCTAATTTAGGGTTTCGCAAATTGAGGGACTAGTGTGCTTTTGCTTTTGCTTTTATGCTATAATTGCTGTGTTGATTTGATATTTTTTTATTATTGGTGATGGACCCAAGACTTGTTGGATTGTCCGAACCTTTCACGGTCGACTACTCCCGCGGAACACGTTATCTGTGTATGCTTCTCGTGTCCATCGAATCTTATCGTCTTTTGCTTTGGCATTTTCTCCAACGAAAGTAACGTTAAGAATCTTCTTCATTTTTTTATTGAGTTTCTTTTTATCATGAAAAAGAAAAGAATAAAGGAATAGATATATTGTAGGATTCATTTATACAAGTATAGAACGAAACTGGTTTTCATGTGCATAATTTAAAACTAAGAAAATTCAATTATACTATACAAGTTTTTCTACTATAAAAGATAAATTAGGAGAGCGGTTGGACTGTTTTATTTTTTTAATTATTTCCTTAAATTTGTTTAAGAAATTATAATAATAAAAAATTTAATACTAGAAAATGGAAAGAAATGGCACATTCATCCATGTGGAGGCAGCTCAATAAGTTTGGAGATACGGAGAAAAATGACGCTACCCAAACAAAGTCATGGTTGTAGGCCTGTAAATAATTAATTTAGTAATAAATGTTTTCTTAGTCCAACTCGAAGAATACTTATTTCCCGTCCGTAGTTACCAAAGTTGAACTACTCAAGAAAAGTACAACATAGGAAGTTTCCTGAAAATGAAAGTCTTAGCATTCACCAATGGCGTCTCCGCATCTAGATCCCATCAACGTCATCACTTTAATTATTCGTTGGACACATCACATGCCACCGCCAATTTTCAAACCCCAGTTAGTGCACAGTCGCAATCAGCTGTCACCTCACTTGCAACAAGTTGCTTGCAACCATACAACGCAAAATTAAATTCATTAATTAAAATTAAAAGTAGAAGAAAAAAGGAAAAAGTCTCAAAAACCCTTTTGGTAAAATAAATTTAAAAAGTCCCACTAAACCTGGAAGAGAATGAACCTACTTCTAGCCCAATAAATAACATCATAGCCCAAAATGCATAAAGGCCCAAAACCCACCATTAAGTTTCGAACTGATTAACAAGCTTAGGCTTAATTAGGTTTGGTAGATGATGAAGAGGACAAAATTGCAAAATCAAACAACAATATATCAGATCAAACACCACCATCCATTAAATTTCAGTTCCAAAACCCAGTCCATCAACTAATTACAATACCACATAGCAAGAACCCTAGCAATTCTTCACCACCTAAACAAACTAAAAACACCTGAACCCAACCATCAACGCCATATTTCTTGACAGCAAGACTTGTAAGGATCCCAAAACCCCCTCTAGCCACCGAACCCATAGAGAGTCCTGCCCTGCCTCTTGAGCGCATAGACCACATCCATGGCGGTCACAGTCTTGCGGCGAGCATGCTCAGTGTAAGTCACGGCGTCTCTGATCACATTCTCGAGAAATATCTTGAGCACACCTCGTGTCTCCTCATAAATCAAACCACTGATACGCTTCACACCTCCTCTGCGAGCCAAACGACGAATGGCCGGCTTGGTGATCCCCTGGATGTTGTCGCGGAGGACCTTACGGTGTCGTTTCGCTCCTCCCTTTCCCAATCCCTTGCCTCCCTTGCCACGCCCAGACATTGTCGATTCAAGCTAATAACCCTGATTCTGAAGAAAACCAAACAAATCAAATCAATCACAGATATCCAAAATCCTATAAATACAGTGATTTCATGAGGAAAATTGGAAATTCTAAGAAGAAACCAAAAGTTTGGGAGGTGGAAATTTCAATAGAAAGCTACAGATGTCGTGGAATTTGGGGATTTAGGTTTGCTTTGCTCATTTTCTTATAACCAAACAGAATTAATAGCAGGATTTCCCAAATTAAACAAGCAGAGCGAAAGACCTGACTATGAAATTCCTTAATTTTGAAAACCTAATTTACAAATGCTGAAGAGGAAATTTGATACAGAAAAACCTAGATTGAAATTCAACGACTCAATCAGAGAGGCACAGTTAAAGCAAAACATGTATCAGTGAAATTGAAAACGGAAACGGAAAACGAATCGGAGAATTTGTGAGAAGAGTACGAACCTGAATATCGGAGAAGCTTCGAAGCGAGTCGGAGAGAGATTGGTTGCGAGGAATATAGTATATGGGTCTGCAACTTTGTGCTTTTATAGGGGAACAGGGACGAAGGCCACTCGGGGTGAAGGGGGCGACGATCTGTGGTGAGGTTTTTCGGAGAGACTCGATCAATGGACGGCTGAGATTGTTTGTTTCAGCTTCACTCGGATCGGTGACGTGGCAAAGAAATTGTTTGTTTCAGTTGTTTGGCGCTAAATTGAAATTGAAAAAGTTTAGCCCCCGCCCTTTTGTTTTGTTTTTTTTTTGAGATCGCCCCGCCACTCTTCAAATTTCGCAAAATTTCTTAGAGTTATTAAATATTTCACAAAAAGACGGCTAATGATTTATAAATTTGTATTTTGACAATTAAAAAAAAAACTTAATTGCCAGAATACTCCTAAAAGTTTATTATATTTGTCTATTTACTTGCAATTGCAAACATTAACCTCCTGAATTTGGCTAAAATTGTCAATTTACATGCTCTTCATTAATTCTAACGTTTTCTATATGAGGTAATATGGTCAATTGACTCATTTCATAATAATAAATTTTTAAAAAATTTCCTAATTAAGAACAAATACATAAAAATTCACAAACAATTTTCAAAGTGGAGTTTTATGACATTCCCTACTTTTCTTTTTTCAGAGTAGAGTTTTATGATCTTTCATTTCTTAAAACTTAATGTTGATGGTGCGGTTGATATACATGCTGGTTTACGTAGTATTGGAGTAGTGTTAAGGAATGATAGAAGTGAGCTGATGCTTGTAGTTTCTAAAGGAATGCAAAGTCAGTTCAGTCCTAAGGTTACTGAATTATTTGCTACAATATTGGGGCTGCAAGCTTGTATCGAGGTAGGTTTCCAATCATCTTTTTTGATGTTGGAAATGGATGCATTGGAGGTGATCCGTGATTTATATGAAGAGGAAGACAACATGTTTATGGAGGGTGCTCTTATAGAAGAAGTGAATACTCTTTTCCGCTTCTTCTCTCTAGTTATTTGTACTTATACTCCTAGAAATGTAATCAAGTAGCACATATTTTAGCCAAGAAAACACTTTTGTTTCCTGCATTTCAAGCTTGGATAGAAGATGGACCTCATTTGCTATCCGAAGTACTTATATCCGATGTAAATATCTTAATTGCTTAGTAAATGCAATTCTCTTTTCTAAAAAAAAAAAACTAAGTTACACTATATGTCCCCCTCTTTGTATTCTATGGTTTCATTAATCAAGGCTTAAGGGCAAGCTGCATCAGCTCCCTTTTTAAAAAATATATATGATCCCAAATTCCTAATAAGAGTGAAAAATTATTGAATTAATGTTTTCATTCACCAAGAATCTATTAATTTGATTAAAAATGAAGTTTGGATAATTTCTAGTCTTTATGAGTGACAAAATTAATCCGATTAAAATAAAACGAAACCTCAAAAGGTTTCTATCTTACCTCATAAACCCTAAGGCCATGTTTGGTTGATTGGAAAGGAAATGAATCACTTTCCTTTCCTTTGGGAAAGTGTTTCCCTTTCTTGGCTGTCCCCAAACGCAGGAAAGGAAAGTATTTCATTTCCCAATGCCCACTTTCCGGGAAACAAACATGGCCTAAGGCCTCCGGGCCGATTCATAACATGATATTAATCATATTATGAATGTCACATTCCACTTTGGTCATTTTCTCCTTGTTTCGAGTACTTCTTTAAGGGGACATTCACACTCCCTATTTCATAATATACAGTTCATGTTTCATTTTTTAGTATCTTAAGTTTTATTTTTTTGTAGTGTAGATTGTAAAAATGTGATGTTGAGATACTAAAAAATAAAACATAGAGTGTTGATTATAAAATGAGGACTGTGAATTTTACTCCTCTTCTTTAATGGCAGATTTCCCATTTGTCATCTCCAAATTCAAATATGGATTACGGGATAAAAAATATAGACATAAAAAGGTTATCACACGAGATACATTTTGAACAAAAATTGCATATAGGTAATGCATATAGAAAAAGGAAAAAGAGTACAGCAACTATCACTATGGTTAGCTCAAAGTATTGCTTATGAGTTTTCATATAGTATGGTACCAAGCGTGAGTATTGTAAATAGAAATAAAATATTGTTCAATTCTATAGAGTGCATGTGAAGCTTTAATATTTCTTTGTAAAAGCAGAACAGGTACACATGACTTTGATATAGAGAGAATTAGCATTTTGATCTCCATCGATTTCAAGATAAAAAGTGATTCTTAAACCACAAATCTTCTTAATCCTCGATCACCACTCGTTTTAATCTTTATTTTGAAGGCATAAAATTACCACTTTGAAATAGAGGGAATGTCAACATTCAAGGATTATTATCACAGATGGTACCTGAACTTATCATCTATTTTATCGATGGTACCTGAACTTCAATTTTGATCACAACCAGTACCTGAACTTTTCGATTTCATTTTAAATGGTACCTAAGGCCACCTTCGGGAGTTCGGTCACTATTTCGGCCAAAAAAGCCAAATCCAAGAAAAAAAAAAAAAAAAACAAGTTCAAGGCAAGTTTATTACCAAAAAATCATCACTATATATGATCGCAACCTTCGAAATCATAAAAAATCATCACTATGATTGCCTCCCATGTCGTTTTTAGTCTGAATAGTGACCAGATGTGGCTTTAGGTACCATTTAAAATGAAATCGAAAAGTTCGGGTACTGGTTGTGATTAAAATTGAAGTTCAGGTACCATCGATAAGATTGAAGTATAGTTCAGGTACCATTTGTGATAATAACCCAACATTCAATATCTATTCCACATTTTCACAATGGGTTTTTTACTTCAACAGTGTCTGAACTCTTCGAGGACTCTTGAAATGATACCTGAACTTTCAAAGTTATCAATGTGATATCTGAACTCATTTTTTCGTATCAACGTCGTACCTGCGGTCGATTTAAGTCACAGATCCGTTAACTATGACCACGTGCCTAGCACGTGAGGCACTTAATGAGGTTAAAAGACTAATTTACCCTCAAAAATATATACTTCAACAGTGTCTGAACTCTTCGAGGACTTTTGAAATGATACCTGAACTTTCAAAGTTATCAATGTGATACCTGAACTTATTTTTTCGTATCAACGTCGTACATGTGGTCGATTTCTGTCACAGAACCATTAACTATGAACGGTCACAAAATAAGGGTAAAAATGACATTTCCCACTCCCTTTAGTTCTTCACGTGTCCCGTTGTACCTTCAGTTATTCTTCTCCATTTCCATTTCTTTTTTCATCTGCAAAATGCAATCAGATGGGATGATGACATTTCCTAGCAAAATGCAAAACCCAAAGCAAAACTTGAATCCAATTCTCTGCTGGACGGACACCGCCGGGGACTCCATCTTGTCGGAGTTCTCCAAGCACAACTTGCTCAACGGCTTTGCTTATTTGAATTTATTGTAGGCCAAAACGGTGTAGACAGTTTCACTACTCTTGGCCTCCAGATCTGAGACTTGGAATTTACCTGAGATTTCAGACAGAGGGATCAGAGAGAGAGAGAGAATATGGCCGGCGGCAATCCAGACCTTCTTGTGCAGCTTGCCGGAGATATGATAGAGGAAGGCCACGCCGTCGTGGCACTCGGCTTCCTCACCGCAACTAACATCACAGCATAAGTTCATGAATTTTAAAAATAGTCCGTGTCTTTGTAATTGAATCAAAATTTGCAAAAGTGAAGGAGACTGAGAGTCTCTCTCTTTCTCTCTCTCTCTGCAACTCTCTTTCTCTCTCACAACAGCAGCGAAAAGGCGAAGGATGGTGATGATGAGAGAAAACCCAAAACTGATTTTTCCGCAACTGCGTGTCTGTGTATAACTATATCCATCTGTATATGATTTATCGAACAATGAGGCAATGATCATTTCACTGATTCCAGTTTCTAATCAATTTGTCCAAAAAAGAACCGACCTTTGGTTATTCGCGGCTGTAATATCAGTACTTAGTGGGAGCATCGGAAGAGGTACTCCGACCAGGCAATCGGAGGCGGTCGGGGCAGGTTAGGAGCAATCTGAGGGTTTTATGACGGCGGAGGTGGATGACGGGGCTGGCGGATGGGCTGCGCATGGGGCTTCAGGCGATGACGGGCATTGAGTGGCGAGGAGCTTGAATTTTTGCAAGGTAGCCATATGGATCTAGCTGAGTTCAATGTGGTTGTGGTCAAGTAGTGCTTGGAAAAGGTTGGGTGGTTGAGAGAGAATGTGAGATCTGATTTGCGGCCATGGCTTCCAATCGGAGGGGACAAATCAGAGGGAAAAAGACGTCGAAAAAGAAAAACAATAAAGAAAGAAAGCAACAAAAAAAAAAAATCAATACTTTTGAGGGTAAATTAGTCTTTTAACCTCATTAAGTGTCTCATGCGCTGGGCACGTGGTCATAATTAACTGTTCTGTGACTAAAAGCGACCGCAGGTACTACGTTGATACGAAAAAATGAGTCCAGGTATCACATTGATAATTTTGAAAGTTCAGGTATCATTTCAAAAGTTCTCGAAGAGTTCAGACACTGTTGAAGTAAAAAACCCCATGAAGAACTAAAGGAAGTGAGAAATGTCATTTTTACCCTTATTTTGTGCCTCACGTGCTGGGCACGTGGTCATAGTTAACAGTTCTGTGACGGAAATCTACCGCAGGTACGACGTTGATACGAAAAAATGAGTTCAGGTATCACATTGATAACTTTGAAAGTTCAGGTATCATTTCAAAAGTCCTCGAAGAGTTCAGACACTGTTGAAGTAAAAAATCATTTCACAATTGAGTAGATTGTTGGTTCAAGAATTACTTTTTATATTAAGAGGATGAAGATTGAAGTACTAATACTCTATCTACATAAAAAAAAGTGGCGATCGAGGATGTGATTGGATTGGTAGTTTAAGAATAAATCCACCCATAACATAAAATTTCAAAATATTCACAATATTTCGTAAACTTGCGCAATATTTCAAAATTGTCGCATATGTTACAGTAACATGTAAGTGACAAAGTTTTGTACGCAAACGAGAGTCCGTTTGAGCCTAAACCAAAAACAAAAAAGGCGCCGTCTGAGCCGATGCTACTGGTAGCTCGACAATTCAGCCATCGATGGTGGCGCCGCCGCCGTCCACATATCCGCCTCTCCCACACTGCACTCACCAACCTCAACTTCCACTCCGAATCCGACGACTTCTTGTCGTGGCTGGAGCGCAAGTCCGGCACCGAAATCTCTTCCGCGCTTTCGATAGGGAAATCCACTCTCGGAACGGCTCTCTTTGCTTCCAAGACCATAAGAGCCGGAGACTGCATATTGAAAGTTCCGTACAGCGTGGTATGGTAGTGTTTGAATCTCAATTTCGAAATTCGATTATGGATTTCGCAACTCACAAAATTTTCGTATTGCTGCAGCAACTAGCTCCGGATAATCTTGCTCCGGAATTGAGAGCTCTGTTAGGTGATCGAGTCGGTGATGTTGCGAAGGTCGCCATTGTCATTTTGCTTGAGCAGAAAATGGGCCAGGTGAGTAAGACTATACTCGTCTCTGTTGTTTAATTGTGTAGAGGACTTAGTTTAGAGTGAAATGTGTACAGGTGTTTAGTGAAGTTTTATGGTTTTTGTGTTTGCAGGACTCTGAATGGGCTCCTTACATCAGCCGGCTTCCTCGCCCCGAGGAGATGCATAGCACAGTGAGTGTTTTTATCATTTTCGACTTCTCAATTTGATGCGATTGGCATATTTGCGCATGTGTAATGTTTTTTGACAAGCACAGTTTAGATGTTATGTTGTTGTAATGTTGATTTGTACCGCACATTGGAACGAGGATCGAATTGATGATTGTTTCCCATGCATATGTTTACTTTGAAGGGTTTGTGCGCATTTCTTGAATGGCAACAGTTTGGAGTATTTTGACATGGTTGTTGTTTGTACGTTAGATATTTTGGAGCGAAGATGAGTTGGAGATGATTTGTCGAAGCTCTCTGTATCAGGAGACAATTAATCAAAGATCCCTTGTTGAAAAGGAATTTTTGGCAGTTAGGAGAGTAAGTACTCGAATGCTTTATTCTCTGGCTAATGACGTAGATGAATGCAACTAGTTCTTTTGTATATGTATTTGATATCTTAGTCTCCTTGCCAGGTTCACACTGTTGGTTGCATTTATGATTTCTCAAGTTAAAATTCTGAACAGTAGAAGACTTAAATCAAAACTGATTTATCTTATCATTAGGGTCTTGGGGGTGTGCACTAATCCAGCTAATGATTTTAGCTTTATAATCTGAAATTGATCGTTGATCACTACCAGCATAAATAGTAGTTCATCTCTATTCACTGCATGTTAATTGAATGCCACAATATCTTGAACATACCTGCATGACCAATCAACTGAGTTTAATCAGTCAATTGTAAGTAGATTAAGTGAGCATAGAATTACACAAAGTTAGATGCTTTACAAATGTGATCAAGTAAATGCTTTCTCTAGATATAACATGATTGTTAACCTTTGACCTCTTCTTAGTTATTGTCTTTTAGATTCTGATCATTGATAAGATATATTATAATTTCAGGCTCTTGAGCACTTTCCTGAGATGTTCCAAAGTATCAGCTGTAAGGATTTCATGCATGCATATGCTTTAGGTAAGTTGTATGTTCTATACGATTTTACATGTCATCAGAATTCAGAATTATGTGATTCAGTGGTACATTCGTACTCCCCTCCAGTTTTTGAATAAAAAGAGTTATTATGACATCATGGCGGGATATCATGCATATGCTTTAGGAATTAGGACTAGGGCTATATGCTTTATGTGAACTATAAACCCATGTTATCTTCTACATCATTGTAAATATGGCCAATTTCGCGCTCTGTTTACTTGCATATCTAATCATGTTGACTTTATATGATGTGCAAGAAATGATATATATTAGTTCACATACTATTGGTTGCAGTGATTCCACTTTTTAAAGATGTATAAAAGCCATTCTCACTTGTTTGGCATGGGTTTTACAGTTACTTCTCGAGCATGGGGAAGCAGAAAGGGTTATTCCCTGGTAACACATTTATACAAATTTGATTTAAATACTCTGATGATGAGGTTTGTATAATTAAATCTTCTACAGATTCCATTTGCAGATTTTTTGAACCATGATGGGACTTCAGAATCAGTTGTGCTGAGTGATGATGACAGACATTTCTCAGAGGTACTTCAGCCTGTTCTAGTTATGCCAGCTTCCTCTTGTCTTGGTTTAGTTATTTATGTATAACAATGTTATTTCTCGTGTGCTTCTTGTTTCACATCTCATGTATTATTGTAAAAGATGCTTCCGAGTTTTTATTCCTCTAAATTATCTCGGCAGGTGATTGCTGATCGTAATTATGCTCAAGGTGAACAGGTTAGATGCATCTTCATTGGGATGGCTTTTTCCGTATTTCAGTTGATACACTTCAGAAAGTCATTAATTTTTCTTCTTTGTTTTATTAGAAAGATCTTGTTTTTGGTCAATAGTTGATTAGCTGTATTTTTTTTTTTGCTCTTGATAGGCATGCTTGTTTGCTGTATGACCCTCTGCTGGTTTCTTTTATAATCAAAATGATTACCATAATCTTATGTTGTTCCTCTGGTTCATTGTGTCTTTAAAGAATTACAGTGAATAAGGCACACAGAAATATGTTGCAAAAAAAACACAAAAATCATAGATTTAGAGATCAACTGGATTTAAGTTTTGAAAGATCTGGAAGTTTGGTTTACATTTCTGTCTGTCATAGTGTCATGTATTATCTTTTAATACGTCTCTTCTGTAGTGTCTTTCTTCCAGCATGCTTTATATGTTCTAAATAGATATGCCTATGAAAACATACGGTGGGGCAGCATGCAAGGCAGTGACTATAGTTATAGTTGGAGAATCATTTATTCAAGATCTGACTTGGGGTTGACTTGACATATTTGTGAAGGTGCTGATAAGATATGGCAAATTTTCAAATGCTACCCTGCTGTTGGACTTTGGGTTTACACTTCCATACAACATTCACGACCAGGTCAACTCTTGGCTTTCAATTTGAGTACTCTGATCAGATATGTTGCATGTTGCAATGATCTTTCATACCTTAGTACATGCTTGAAAGTTGATACATGTTATATTTGATTTTTGGCGTTTCAGTATGTTTTTGATTTGGTTACAGAAATACAAATTTATAATAGCCAGATAATTGTTGTATATGATCTTTATATGTTTCCTGGATGACTAAGGCTCTATATTGCAGGTCCAGATCCAGGTAAACATACCTCATCATGATATTCTTCGTGATTTGAAGTTGGAACTTTTGAAGAGACATCATAGACCAATCAACAATGACATCAATGGTTTCAACTCGTCAGTGGATTGTTTCACAATCAAGTTGGTAGTGATGCGTCTTTCTTCTTCTTCCTCTTCTTTTTGTTTTGTTTTTGTTCCTTTGGCAAATGACTAGGCATAACAAAGATGGCCTTACCCTCTATCCAATAGGAAGTGGTACTTTGTCAACTTCTTTTGTTACATTTCAACTTCCTTTGTCTGGTGTTACTACTTTTGTCCAGTGGTTCAGTCTCTGTATTGGATGATTACTGACGAGAGGTTCTACTTTTTTTTTTTTGTTCTTATTTTATTATTATTATTACAAGCTTCTACAGTAGAAGTTCTACTGTTCTTTGCTGGAGGAAACAACCTTCTATCTTGCCTGAGTACAATACTTTCAATCAGAAAAGTGACTGTGGTTCTATGTGTTCTATATTATAGTCTTAGTGTATTTGCTCTATCTGCATGAGGAAGTCATATCCTGTGATCAAGATCTAGATCTGATTATGATAACCCATTACCACACAGGGAAGTGAAATCTGGTAGTGGAAATGGGAAAGGAATTCCACAGTCACTTCGTGCATTTGCTCGTGTCCTATGTTGTACCTCATGTGAAGGTTTGTTTCATGTTACCTTATTCCCATCGTTTGATAAACTTCTAAACTTCAGTTACCTTTTGGTTTCGTGACACATCTGCATATGGTTTCTTAATATCCAGAACTTAGTGACCTGGCCAATGAAGCAGTGGAACATGATGGTCGATTGGCTCGGCGTCCTTTAACAAATAGAAGCAGAGAGATTGAAGCACATCAGATGCTGATGGAAAAATTAACCCAATTAGCTGAAGATTGTGATGCATCTTTTAAGGTATGTACATGCTAATTCTTCACCCCTTTTCTTCTTCTGATTCTTCTAGAGAGCCAAGAACTTTCCCAAGTTCAACATGAATTCATTATGTTCAATTATAAGGTATTGTTTCATGAGACACCAATTCAGAAAGGTCATTTCTTATGTTATTATCAAGTTGAGATGTTCTTACACATTGCTTATTGCACATATTTATGCAGTCTCTGGGACCCGTAAGTTCTCCTGTTACGTTTGAAAGGCCCTCTCTCCGGAAGCAAATGGCTCGCGATCTCCTTAATGGAGAGCTTCGCATCCTCAAATCCGCGTGCGCATGGCTTAAAGACTACTGCACAACCTTGACTGCAACAGACTACCATTAATAATGCTTTACAAAGCTTATCAAGGAGGCAAAAACCGAGAGGTGGTATTAGAGGAGACTGGGACACTCATCAAACTGTGGTTCTTACGGCCTTAACCTGAAGCCGGGACATGTGGGATCTGTCGCAAGTAGAGAGGAAAACAACAATCTTGTGCATGATGTTGTATCATTAAACATCAGTAATATCCGCTATCTTCTTCTGATAAGCTTAGTTCTGTCTGATTTCATTTTCAGCAAAAAGAGAATGATGATATGCTACTCGTTGAGACATCCAAATCCATTCCCTTTCCCCCAATTTTTTTTTCCTGACATTTACATAACAAAGCACCTACATTTAGTTATAATCGAAAAAATCCAAAATTCCCAAAAATTTCAGAAGCAAACCTATATCATGCTTTCACGGTTAATGAACTCAGAAAGTTAACGGGGTACTATGAAAAAAAAGAAGAAGTTACTTTCTTGTTATTTAAATTTCTTACCATTCCGCATTTACAGTGTAGCTCCAGCCTCGCACCAACCACCGTCCACCTAGCCAATCAAAACAGTCGGCATGGCGGGAATCGTAATTCTAACCGATCTGAAGGGCTGTTATAAAATCAGGTCCGCCTTCTAAATCTTATCCTCCCCTATAAATACCAAGAGAGAATAACGAGTCCTCGCTCTTCGCGAAACAAAGTCTAGGGTTCGATTCTTCACTTTTAGCCTTCGTCTTCTTCAGGTGCGTCTCTCAAATCTCCGCTTATTTTCCACTGCAACAGCTAATTGAACCTAGGGCTTTGCTTTCAAATCACCTTTGTTCCCAAAGAAGTTGACTTTTCTTTGAATTTCTTTAGTCATGAGAAACCAAATCTAGGAGCTCTAGTTTTGAAATTTTGGATGAATGGTTTGTGGTGTTTATGGTTGATTTGGTAATGAAAACATGTAGATATGTTTGAATTATGTGTATGAATATGTTCAATCTTTCTTTTTTATTATAGAAATTTTTGATATTTTTGTGTGGTCTTCCCAATTTGAATAACTTGTTAGACTTGTGTAATTAGTTGGCTTAGTGACCCTAGTACCATCATGGGCTTGTTCTGATTCTAAACACATTTGAATTCTAGAAACGTTATTAGACGATGAATATGGTGATTTGTTGCAGATAAAATGCCTCGTCATGATGACCGCCACGGTGGTACACGGCTCTATGTTGGTCGCTTGTCGTCCCGGACAAGATCACGGGAACTGGAAGATGTATTCAGCAGATATGGAAGGTAATCAGAATGGTTTTGTTTAATTATTGTAGTGCTTTTGGATTTTAATTTCTATGGACCTTTGTATGGCTTTCTGCTTTTGTTGTTTTATGATTCTTTGCATATGTTGTGGATTCCTGGTCATTAGTTGTTTTTAAGAATTAGGTTTGTAGGAGGTAATGAAGCCTTTGCCAAATTATTCTCTGTGCTTGTCAAAAGTGTGAATTTCTACTATCATTCTGAAAACGTTTCACCCATCCGTGTCTGTTTGGTTTAACTTCAATGATCTTGTTGAAGGTTTTTTGGCTTTTGCCAAACCTGGAGGTCTTGGTGAGGTCCAATTGGTGGATTTGGCGAGTCTTTCTATAAATATTATTGCGTTTTTTTATCGAAATGGCAACAATCTCAAACTGGTGTTTAGTTCATCTGTGAGGGGCGAAGTATCATCCCTTTGATGCTTGTGTCATGATGGCCTTACTGTTTCTGGACCCCGTTTACGCAGAGTACGTGATGTGGATATGAAGCGTGATTTCGCCTTTGTTGTATGTCCCTCTATACCTTCTTCTCTCTCTCTCTCTCTCTCTCTCTCTCACACACACACACACACACACAGAGTCATACCCACAGTTGTACACTCTGTCATTCTTTCATTTTAAGTTTTCCCTGTCATTTTTTCTTTTCATTTTTCTGCAAATTTTATCGCCATCTTGTTTTTTACTCTGCCACTAAAAACAGGAATTTAATGATCCCCGTGATGCTGATGACGCAAGATATAGCCTGAATGGTCGGGATGTTGATGGGAGCCGTTTAATTGTGGAATTTGCCAGGGGGGTATGTTCTTTTGATTAGCTATTTCATATTTCCCAAACCTTAAGTATGTAACTAATATATTGCTGGTACGAACTTGGACCTTTTCTTTGCCATTGATATCTGGACCGTGCTTTATCCCTGCATTTTCTTTGCTCAATTAGCATTTCTCTGTTTTGCTTGGTATTATGTTTCTCTCTTCCCTTCTCTTGAGCATGCACACTCAATTTTCTCGTATTGTAAAACATTCGAGCAACTATAAGTCAATGTGATTAATGGATTGATGGATGCCTGCCTTTCATTTAGGCACCACGTGGTCCAGGTGGATCCCGTGAGTATCTTGGTAGAGGACCTCCTCCTGGTTCAGGGCGCTGTTTCAATTGTGGACTTGATGGGCACTGGGCTCGAGATTGCAAAGCTGGGGACTGGAAGAATAAGTGTTATCGCTGTGGGGAACGAGGCCACATTGAAAGAAATTGTCAGAACAGCCCGAAGAAAACCTCCTCCAAGTCTGTAGTATATCTCCCCTCTGTGCATTTTATGGTTCTGGTTATTATTTTGGCCAATGTTCTGGTTATTTACCGTGAAAATTGTGTTCTTTTTCTATGTGCAGACGTGGGCGGAGTCACTCACGCTCACCAAGTCCAAGGCGGGGCAGAAGTCGAAGCCGTAGTTACAGCAGGGGTCATAGTTACAGGTGTTTATCGTTATCTCTTTCTGATGAGACTGACATTTTACATACTGCCCTTTTGCCGAATAGTGAATCTGCATATGATTCCACATTTGATTTAGAAAAGTGGTTATAAACTTATAATACTTCTCTGCATATTTTTGTTCGGTAATCACACATTGTTCTTTATAATGTGCAGTCAATCAAGATCACCTGTGAGGAGAGAAAGGAGTCTAGAGAGAAGATCAAGAAGTCCTGCAGACAGCCGGAGCCCTAAGCGTCGCAGGGCTTCTCCACCACCTTCCAAGGGGAGGAAGCGTGACCAATCTCCCGATGGGAGAAGCCCACAAGAGCGGCGTAGTCTCTCCCCTCAGGATCGCCGATCTGACTACAGTAGGAGTCCCAGGGGAAAGAGTAGAAGCCCTACAGGTGATGCCGAAGAGAAAAGCAATGGTGATAAGATGCACAGAAGCCCTGTAGAAGAAAATGGCCATAGCCGCAGCCCAAGCCCCGTACGTAGAGGTGACAGGAGCCCCGTTGAAGAGGATGATGATAACCACGGTTCTCCAAGAGGCAGTGAATCAGCTTAAATGCGGTTTGATAGACCAGTTTAAACAAGCTGGAGGGACATTTCTTGCTTAAGATGAAACTTTTGTTGTCTTCAAGTTGGTTGCATCAGTTTAGAATTTTCAAAATCTCTCTAGAGACTTAAATTATTGCCGTGACCTGTGAGCAATGGACGATTTATGACTGGTATCTGGCATGCTTCTGTATCTTGTTTCTGTTGCTATCTTGAACTTGCAGCGTGGCCATTGTGAGCTAGACATTGCTGGTGTGGCCCTTTTTTATTTGTCTCTTTTCCTTTCCATATCCAATTAAATCTAGAAAATTATAATGTGGCTCATTACTAGCACAATGCGAACCGTATTTGCTTTAGACACGATTTGTTTTTAGAGTTCTAGATAGGGATTTATGATGTCTTTTATCCACTCTTCCAATACAAGTCGATGCCTTTTATCCATTTCATTGAATCCATTCCATACAAGTAGACGAAGATTGATTAATGATTAGCATGAAGAGGATAAGTTGATCCTGCAAATTAATTACATGTACTGAGAACTGCTCATGTTCACGATGCTGCAGGAGATCTTGTGAGTGTGGTAGGTGGCCTCATTTTTTAGCGCAAATTGAAAACTGGAAGGAGGATGTTAAGTGGGAGAGAAATAAAAATGAGAAGGCAGGCAACTCCGGCAAGACATCTGTTGCAGATTGAGAATAGTAGGCAGCACGGTGATCGCCTGGCTAGCTGAAATGCGACCTGAATTTAGACACTTATGCTAATACGATCTTGCTCACAAACATATAATCACATTCTCGATATAAATTATAAACAACACATACATATAAACTAAAAAAAGATCAAGGTTTACCATTGATATCCATAGTGCTAGCCATTGAAGCGATCTGCAGGTTGCAGCTGCAAGAACAAAAGACCTTGTTGATCACCAAACTTAAGCTTCTGAATGGGCAGAACTAATGCTTGTAACTAGTGGTGATAACAGGATCAATACCTCTTATTTATGTAGGACTCTTCCTCCCATAAAGGTATTTCTTAAGGATCAAGTCTCCTAATAAGAATCCCAATGTATCACATTTTTGTAACACTTTCTTGTATTCTAAGTAGTGGATTCCTAACTCTAATGAATAGATAAATTATCACATTAGATTACTAGGTTGATGTTTATTCCATATCCATGTTGTACAGGTTCAACATTAAATCAATTACCATATTACATTAAGATAATAATTTAATAATGTGTATATTTTTCTAACAGATATGACTACATAAATTAGAAGTTTATCTATTTTTTTGGAGACTCATGAATTGTAACATTGTTTTATATCCATTCTGCTCAAATAAACATATGCCATATCCTAGTATGAAAGTTTTGATTTACTTGAATGACATCTTGATTGACCATTTCCTTACAACATACTGAAATGTTGCTGTTGGAAAGAAAATTAAAATGCAAAGGTAAGACATTAGTTGCTGTTCACAAAAAATAAAAGAAAAGAGGTAAGACCATTAGTTGCAGACTAAGAATGCTTAGGGAGGAAGGTAGTCATCTCCCTAGCTGAAATGCGACCTGAATTTAGACACTACTTTCTCCAGATCGTTGGCCATGAGAACAAGGAATTCAACAGCTTCTCCATGGTGTACTTTGACAGTGAACATTGATAAGGGCATGGTAGGAAAGGAGGTCCATGATGGCCAATCTAGCAGTTCTTCTCCATAGAATTGTCCAGGCTTTAGCATCACTGTATCTGTGCTATGTTTCTTCTCTAGGTATGCATTTCCCTTCACAATGAATAACATCATATGAAGTGGTTTTCCCTCTTCAATGATCTTCAGATAATTAAACACCTTGGTTATAAGATGCTCAGAGATTGCTTTCAAAACTTCTTCGTCCATAGTTTGAAGTTTTGGCACCTGTGTACATATATATAACTCATGCATTAATATATGAGAAGTTTGAAAAATCAAATGACACCATTCATATATATCTACACATACACAGAATTACACACATTGTCAAGCAAGTTGATTATGTAAAATGAAAGGTTGTAGCACTAGGAACTTACTTTCTTTAGCCTAGTCAAGTTGACAAAAGTTGAAAGATCAAATTGAGAATCCGTTTGAAGGGTGCTGAAGTGCGAGCTGAATTTAGAAGCTACACTCTTTAAGTCCTCGGCGGTGATAGCCAACACAGTAGCTTCATTGTGATCGCTACAAAGAGCAGAATGGGTGGAAATGGGGGTTATGGCAGGAAAGGACGTATCTAATACCCAATCTAGGAGTTCTTCTCCATAGAATTCCCCTGCAGAACGAAAAAACTCCTCATCACCGTTATCACTTTTTGTAAATTTTAGAGATCCCTCTGTGATGAAGTACATGGATTTAAGTGGTACATTCTCCTGAATACCATAGGAGGATCTAGCTGCAAATTGATCCTGCTTGTTAAGATGCGGTAAGAATTCTTTCAAAACTTCTTCATCCATATATTGAAGCTTTGGCACCTGAATTATATTGACAAAGCAAACATTAGTAGTCTAATTAGCGAAATTTTATAGTTATTCTACAATGCCTGGATGAGATAATTTGTTACACAGTCAGGCTATACGTACTAACTAAGCTGATCAGAAATATATATTTTCTGAATCCTTAGTTCAATTGGATATGAATCATAATACATAGAGGCTTACTTTCTTTAGCATAGTCAACCAGTAAGAAGTAATGAGATCCCACTGTGGTCTGAATTTAGAGCCGACACTCTTTATATCACTGGCCGTAAGGAGAAGGGCACTAAAACCTTCACCCACCATAACGGTCTTGGTTGCTCTGGGTAATACGGCAGGAAAGGAGGTTGTTAATGGCCAAACCAGAAGTTCTTCTCCGCATAATTCAGTTTCGTATTCCTGGAACATCGGCCTATTTCTCGAATGCCGTCGTACAGATCCGACTACAATGAAGAACAGATCTTCAATTGGTTGATCCTCTTGCATAATGACGAGTTTGGCTGGAAACTCTATAGGCTGAAGATTCTCACAAATCGCTTTCAACACTCTTTCATCCATTCTTTCAAGCAATGTCACCTAGGATAAGAAAGTGAGCTCATCAGAAAATATAAACAGAGAAAAAAACAACGAGCATTATACTACATGGGATAGAATATAGAATGCTTAATGAATTGGTTGTGAAGATTAAGAGTACTCCTGATTGTTTGCACCTGCAGGCTACAAAAATGACAGGTTTGGAGGGAGCTTACCCGCTTCAGCCTACTCAAAGGCATATACCATTCAAGACGTCTTTGGAGATCTGAAGGAAGAATGGAGAGGATATTCTTCACTTCCACATCCCTGTTTTCTTCAAGTTCTACTTGAACCTTCTCCATGATCTGTGACTTTGTATCCACGGGGATGCCATTTTTAGATAACCACGAGC